>NW_027526407.1:78836775-79330802 GCF_048455015.1 Haemaphysalis longicornis
TTATGGACAAAAATGGGAAACTTCTCGTCAATACTGCTCAACAGGACATCTACCGTACATTTTTTCCCGTGAAGTGATGGAACATTTCCCATTGTGAAGAAACACGATAAATTTCCTTTCAACGCCCCCAAGCGGGGCATGTTCCGTTCAGATTTTCCCGTCAATTGACGGAATTTTTTTACTCACTGCTTTCAAGCTGCCTCCGTTCTTTAGAGCATTTATCCTTCATCCTATGTTTTCCCAGTCAAGCTTTCTAAATACCCCCTGTTGCGGAAAAATGGAGTCGTTAGCCGCCGCAACGAAAGAATCACTGTATTTGAATCACACTGAATTGCTGCTCACTACGTTCATGGTGTCAGAAAGTTCCTCTTCTTTCTCATCTTCTTTTTTTTCCCTACCGTCCTCGGGCCATGTCCTCTTCTTCCTCTCGGTTACTTTGCTATGCTACGCAATAAATTCAACGTCCCCTCCAGCCATGCTGTTAATAGTTTGGGCGATATAGTATATCCCTGTATTACTCCATTTCGGATGGGAAATTCATCGCTTTGCTTGTGGAGCGTTATACAGCCCGTGCATTCTTTAATATAAAGACATCTTATGTATGTTTTCTCTATTCTCTGCTCTTTTATTGCTTCTAGAACGGCTGTGGTTTTCATAATGTCATGCTGCAATGCGATGATCTGTCTTATTTCCATCTGTTGCATCGCTACTGTATTTACTCGATAAAAGGCCTAGGAAAATTGGTCTCCGTGTTCTCAATCCGCTCACTCTGCATTGTATACATCCCACAGTGAGTTGATGCCGCAACTGTTGCGAAAAATAACCTCTTCAACATAAACTGCGAGTTGAATTCTGAAGAGAAAAACTTCGATAAATACCTTGTTTTTTAATCAAGTAAGTTACCCGCCCTCTCTGTCTGAGACCTGAAAAGGCGTTTCACCACCTAGAGTGGGCGATAAGCCGAACCAACATAGAGAACGGGAACATACTGAAGACACCACTGTGGAGTTAGCACACATTGATCAAATTTCAGTGTGGCTCCGGCTTACAACTTGGGGCATTCGGCAAGTGTCCCTAACGTCGCAAGCGCCAACCAGCACACACGATAGATCCCGGTGCCAAAAAACAAAAGCACTACTGCCCGGTCCGTTCGATTCGGCCGCTGAATTGAAAGCACCCTGGCAGCATAAAGGGGCGCCGTGTTCTAAATTCAGCGAATCGTCACGTTTTCCCAATGACTGCGTGGACGAAACGGAAAGCAGTCCGTCGGCAAAAAAAGGTGGATGGGCATCGGGGAAGTTGCACTTCGACAGCTCCATAGGTACAAACCGGTGAGGGGTTTGCTATTTCCCTTTCTGCGCTCCAGAGCCTTCGGTGTGTCTCGACTTTGTGTGGAGGTGCCGGCATCCCGATGAAGCTTGGGAGGCCGGCGCACTCCCCTGCTCAGTGTATTGCTTTGCGGCGCTTGCAATGTGCGCACAGTTTACCTCAAAGTTGCCGCGAATGAAATTTAAAACCCGTTCAAACGCTAAAAATATGCTCGCTTCAAGAGTTACCAAACCGAAACTTTCTATGACTCACTTGCGCCGTAGATACTAACACCAAAACGCAGTGCAGGAAAGCGCACTTTACGCAATGAGTTTCCATAAAGAGCGCATGATGATAATGAAACGCGCCGCGCATTGAGAAAAAAAAAACGCCTCCCGTGGTCGGAATAGATTGGGTACACTCTTTACGCAAGCGAAGTATATCCTACCGCGCCATTTTGACACGAACGAGGCAGTTTGGACTTTGGACCTTGACTCAGGATCACGACAGAAAGCTTCGCGTTTTGACCATCTTTATCTTCAAAAAAAGGGCTTTGATTTTTAAAGTTTCTCTCTGTCTGTCCCCTCTCCCTCTCTCTATCGCAAAAAGGTGCTCCTGCAGAGAGGCTACTCCCGTCTGCTCGGCACTCTATAGTGCGTACTATTATCGAATCACGGGTTGGCAGCGAGCAGAATGGTGTTTAAAGGAAATTCCTTATTGTATCCGCTTTGGCAGGGCACTGAGATGACGGAAGTCCCAGCATGACTTGAACTTTTGGGCATCTCCTGCGAGCTGTCGTTTTATTTTTAAGCTTTTCTGGGATTGGAAATTATGGGGTGTGCGTGTCAAGGAGGTGGTGCGTGGTTCATGTTCAGAACGCGGACTTGCATGCCGCCCAAGGTCTTATTGATGCATGGCAGCAAAAACACGATTTTGTTGTTTCGGCGGCAGCGCAATAGTTGGCTATGTGTATACTTTGAGCTGGCACGTTTGGGTCTTTCTAAAACGAACATATCTTGTGTGTGTAGTTCGGTTTGCGGGAGCTATGTTCAGCGCTACTTGTCGAAGTACCTTAGGAATTACGCTTAATTGAACTGCCGTGACAGTACACATGAATGAAAAATTGAATCCTTGATTCATACGGCTGACTAACATTGCATTTTTCCATGTACCCTGCTTACATAATTAAATTAAGAAAGATAATTTCATTTGCTGTTTTATTTCACTGAGATTGTCGCAGGTGTTTACGTGCCACTTATAAACACTGCACACTACGAACACGCACCCTCCTGCACTGTATTCCACAGCTCAGTTCCCCAATGCATTGATAACGACAATATATATGTCTTTTGAGCAGGATCTGGTACCTGCACCCTACAGTGCTAGGTTAAGCACACAGACAACTCTTATGGGCAAGCAGCGCGGCGACCATGAACTAGCTGTTCCCACTCTCGCAACCGCGGTGACTCCCTTTTTCACACCTCTTCGCTCTACTCGCGAGAGACAGAGCAGGACATTACTCTCTTCCTGGCAAAGAGCAGGCGAGCAGTTCCCCAGTCTGAGTGAAAGTCAATATTTGGTCAAACTTTAAAAGCTCGGGAGGAGCCTTCAGCGGGAGATCTGCTGGTCACTTTTATGTGGCGCTTCCCGGAAAACCGCCGTTGACCGGAGTAGAGGAGGCTGGCACACAGTCCCCGTGTTTGCTGAGCTTCTAATACCCTTACATTGAGCTGCGGTTCTGTTTACGAAGCTCCCCACCCCTCCCCAAGACAGATGAAGCGGGGAGTACGAATCCCGGTTGTTCAGGATAGAGATAAAAGGGTGATGACGCCGGAGAGCGTATTGGGGCGTCTGCATGTGACGGTCTTGGCCTGCATCGGGCAGATCGCGGGATAGTTTCTGAAGTCTCATCTTAAATAGGTGACTTCCTCGCATAGCTGAGATGTCTAGAGAAAGCAGCCGAGTCCCACTCTGTATAAAAAACGCGTGTCGCGTGGAGTGGTGGCGGAGTGCGTATCAGAACGACACCACATGATTCCAGGATGCGGGAAAGATTAATTTTTGGCAATTGATAGATAGAAAAAAAAACAGTAACAACAGTTAAACGCGTCGAGATATTCGTCGGGGTGCCATTCAGAGCTCTTGCTTACCTTCATCTCATGATGTCCCAAATACACGTTTAGTTTCAGTTAATTGACTATTTGTCCTATAGAAAGAAGCAGAAGTGGGCAAATGACTTCACTAGGTTTGACCTCGCCTCGCTCTCAACTCAGCTCTATCACACTTACGTAAATGTCTACTCTACGTGTGCGACTATCGTTGGCTCGCTTCTGTGGCCCCCTTTGTTTCAAATACAGCCATGAAGTGTCAAAGAGAGTGATAGATTCGTCAAAGAGAGTCATGGCAGCAGCGACTCCCTTTCGAATCCTTTTTATAATGCAGAACGCACCAATCAGAGCGCATGTCGGCATCGCGCGAAAACTCTGTAGCGCACTTGAACACGCTTCGGGTATTTTCCGCGAAACTGGTAGAAGCAGGTTTTTTGTGCTTTTGGACTCAAAAAAGGTATCCGCTTGTCAAAATACAACATGACACACGAGTTACGTGTTTCCAGGAGCCCGAGTTCGATCTAGAAATTGGACGCCTCCTCGCGGCGACTTTTCGGCCGTTTCAAAGTAGACGGCCCAAATTGGACATTTATCAGCCGACAAAATACTTTTTAAGCCAACCATGAGTGTTGTTCGCCGCGCAAAGGCCTGAATACATGGGGCGAACTTTCACGACGAAGTTCGCCCGGCGGAAAATCCGCCGCGGCGCAGCGCCGAGTGTTCGTCGGGCTGCGCTACCCGGGGAGAAGACACGGCGTCCGCCGTAATAGAGTTTCATATTAATATATACTAGAGGGAAATCTGGCTCTGCATTCACGGGCCGCCATGGGCGGCGCCATTGCAGCTAGCGACGTTCCTCGCCTCCTTGGCTTGGTTAGCCACATGGCTTCTTTTTCGTCTTGAAGCCAAAAGGGGTGCTTTTTTGTGAATCTTCCATGAAGCTTCTAAATAATCCCTGACAAATAAATCTTTCTGGAGCTTTAATTTTATAATAACAGAACAAATTTGATTAATTTTCCGCAGTAATATTGTTGCATTTTTGCAGCCAAAGCCAACTTTTCAGCCTGTTCGTGAGCCATACCAAGGACAAGTGGAACGTGCCTGCCCGGTACATGACGGCACGCTCGCTGAAGCGCGGCTCCCCTAGACAGTGGCGCCAGATTTCCCTCTAGTATATATTAGTATGAAACTCTATGTCCGCCTCTACCTCGCCGCTGGGTTGCTGTCAGTGTGGCTAGATGAGGCAAATGCAGCGAAATGAAGCGCATCACAAGCAAAAAGCTCTCAATACCACTACAACTTTTTGAAAAATTATGGAACACTCCAAAAAAGCGTAAGAATATTGTTTAACAATAGTTTTTAATCTTGTTGTTGTGTTGCCGATATGCATGTGCCGCCGCAGGTAAAAGAAAGCGGCGATCTGAATGTGGTCTGACTACACTGGGCGAAAATCGCCTGCACTCTATCGTCTGCTCCAGCTACGCGGGAAGCTTTTGTCACTACCTCCGCTGAATGGTTACGGTCATTAGGTAGGCATCCGGGCGGTGGGTGTTTGGGTGGACGTGAAGTAGCCGAAAGCGGCTTATGTACAGTCGCTTATTCCCAGCTTCACAGGTCGCCGCCACTTCATTGTGTGCACGTCGAGTGTGTGCACCGGCGTGAACGGTGAACATCACGCCCAGCAAACGACGCAGACAAGCTGAGCAGGCGGAAATGGGGGCGAGCGGTGAGACCTCCTGATTGGCTAGTTTTGGTACGCTGTTTGTTTGCCGCTTCCTGTGCCGTCGATGCCGGGCGAGCTTTTCCGTCCCCGGCAGATCGGTGGCAGACGACGTTTTAAATGCGGAGCATTTCTTAGGCTCGCCTTGTCCTGTGTCGTTGATGGCGGCGCCGTCCACACGCTCACTGCGCATGCGCAACTCTCCTCCTTACACCCACAGCTCCACGATACTACACTATAAAAAAAAGAAATAGTTAGCGGCGCCCGGTTTCGATCCCACGACTCTCTGGCCGCAACGGGAGGTACGCGGTGCTCTTCCCATTACGCTACAAATCCGGGACAGGAGCAAGTGCTACGAACGCGCCTTATGTCCTTGACTCATTCAAACTACGTCAAGAAGCTACTGATACAACGAAGGCACGCCAAGCTGAACGTCAACGGAAACGACGAACTGAAAACTTTAGAGGGGGATGCTGAATTTCCCGTGGGAAAGCTGTGGCGGGAAGCGCCACGCGCCTTGCAGCTCAACCAGCCCCGTCCGCAGCGCCTCTGATGCTGATTGTGGCAGGATGCCCCTAGGGATTGGCCAACCAAAGAACCCATCACGAGATAGGTTCGCGTTCAACCACCGTCGTCATCTTCCCGTTGGGGAACCGCCGAAGAAGAAGAACGAGAAGACAAAGCTGCGAAGAGGAGGGCCTGTACATTGCTAACAGCCGGTGCACCAATGTCAACAACCTTTACCTCACCAAAGCTGGCGGAGACTACCGATTCTACCACAGAGACAACATCGACAAGAACATGATGCACGAGTTTCGGCGCCTCGAGAACCACCGCCTACTCACCGTGACACAACAGCACTTGCGTGCCTTTGCCACCGGTGTGGAGCCGGACGCGTAATTCCCTCTGGCACTCGTAAAAACCACATCACTCAACATAACGGCAACACAATGGAACCACACGGAACCACCACAATGCTTCGCATCCTCATCAGGGTTCCCCACGGGAAGATGGTGTAATTTTTTTCCGCCGCCGCGCGTCGGGCGGACGCCGCCGGGCGTTGTTCGTCGACATTTCGTCGCATATTCGCTCCATGTATTCAGGCCTTAAGACGTCATGACTTGCTCCCCACATCCACTCTGCGCCATGGTTTCATATCTGCGCAGATGTGTCGCAAAGAAGGCTGCAAAAGTCTGCAAACCTTTTTTCGAGCTCTTAGTTTGGGTGAGAGAATAAATGAAGGATGTTATTCTCGGTAAACTAGTACCCTTAGTAATGTCAGTAGTCCTGAAGATAGTGGTAGAGGGGCACCACATAGACGACCTGAGATGCATCTTGAGTTCAGCCAGAGCATGACTGTGGACACTAAAGCGACAGTAATCATCCGGCACTGTGCATCAACAACAAGAATGGGAACCGCTACGACTCGGGGGCGCACACAATAGTGAGGCCAGTCATGGATCAACTGCAGTACTTACGGATATCCTCAGATCGGGATCCTTCAAAGGTCAACCCCCTCAGACTGGTTACAGTATTTTTCTCCTCACAAGATCTTGGGTTAAGATGAGCATTGTTTACAACGTTTCTTAAACGAGCACTAACACCAAAATTTTATGTTCAATTTTTATTGCTTGTATCGATGCTTTATGGCCTGGCGAACCCTAAACAGCATTTAAATACTTGAGTGCACGAAAATTCTTTACGTTGAATGGCCTGCAAATAGCCGGCTTCAGTTTCCCTCGCTTCCAACCAGCAGGACCAGCAGGACGCATATGACAGAACGACGGTATCACCTAACCGTTTTGTGCGGACGTCAAAACACTCCGGAGGCCGGTGGGCGCCTTCTTTCGACCGCGCCGCCGCCAAAGCTAAGCGGCTGAGCTGCCTGAATGCGTTAGGCCTAACGTTGCGGCGGAAATTCGATGACTGCTTTCAATAAAAGTCCTGATGGCGGCTTCTACTGGGATTCTGGGATATATTATAGGCTCCTTTCCCGCGTGTGCAACTTTATCTTTGGGAATTGTGCCTTAATTATTTGTGCAGCGGTTACGCCTGTAGCTCTGGCTACGCTGACCAGTTTGTGAACACGCCAGCGCCCAGTCGCCGCTCGCCGGGGCCGAGCGTGTGAAGTGACGTCAGGATTTTCTGATGAGCGTTGGAGGCGCACGGCTACGTCACTTCTTTTTGCTACCACGGGATGATGCCACGCCAGTGTCTCTTGCTGCGCCCCCTTCTGCGTGCTGTTCCGTCAGTGTGATAAATGAGATCAAACTGATGTATGTTCCACCCGTCGCAGGACGCTCCTATTTCAGCCAGAATATTTTGTTGAGTAAAGGAAGCGAAGTGTGTAACGATATCAACACATAAAATTGGTGTCAGTGCCCGTTTAAAGCGGTTAGTTAACGACGAGGCGTGAAAAAGACTCTGAAGCTTAATGTGTTGAGGTTTTGCGGAAACCAAATGTTTATACGTCTGAGTTTTTACGCAGAAGACTGTTCTAGGCGGTCATGTGTCAGATGGCACCTAATAAGAATCGGATTTCGGACTTGTAGTGATCTATCGCCGTTTTTTTTGGAATATTATCATGGCACATCGCCGTTGTTTGAAGAATTTTATCGGTTTCCCCTATTAACCTTCAACCTTGAATAAAAATGTTACGTTGCGTAATCCGAATGCCCTAGCGTTTGTTGTTTATGAAATTCGGCGGGTTTGGTTTATCGGCATCGAAACGCGCAATTCAAAATGGGTTTTCTCTGTTTTGATAATTAAATTAAAGCATTGACTTAATTAAGCTCAAGAATTGCAGCACACGTGTCCTTAAAACTCGTGGGAGGGACATAGACGGAAAACTCGCGCGAGTGTCGTACGGATTCGTGAAAGCTTAATTAAGTTTCGACAAACGTTTCCAAACAACGTTCCGCTCAGGGCTGTCCCGGTGTTTGCTTGTCTGCGAAAGCGAAGGTCGTGACGTCTCCCTGTGAATATAACGCGAGCAAAGAAAGAGAACTTGACGGTGCGACAGAGCTTCACAGCTAGAGCGAAATAAACAGAGGAAACACAAACAGCATCTCGAAATGTGGCAACCGAGATAGCGCCATGACAGGGGAGGACACATATCAGTTCAATAAGCTCGTTACAACGTTCCCCGTCGCTGACACTAATTGAATATAATTATTCTCTGAAGACTCAAGGTACTGCTTTGTGCGAGACTGAGAACAACTGCACGTAAAGCCGATATTCCCCTTCCAACGAGTGCGTAACTCAAGACAGGGACAAGCGTGTCTTCACGATTTCTCAACCCACAGGAGTATACACTTATTAGAAGGAGCGTTAGCGACGAAATGGTGTGTATGCATTACCAGTCCGCAGAGGGGGATCGCTGGGACGTCGGAACTGTCTAGTCAGTGCCCTGACTTTTGCAAGAACGCTGGAACGGGTTTTTAATGAAGTTAAACTCGCGGACTCGTTCAGACGAGAAAGTTGCGAAAGCCGTCTTTTGGAAGTTCGGTACACACTTCGCGAGAACACTCCTTCGTTTCTCCGGAAACAGGACCATCGCAATTGCAGTGTCTGAAATTTTCTTGGAATTGTTTTTTTTAAAGCTGCTTTCAGCACGGAGCATTTCTTTTTTTTTTAAATCTTAGCCAAGAATAAGCGATGATATAAAATACTGCAGTTCTTTCTAGACGGAGGTGTTAACACGTGACCCAGCAGGCCCAGTCGTGAGCCCGTTTTAGATCAGAGGAGGGTCGCGGTCTATGTTTACGACAAACTACGCCTGCTCACAGGCTGAAAACGCACCTCCGTGTCTCTTGCTGTGAAGTGATACGTCATAGATGGCCTGGCCGAACGCGGCTCTGCGGCGGTTCTGGTCATTAGCATAATTCTCGGATTTTCTAATGGGCCACCACTTCGTTTAGACGCTCTGTCATCCCGTGTTGCCGAAAATTTTGACCATAGTCTATTTTGAACCCCACAGCGCTTCCGTTGCCAAACTGCCACAAATTCACAGACTGCTCCCAAAGGAGGAGCGAAAACCTCTCCCTTCGTCAGTAGACTTCACAGGCTGGGGAGCCTTTTTCGGGAACAACCACATCTCTAAGTCTTATCGATTGGCGATATAGCTGTAAATATTTTAACTGAAGTGTTGCCAACATTATTATCACTACCACCATCATCAGCAGCAGCAGAAGCCTGTTTGTGCCCACTGCCGGACTTGTTCTGCTTAGTACGCCTAGGGATGGCCAGTTAGCTTCTAGGGTCCTGAAAGTTTGAATCCCGGCCACCCTTCATCTCTCCCCCTTTTTTCCCCTTTTTACCAAATAATGCTTATAACTAGTACTGGTACAACGTTCATCCAGTCATTGTTATCTAGCGATGCGATATTCCATTCTTTTCGTCCGAATTTTCTGATTTAATCCTTCTGTCGAGTTAAGGATCTTTCCCAAACTGTAGTCCAGTTTTTCGGTAACTAATCTTTACGCTGGTAGTCCACTAATTGTCAGTTCTCCGCACTGCATACCCAAACCAGGTCGGCGAGCTAACTCCGAACTATGACAAAGCGTCACTGTATGCTCGCACAGTGACCTACTAGGTATTCTGTGCTTGGTGCTCCGAATTTGCCTTATGCCCTTCATTGTTTCGGCCAATGTGGACAGTGGGAAGTGCTGACTGCGGAGATGCCGACCTGTGATGTGACCCGTCGTCCCTCTTCACTCACGTTGCTGTCAATGCAGAAGTTTAGACCAGTCGCTGATAACAGAACTTCAACATCATGCCAAGCGAATAAATTAATAATAGACAGGATGGGCATCCTGCCAATGTGTGCACCCTCTCACCCACCTTTTTAATAGCTGACCACGGGCTCTTCGGGGCAAGAAAAGTTTTTAAGCTCGCGTCATGAGCCACGAACATCCCCAGTAGTGTAGTGAGTACCAGTAGTTATATATGGTTGGTGATGCCCAACCCACCTGACATTTTCTACGATATTCCTCAACAAAATCTCAGAGCACCTGCGTCCCTCGTTCTTGTTACCGGAACCCGAGAGAAATATGTTGAAGCATCGCAAGAAGATCCCTTTCTAAAACATTCTAGACGCCAGCGTGTTTAAGGACATCGCTAATGCACGAGATCGCATGTATTATTCCTGGGCTCCGAGAAATGAAGTCACAAAAAGTGAGAAACTCAAAATGGAATGACATTTTGTGCAAATGCTGCATTCGACACAAGCTTAAAATTGAAATATCTTCTAGTGAGATCAGTGTAACAGCTGTTCGTTGAGCTCCCGTCGTGAGAAGCCGTTCCCACTTTCCAACGTCACTAGGACATCCCCGCTCCGAGGGCATAACCGTTCTTCCGAGACCTGTGAAACGGTGCGCCGAAGGCGACTCTCTTATTCGCACGAAACTGAGTTGTCCAGCCATCCGAGACGTTTAATGTTTGGCGCGTAAAACAGTTCATAGGTGACACCCAGCAGGAACCACAGCGGTGCGTACTCGAGTGTCACAAGGCCGGCGAAGTTGTACCGGTAATGCTTGTAGTCCCACGAACATCCTCCTATCGTCCTCAGCAGGCATCCCGTGCTGAACTCCCAGGCGTACATCCAGAAGGTGTGTGCGAGTGCAATGACCGGAAGCGGGAGTCCGAGTGGTCGGAGGTGCGCGCTGACCATTTCAATCACCAGGGTTCCGGTGGAGTAGATGAAGAGGCTCCAGATGCTTGAACAGCCTCGCAGCTGCATACCTCCCGTGCCAGCCAGGAGGTCGTACAGTGCCGTGAAGGTGACCTCGATGAAGTAGCCATGGATAGCGTAGATGTACGCCCGGAAGGCTAAGGGCACCGGCCGCCACTTCACCGGCACCGGTAAAGAACGGCCACCACCTACGGCTTCTGGCATATCATCCCGGTGACTCCTTTGGACGAATCTGAAGAAGACGAAAACGATAAGTCGATTGGACGTTGTGTCGACGTCATTGAAGGTCTAAAGATGAAACACGCCTGTGACTGAAAGAACGGCATATAGTATTGACGAAAACATTAAAAGGACACACATTAACATTTACTATGTAGTGATAGCGAAAGCATGAGCATCCCTTCCCTAACATTATTCTTCTTGTTTCCTTTTTTTTTTAGTCTTTTTCTTCTTCTCTTGGTTACTATCATTTCCCCTACATCCCCACATTCGCTTTGCCAAGAAAGGGAGGGAATCAAAAAATACCCGCCGCGGTGGCTCAGTGGCTAAGGCGCTACGCTGCTGATCACGAGGTCGCGGATTCGATTCCCGGCCGCGGCGGCCGCTTTTCTGATGGAGGCGAAAAGCAAAAACACCCGTGTGTACGAGATTTCAGCGCACGTTAAAGACACCCAGGTGGTCAAAACTAATCTGGAGCCCTCCGCTACGGCGCGCCTCATCAGCCGCGTTGCGTCGGCGCGTTAAGCTCTGCAATCAATCAAATCAATCAAGAAAGGGAATAATATGTCGTAACCTACCTTGCTAGTACCCTAAATTCTGCTTCTGTAATTAGCATGCTGGCTGAAATGACTCCAGCCGGCCTCAGCAACGTCTTCAACACGCGTTTTAATAAAAAGGTTACAACGCATTCATTGGAAGCGTCGTATGCAGGTGAGCTACCTGCCTAGCTCAAAAATATCCCAAGTACGCTTCTTTTCCTCTTCCTTTCCGAAAAATCACGAGCAACAGCAACAACCTTTTTAGTTTTCCCTTCACGTTTTTCTCCTTCTAACCGTTACTATGGCTCTTTCCAAACCCGCGTAAGCATCGCCAAAATGAGCAGATTTATACTGGAGGTGCTGTAATACTCGCTTAATTGCTACTTTTGCGATTTTCATACTCACGTTACTCACGTAGGTTTGGCCGCGTGTCTTTAAATCACCCTTTCAAGTTGAAGGCCGCAACATATTCAACCGGTGCATGTTTAATAAAGTCGACGTCATGACGCTATTCCGTCTCGTCGGGAGGGTACATTTGAAAAAAATCTGGTTGTTTCCTCTTCCATAGGAACCGGTAAAACACGAAAGTGAAATGTGCATTCACAGGACCAGCTGAATGTTTATTGTGCATCGATGAACTTGCATATCGCTATTTGTATTCCGTCAGAATGGCACCGTTAGACGCGCCGGAGCGTTGCGTAAATCCGACAGAAATCACAGGCGCTCGCAAACCGTCCTTGCGAACGAAAAGGAACGGGTTATCATCGAATCTTTTGTTGAACACACGGTCCGTTGCAGCGAAAGGAGCAAAGGAGCAGCGTACCGGGTCACGCGCGCGGCATACGCAAGTCGGCTTCGCCGCAGCTTACACTGCGCGTAGCCCGCACACGTAGGCGCTGGCATCGGGCGCCCACTGTCGGCGCGCGTCATGATGCAGCACCCATGGCAAGAACAATGCACCCACGGCACAGAACAATCTGCTGCCGGCGGCGCGCCGGCGTACCGCCGGCAGCAGATTGTTCTGTAACATCACCGGCGCCGCCGGCAGCAGATTGTTCTGTAACATCACCCAATTTCGCCACACTCTCCTCCTTTGCTTTCTTTCATCGCTCGCTTTATCTTTCACTCGCCATCGTTCACCCGATTACGTTGAGAACACGGCTCAGCCCCTAGGAGGCCGCCAAAAAGGCTGCGCCACTCCGTGGGCTGCGCCCTTGAAAAAAAAAAAAAAAATGTCAATAACGAGTTCGCTTTTTTTTATAGGCTGACGGCGCCTCTTTTTTAACGAAACGGAAACCAGCGAAAAAGGACGCAAAAAACAAGGAGAGACGAGACAACACAACGCTCGACTAGCAACTGAAATTGAATAGAAGAAACCGACGCACTCTGTGAACAACTAAGTCAACGCATGTGCCAACACATACGGGTCAAACGAACGAAAATTATATTGTTACTTAACTACCTCTCTTTTCATATCAACACCACTCAAGTTTGAAGGAAGCCGATTTCTTGATTGTCGAGGGTGATAGACGGTGCGCTAATGCAGTTGCCTTCCTGCCGTTGTCTTATGAACAACGCCTCCGTTATTTCCATCTCATTCTTAGTCCTGCCTTTTCCAAGGATCGTTACACTATCAAATGATGATTCGCACTTGGACTGGGACTAAGAATGAGAGGGAAATACCGGAGGCGTTCTTCATAAGACAACAGCAGGAAGGCAACTGCATTAGCGCACCGTCTATCACCCTCGACGATAAAGAAATCGGCTTCCTTCAAACTTGAGTGCTGTTGATATGAAAGCAGAGGTAGTTAAGTAACAATATCATTTTCGTTCGTTTGACGCGTATGTGGTGGCGCATGCGTTGACTTCGTGGTCCACAGAGTGTGTCGGCTTCTTCTATTAAATTTCAGTTGCTAGTCCACCGTTGTGTTGTGTCATCTCTCGTGTTCTGCGTCCTTTTGCACTGGTTTCCGTTCCGCTGAAAAAGAGACGCCGTCCAGCTTAAACGAACTCGTTATTGACGTTTTTTTTTAATGGCGCAGCCCTTTGGCGGCCGTCTATGGGCTGAGCCGTGTTGTCAACAGAATCGAGTGAACGATGGCAAGTGAAAGATACAGCGAGCGATAAAAGAAAGCAAAGGAGGAGAGTGTCGCGAAATTGGGAGGCGAAAAAAGTCTTGTGATGCCTGTCACGGTGCGTAGCCGTGTAAGGTCTCACTGGCGTCCAATTGCTGCTAAAAATAACTGAAAAGAAAAGCGCAAAAGTTAGTCGCTAATAAAGGAGAATTTTTTTGTTTCAGTCTTGAGCTTCAGTACCTGCCTCACGCTTGGGAGCCTTCCTGCGTCTTCCTAAAAATTAGTAGTGGCTTAGCTTTGCTATGCCAGGATATACGTCGCGTGAGCTAAGGTTCAGCAATCCAGTCCAATCCAGTCCAATCCAGTTCAGTCCTGTCCAGTCACTACTCCTGGCGCGTGCTCAGCATGGGTCTTCACGAGCCAAACGAAACGGCTATCAAGCGGCTCCGACGCAGCGTCAGACTTGGCTACTGCGCACTTGAGGCGCACACCTGGGCACGCGCCGGCGCCAGTGCGTCTGCCGCGGTTATGACGCAAAACAATCCAACACAATTCACTTTAATCCAATCCAATCCAAGCCAAGCCAAGCCAATCCAATCCGATGCCCCTCGCGCTTGCGCAGAACGTCCCGTCACGGCACATGCGAAACTGCTCAACCTCGGCCAGTGTAGCTCATGCTACAAAATAGTAAAACGAAGCAACATAAGAGCCCGCTCAACTATTTGGATATAGATTGAAACATTTTGGAGGAATACTTAAGAAATATAACACCGCCCGCCGCGCGGAGAAGCCATCGTCCGCTTGGCTGCCGTTTCATTACCTACTTTGTTGCCAGCAGGATTTTGTATGACAGGCCAGCAGGCCAACTCACTAGAGTGATGACAACGCATTATTTAAATACTCTCAGTTGAATTAGGCGCTAACAATTCAGGGACTGCCATGCGTATAAAGCGCACAGTGTCATGGCGGCGTTTTCTTCTTTCTGTCTTGAAGGCTTGTCTCTATCAACGTGTCCAAGAAAGCAAGCGACCGCAAGATATCGGTGCTAACGTACGAGCATGGCAAAACTGAAGTTACTTTTCTTCGTTTGCGTTTTCTGAAACTTGGACAGCCGCCTCACGCTTTATGTTGCTTTTTAAGGCGGATGGTGTAACTCTTTGCGTTTACTGTGTCAGGTCGCTTGCTTATCGCGTTTTTTTTTTACATAAAAGTTTACTTACGTTTTAGGCAAACAAAGTTACCCTTATTAGTTGCATCAGTCATAAATTATAACTCTAGCAATAATAAAAAACTGCCTGAACGGTATTTATGGAGAAAAAAAACACGCCTGGGCTATCTGTGTTAGTGCGGCATTATCTGTATTAATTAACATCAGTAAAATAAACCTTGAGAGAATTTGGCTCTATGAATTGACCATACTCTTTACGCGCTTAGAGCCTTGGCATATGGTTACCGTGTTGACGTAACCGTTTACCGTATTACCGGAAGCCGGAGTTTCCCTTTACCGCTAAGAACAGTACGACACGCTTTAGCACACCGTCTGCGGTTTGAGTATTCCAGCCGCCATGGTGCAGGTACCGACCTTGGATGAATGAGTATCAAAGTCAATTACGCACAATTCTGTTATCTATTTGATTTCCTTTAAAGTAGCTTGATTGCTTCACATTTCGGACCAAGCGTTCACAATAACATTAGTTGTTTTTAGAATACTCTAGCCATCGTCTGAAGAGCTTTAACAAATAAAGCATGTCGGTGGTACCTTCTACTGAATGGAGTTGTAACCAAAATAAGCTATAATTTACGCCCGCGCTTAATATTTCGGCAAGAAATGAGCTCAGAAACCTATCTGAACTATTTCAGGCGGGCGAGGCTTAGCGCATGTAGGGGCGGCCGTTATGTTCGCCCATCGGAAAAAAAGAAAGTCGTTTGTCGTCCTCCTGAGCATTATTTAACAAGAAAAACGTAATAAACACCACCAACTAAGATGACTTTTACCGGCTCTACCAAGTATCAAGCGCCACGCGCAGTGGATTTACAGTAATAAAGACGGGAGGGTACACTTAGTCTTCTCACGAAGAACACTGGCGGCGGTAAAGCTATTTATAGCCTTTTACCGGTCGCGGTAACTTCTGCGCAGTCGACTCCCGCAAACAGGGTAGACGATAACGCAAACGCGGTGACGGTATGCTAAATGTCTGTATTTACGTGCGTAATCGTTCTAAGTGAATTTATCTAAAACGGAAGATTGGGCGAGTTGGTGCATATTCATAGTAACGGCGCTCACTTATCTTGTCACAAGATTTTGCGTATGCAATGCTGTCTGCGCAGGCGCGTTAAAATATGAATTAGCCCGCACATACATTACCTGGGACATGCGCGTTGCCTTACCTATACGGTATCCACAAATTCATCTTCTTCGAGATAATAGCTTGAAGCGTGATCTGCGTAGTGGTCCACCGGATTAGCAGGTAACGGTTGAACAAACACCTGCCTTTAAGTAGTCTCTGACTACACGTAGTATCTGACTCAACAGACGCATGCAGAAACTTCATCTCTGGGGTCGTCTCAAAGAAAGCCCAGGAGATTCTGCTCGTCCCGTCATCAAGGCATCGCCACACAAGTACTACATTCCACCTGCTTTGGATCCCGGCACACTCAAGACACAGGGGCAATGAGCGAGCTCACGCGGCGGCCAGCGCTCTAACCCACCTCGCCCACAAGCGTCGAGCCCCTACAATTCACCCTCCCCCGCCCGGTTCCGGAAACACCAATTTCAATCAAGACGACGCCGTGGATTCCATACCCGATAGCCGGATGTCTTTCGCCGAAATCATTGAGCATTTTCGGTCCAGGCGGAAACGGCTGCCACATCCCATCCCAACCTCACCAAGCCACAACAGACAATGCTAAGGCGACTGCAGACAAACACTCTCATGTGCCCATTCACACTCCCTCAGTTTTACGCAACGAAGTTCACCAACCCTCAGTGCAAGTTCTGTGGAGGGTACGGAGCCGTGGAGCACTTGGTGTGGCTTTGCAGTCACACCCCGGGCCTTCCGCCCGCCCCTCTTCCGGTTCCTCGGATCGGCACTCCTCCTCCCGTGCTTTCGGGACAGGCACCCCAACAAGCCAGCAGTAACAACAGCATCCCTTTTCCATCCCGTCATGCCCCTAGGCCTTGGAGGCTTATCCTGTACAGCCCCTCCCTCGAGGACCAGCTTCTACTGGTCGGCAGAGCAGAGGCCGCTTCCATGGCACTTGGATTCCCCTGAGCCGGGGTCCGGGCCCCCTTCCTTCAACCCCCTTCCCTTCTAAAGGCCAATAAATTGCGTTCCACCAACACCCGTAAGTTATCTACTGCCAAACACTGTGGACAATTTGGGATTCAGCAAAGGAGTCCAGAGGTAACGGTCCATGCAGTTAAAGGGAAGCCTTACGAACCCTCTTGTTGCTGGGGGCAGGTTTTTGTCCTTTTTAATACAGCCATACGCAGAGAAGTGACTGCGCTGTGAAGCGCTAAGGCCACATTTTGAGGGATCTACTCAGACTCACATTATCTGTTACCGCGCGCTAAACGCTAACGCCGCCTAGCGGCAACTTCTTTCCCTCTTCCCTTCTGGTTTACGTGCGTTTCGCTGTTTGTTTTCCTTTTAATTCAGAAAATGGCTCTTTAGACCCATTCAAAAGTCGTTTTGGGCAAAGCATGTTTTGATTTTGGCTTTTAGATGTGAAGCAGCGAAACTATGACGGCGAAAATTTCCGCACGATAGCGCAGAAAATCTCCCGACGTGCACATTTCTTACTTTCGCCGTGCATACCGCGGCGCTGGGGAAAAGAAGCAGGGCTAAGCACCCCATATTAACTTAACACGTGGAGGTTTCTGCGTTGGGTATTTCGGCGAGGCCCTCGTGCATAAAGTTACTCTCGGGAGTGGCGAGAAAATGCGAGAAGTGGTCGCTGGGGTGAGCGGGGTAAAGTCCGCAGGGTCTTTGGCTTCGGATTTAGAGTAGACTGCCGTGAAGCCTTGGAGAAAGAAACAAAGGGGGTAAAATGGCAGCGACGTGAAGTCGACATTCCGCTAAAATGCGCAGCTTTGAGCGCGGGCTCCATCCGATAAGCGGGCATAACCCAAGGTTTGCGGAGTGCCAGCAGCAAATGGGCCGACATCATTAGACGAACTTTGGTGTTTGCGGTGTTGTCTTTGGATATATACGCTGCAGTTGAGTCGTCTTTTTGTTTTCTGGGAAGTTGCCGTTCGTTTCTTTTGAGCGGGACTCTCTTTTTGGTGTGTGTACATCATCATTAAGCCTATCTGTTCAGACATGACCCTTTTCGTCAGTTCGCTTAGCGCCCAGACGGTTGCGGGCCAAAGCCGCCATTTTTGCCAATGCTTGAGTTCTTGGGCGTCGAACTTGAGCGCGATCCGCAGCTGATATTGTGCTGGGATTAAATGCGCATAACCATGACGGGACGTACAGAAGGAAGGCACCACACAGCGCAGTGTGGTGTTTTTCTTCTGTTCGTCCTGCCCTTGTTTTCCGCATTTTATCTCATCACGTGAAAAGACCAACTAGCCCCTCAGATCGCTTCGAGATTGTGCGGCTTGGTTTCCGGGCTCCCAGCCGTGGCATGTTTTAGGCAGTTTAATTCACTTGCAACTTTTATAGCCAACATACAGGTTTCCTCAAAATGTTTTAGAGAACATAGCTGATTGCTTGTGATAGAGAGTTTTCATAGAACATTCTTATAAACATCTCCGACGTACTTTCTTTCACAAAAGTTTCCAGACCACGAAGTTAATTGTGCTGGAAACTTTCAACCAAATCTGCGTGAGACCCACTCCAACTGATGTCTTATTTAGAAGATTTTAGGCAACATAGGTCATTATTTAGGTAGAAACGTTCCACAGAATGTGCCTGTCATCATCCCCAACTTCCCCCATGTCGGTGTATCACAAGGAATTGGAGAATTTACGACTTTCTTAGCGTCGAATATTTTGTTGGCACATAAGATTTGATGGTCTGCGCTGACTTTTGGGTGTTACAGAGGCGGTGAGAGCGTCCTCAAAAAATTCACAAAAACTGTGCTTAACCGTAGGCGGCCCGTAAATTCACAGACGGTGTTTGAGAATTGAAACCAACTCTGGCTCCGAGAATTTCTGGACATTTCTTGGTTTATAATATGATGGCAGTTCTTCGCAATCACCCTACACCCTACCGCTGGTCCGCTTATGTGATCGAACCCCTTAGCGACTTTTCTTTCCGCTTCTGCTCGCAAGCTTGTTGGTGCAGCGCCTTACGGCCCCGGAGGGTTTAAGTGGGCGGCGCAAGATGATTCTAGGGGATTTTGCTCCCACATACAGCGACTCCGGCTTTTCTGACACACGGGACCATTAGAGGGACCCTGCAACACTCTTCGAGCAGTGCAAGTAAACCTGCGCGACGTTTAGGTTACACTGCGAGGAATACCTTAGCCAAATATTGCACGTGCACGTGAAGCGGTGAGCGCGAAAATCACTGTGAAACGCGGAAAACCCAATCTCGCCCTCTACAATTTTCCTCATTATGCCCATCTGGCATGGTATAAACGACGTCATTGCGGCCATGGCTGTCCTATTGGCTGTCGCTGGTCAACTTCGCGGCTTATTTTTTGCAATTCCTGTGAAGACCCGCCGTCGTCGGCACTGTATACCAAGCTCTTCGATGCCTGAACCTGTACGCACAGTTTTTGAGTTTCTTTTGTGCTTTGCGTGCGCGCGGAGTTCGACTGACGGACCCAATACTCCACTTTCAACGAGACCACTCGACAACAAACGTTTATTCCTTCAAAAACGCCCTACCAGCCTACACGCACGCTTCCGAGCAGACAGCCATGCCGGCTTTTTTGTGGCCCCAGACCGTAAATAGGCCCCTTCACGTGGCGGAGAAAAGGAGAAAACTCTCCGGCCCGAGATATATCGAAGGCCGCCGAAGAGAACACCGCGAGCCGCCCGCTCTGGGAGAGAGCGCGCAGTTTTCGTCGCGCTGTCCACGGGCGTGATGACTGCCTAACTGAAAAAGATTTATTTACAGCAGTTTTTACATGAGAGGGAACGATTATGCACGATTTCGAATCGCGCATATGATAGTGAACGGATTTACATAATTATTGCGGGAGGATATTGCTTGGACAGTAGGCTTTACCCCAAAATACATACCGAGTAGTCGATGGTAAGTGCTGCAGGGTCCCTTTAATGATCCATGTTTAAAAAAAATTACACCATCTTCCCGTAGGGGAACCCTCAGTAGTATGCGAAGCAGCCATGGGGTCTACTAAAGTTCCCATTAGTTTTCAGTTCGTCGTTTCCGTTGACGTTCAGCTTCGCGTGCCTTCGTTGTATCAGTAGCTTCTTGACGTAGTTTGAATGAGTGAAGGACATAAGGCGCGTTCGTAGCTCATGCTCCCGTCTCGGTTTGTAGCGCAGTGGGAAGAGCGCCACGTGCCTCCCGCTGCGGCCAGAGAGTCGTGGGATCGAAACCGGGCGCCGCCTAAGTATTTCTTTTTATAGTGGATTGCGCTGACGTCAGCCCAAACGCTGATGGGGCTGAAGAGACGCGCATGCCCAGTGGAGTGCGGACGGCGGAAAACGACAACGACAACGAGGGAGGGAGGGACACAGCCCCGAGCATGAGATGCTTCGAATCTAATAACTTGGCCTCCGGGACTTCAGTGATTAAGCAAGCCTAGATAAGAGAAAACTGCGCTGCCTGATAATGTTCGCCTCGTCCCCTTGGATCAGTAACTGCAGCGGGTGGTAAGCGGGTGAAGTGGTGGGAATTTCGAAGGTAGCTGTCTGGTTCATTGACCAAGTGATTGAACGCCATCGTTGTCTTCGTCCTATTCGGAAATTCTGCGTCCACATTGTCTCCATGTTACTTTGTGTATCTCCTTTTTTGCAGAATCATGCGGGGCAATTAATCATCACTCGGCTAGGCATAGCCACACATCATCAGTTGTTAAAAGGCTGGAAATAATCCGCTGTTAATTTTTCATGAGGTGGTTTTATTTAGACAAAGATTCATTCTGGAATACAGCATTTCATTGTAAAGTTCGTGCAGAAACCTTAAATAGACAAATATAAGTGGTGGCATGGCAATCTGCTTGTTATGCTCATTGCGTAGCATCTCACGAGGCGCTTTTAGTGGAAGACTTCGCTTGGAGACCGTCTAACATCATCCCTTAGATCACAAATTTCCAACGACACGTAACCTAACCGGACCAATTTTGCATATTTGCTTTCGTTCACTAGCCACACACGTGATGATGCGGAACCTTCCGCAAAGAGGTACACCCGCTTTAACAACCTATCAGTGTGATCTCTGAAGCATAACTCTGCCAATGACGGCTCCCCATCACATATGCCCACAATCAGTAATTTCCTGACTGAAAGTTCAGCCAGCTGTTTAATCTTCTGTCAGTTTGGGACCTCGACCACATCCGCCTTAATAAGTGGTGGCGTATTTTATCCGACTTGTTGTCCTGTTGCGTGTCGTTGTTTGCTTTTCGGCTTTTCATACCTTCCTCACTCCCTTATTTCCTTCAAGAGTTAAGCAGTGCGCCATATGCGACCAGCGTCTCACCCACGTACAGCATGCAGCGCCATTTGAGGCATTCGCAAACACTAGAGCAAGAGGTGGCGCAGCAAAAACAACACTTCATTTAGGACTTGTGTGACGATGTCTGCCTCAACCCTTTTTTTTAATTTAGGGCCGCAATTCCTGCTTCCTGAAGCCAGGACGTCATCCACTCTGGGGCGCCTGCTTACGATGAAGAAGACGTCAGCGGGCGGCAGCTGGCGGCAAGAACTGAGAATGATCATCCGCATTGATAGCACTGATGTGCACCGAGGACGTTACTAGAGCCACGTTGTGCAATCAAACCACTGTGCTACACAGGCGTTTCGACAGGCATTTCGACGAATTGTTTTTGGAGTGAACTGCGAATTGCACTCTACACGGTGTACAGGAAACGCCATCCAGTCACCTGTCCACATAGTCCATATAGTAAGAGTGGAAGGGCATTGTGAGTGCCAAAGGCCATCGATGGCCCTGTCAATTGAAAGGTTTTGTCTAGCACAAGTATAAAACACTAACTTCCCTTTCATACCGTCACATCTATTATGCGACATAAGTGATGCTCTTTCTAAGTATCAAGGCCCCAGAATATAGTTTTGTTAGTGTAACTTAAAAGCAGTGATCCATGGCAATCATAACTTGTGCGCTCCTCTTTGAAAAACGTTGGCGTCAATTTATGAAAAAAATTAGTTCGTTATAAAAAAGTATATGTTCCAAAAACCTTCGAGCCTGATTATGCCCTGACGGTACAGTGTTCGGAATAAAAACTTCAGCATGGAAAGCTGACCTTTATCTATCTCCGGCTGCTTACTACACGTGAAGATTTGCTTGCTGTTTGGTATGTTTTACCGTGTGGAGTTATTAACTGACAGAACCGTTCATGCATAGAAAAGAAACTACACGATTACAACGATTCACCGAGGATAATAATTTTTTGCGGGACCACCCACAGTTGTTCCATCGATTCAACAAAACTCGAGCGTGGGTATTTGCAATGTGTCGATATCCAGGTATTGGGCTTATGCAGAGAGCCCTCAAGATGTACCAACAAAGAGTTGGCGTCCCCATGTTTGGTTAGTCCCCCATGTGCACATGTGTCGCGAGTCATGTGTGGGTAGCAATGGGTCCGCAGCAGCAGCGGCATGCGTTTATGTTGTTCTTTCTTCCCAGTTCACGAAATGTACGCACCATGTAGATGTTTTTCTTGAGTCTCCTGAGCCTTAGAACAAGCCATAGAATTCAAATAACATGCGTCATTAACAATGGTCAGGCCTCCGATAGTACACGGGTGAAGCCGAGCAACACAGGGAGAAAGTTAAAGCTGTCAAGCCAAAGTGTTTTTTCCACATCCGCCTGTTCGCAACTTAATAAACTAAGGTCTACCGTGGTCATATCCCGTGTGTGACGCCGTCAGAGTTAAGGGTGCAGCGACACCTGCGCTCGACGGGTCCCGCCTCTGCCAAGACATTATCTTACAGCGTTCACCTGCTGAGTGCTGCCTGGTAAGAAGACAGCGTCTATTAATTGGATCTGCTTTCGTTCTCGGCGGTCGTGCTGTTTCAGCGCTGACACTGCGTGGATTTCAGCAACTCTGTCACAACGCTAGTTGAAGCTTTATTTCAATGTCTATGGAACCCGGGGGGCTGCAAGTTCTCAACAATGCGCACGTCGTGGAAGGTCCTATCATAAGTTTAGATGCGAGGAAAGTTACCGTGCGTCATTTACCACCCCATTCAGAGTACCGAAGTGCGGAAGGCTAGAAGGATTATAAAAACTTCAACAACTAGAGGGCGCCGCCAAGAAGACGGGGGTGGCAGATGTGCAAGTTATAGAATCTTAACGTAAACCTACCAATTGAATCTGAATTCAGGTCCTAGGGTTGTTGAGCAATGAGTACCTTACAATGCAGAATAAAATTGTCGTACTTTTCTTCTCAGGTATGTTTCGTGCATAAATGTGAGGGTACCCGTAACAAGCAACACGAGTTCCCAAGAAAATTAACGCGTGGTATTATAACCGTACAAGCGGAATGTATATCTGCTATGGACATACTGTACGTTTTCCAAAGATGGTATGAAATCTTCTATAGTTTCAGGCAAGAAAAGAGAGAGAAAGGGAGAGAGAGAATCGCTTTATTTAGCGTCGTCTGAGGTTCTCTCTAAGAAATAAATTGATGAGGCAAACAGTATTTGCGATGTTTTGTAAAGAATACGGAAAGGCGTCAGGCAGCAACATGCTGCATTCTGGTGGGCGCTTTTCCTCTTTGCATCGGAGGGCCGACCAAACAAATTTTAAATTGCACAGACATTTTCTCATAGTATTTTTGTTCCCCTGCATTACTTTGATTTGAAGAGTAATTTATTCGGTTACAATTGTATTAATACCAGCTTCAGCTCTTCTACCGTGATCAACAAAAGCGTTCAAGACCTTTCCCATCCGAACACCTGAGCAATATTTATGAAGCGGTTTTCTGCTGTTTTTAATTATGCAGCTGGGGTTGCAATCTAGGTTCTCTGTGTCTTTAAAACATGTCTGACGCGTCATGGCCCGAGACAACAAGCGAACACAGTCCAACGCCAACAACACCGATAACGAGCGAAAATGAGTCAATTGGGGCAACTTTAAGACGGAGAGACAGGCAGGCGAGCGTGTTCCATTTAGACAAGGCGCTGCGCGTCGGCGACTCTGCGTACTGTCAATGGGTTAGTGCAGCTGAGTGCGTGAATGGGGTTCAAATGCGCCGGCACGCTTCATTAGTCCTCTTTCCCAATGTTCCTTGCACGTATTGCTTTGTCCTCTTCGGAGCAGTAGAATCATTCAGCAGTGCAAAGGAGAAGCAACGACAGCTGAATGCATTTCTTATCTCTGCACAACCTTCACGGTCAGTCATCACAGGCATCTCAATTATCTTGTTTCGCTGTTTCTGGCTAGGACCCCAAACTCGCTTTCAAGACATGACGGTCGTTATAGCTTACGGAACATATTTTCTCACCTGCATGGGTATACCAGCGCAGGCCTTAGGGGCACAAGGCTGCAGATAACAAACCTGGTTCTAAGCAAAAAAATTACACCATCTTCCCGAGGGGAACCCTGAGGTGATGCAAAGCATCGCGGAGTTCCCTTTATTTTCACTTGCGTTGGTTACCCACATCGCGTGAACGTTGTTGGAAACTCCGCGATGCTTTGCATCACCTCAGAGTTCCGCTCTGACAAACGGCTCTGTTAACTTGTGTCAGCCAATCCGCTAGCAGAACTGTCGGTACTCATCAGACGCCGGAGCGAGACTCGTCAGACGAAGCAACCGACGCAGCGGCACGTGCACGCGGTTATATATAGCGCTGGCGTGGAGAGGGGAACGGAGGGAGAGGCGCGCATGCGCGCACTATCGCGCAGCTGGCGTGGAGAGGAGGACGGAGGGAGCCGTGCGCTATTGCACAGCTGGCGTGGAGAGGAGAATGGAGGAATTAGCACGCTATCGCGCAGCTGGCGTGGAGAGGGGGATGATCAGGAGAGGTGCGGACGCCAACGGGCAACGGACAACGGACATAGCCCCGAGCAAAAGATGCTCTGCATTTAAAAGACGCCAAATCCTGTTTTCCCTTCTCATTGCTCGTTAGCGATCACCCGGGAACTTTTTTCTCGCTTCAGCATTATTTGCAAGGTTAGAAAGAAATGACGGGAACAGCCCCTTGAAGGTTGGCGCTAAAGCAAACCGTGTTGAAAAGATCAAAACACCCCGCTCTCTGTTCCCGGTTTCGTAGGCTTATCTGCATCACTGCACCCCATGCTAATTCCTAGAACAAGGCACGTATGGAAGAAGCTGGGTCGTGTCAGAAAGCTGTAGACTTGGTCGAATGACCTAACACTGTGTTCTCTCACCGCTGCGTTCTTGGTATAACTCAAATCGATACTTTTGTCCCCGTTCCGCTTTAGGATAGGTTTCCAATGGCTCGTTGGGTTGCCGAACGTGCAACGGGTCAGTATGTAGCAGCGATTGTATGTGAATTAGTACTGGCTTTGAATGATGTATGTAACTTGGAGAAAACCGGCGCGAAAATTAAACGAACCAAATTTTTGAAACTGGAAGCAGATTGTTGCGAAGTTTGTAGTTTACCAAAGAGCAACGCTTGTATACACCTTCGATTTAGTTCAAGATGAAAGCACCTATGTGCTTGACGAAAATATTTGCCCACAGAAGCACTCTATCGTTAGCTTCTCAAAAAACGAACTTGATCCAAAGTCCAACTTGTATTTCAGGTCATTGTTCAATGCCAGTAAGGAGCATCAGTTGGGAAGTGCGCATCAGTGACAGAAACTTTTATAGGTATGTTCCACTGCAGTATCGTAACGTCGAAACAGACTGATTTAAAAGCATAATTCACCCTCAGCACCAACACTCGAAACAGTTTGCAAATTGTATGAAGCTTACGGGTACGAAAGGCTTTAGGATTTCAGGCTCTCTAAGTGTATTCCCGTTTTAACACTGTGGCTTTGTACCCTGGCCCTATTCACTCAAACATTTGGGAGATTGTACGTAACTTTACCCCTAAGAAAATTCAACGTGTGTGCAACATTTCCCAAATGAATAGCTATTTCGCGTAGAACTAACGAGATCACCAGAACATTTTATTTGGAAGGAAAAATATCGTCCAGAATATGTTAGACTTACAGTATTCAACTGTTTGATCAGTTTTGCCATAAAGCCCGTTTGCGAAATTAGTTCAGGGTACCGTCGCGCTCCTACCAACACATAGACATGGGATGGTAAAAATTAATTAGAGGTGAATGACTGCCGTTTTGTGTACGCCTTTAAGTGCTCCGTAAATAGAACAAAAGTCTAAAAACTGCAACCAGCCATCGCGTTGTGTGCTTAGGAAGCGGAGCCGGGCGCTTAGGCGCTCGGTTACAAAACCAATGTGTGAGTCTTGGCCTCCCTTCAAAATACGTCTTGTTACCATAAAATACATGATGCTTTTAGATGTTGCAAAAACAGTCTCAACGTGCCTACTGCTTGCATCGGTGTCTGCAATTAGCGACTTGGGCACGTTGGATGAGCTGAGCGTTCACGCTTTGAAATTTTGGAAAAAATGCTCCAGCGTTTACTCTTCGCTCCATTGTTGTTGTCAGATATTTTCATTCAAGCAAAAGGTTGGCAATTTGCTACAAAATCAATCTGACGACCTAAAAATACTCCCGGGAGTCCGTGATTCTCTTGTTTTTAACAGCGGAGCTGTTTTACAAGCCGGACGTTTGCCGTAGCCGGTAAAAAACACCAAGAAAATGGCCAGCGCTCGTGAGCGCATGCCTCACGGCGACCGGTGGGTCCTCGGCTCGCTCTTGCCAAAAAAGAAAAACACCTCCAGCGCTGTCATCAAGCGCTACCGCGCATGAAAAATTGATTTGATTGATTGTGGGGTTTGACGCGCCGACGCAGCGCAGGCGATGAGGCGCGCCGTAGTGGAGGACTCCGCACATATTTTGACCACCTGGCGGTCTTTTACGTGCGCCGAAATCTCATATACACTGGCATTTTTGCTTTTAGCCTCCATCAGAAAAGCGGCCGTTGCGGCCGGGAATCGAACCCGCTTCCTCGTGCTCAGTAGCAGAATGCGTTAGCCACTAGGCCACCGCGGCGGTTCCCCGCATGCAAGAAAACACCTCAGCGCTAATGCTACAGATGAACAACACTCGTCTTGGGAGAGGCCACCTGGGCTGCCGCATTCTCTAGAAGCCATTATGGATAATCAGATACATGGCTACGACTGTGGCAATTCTTCCTCACACGACTTGAAGATCCCGCCACTGGTGCCACGAGTCGATAACGAAGAGCTGCGGGAAGTCTACAATGCTGAGGATGACTTTGCACCACCACTCACTGCGAAGACGACGACACCACGTCTTAGATTCATATGACGACGATTGCTAGCCCCGCAAATATGCAAATTAAAACTGATACTGAAACTTAACTATGCGTCCGGCAATGCCCACTACAACAGCTTCGCCATTAAAGCGTTGCGCGTGAGTGCAAGCTTCCATGAATGCTTTACTGAGCAGGTCATTTTATCTGACAGAATATCGGTAAAAGTCTGTTGCCAAACCTTTCAGATGGGCACTCAATAGAAAAGAATAAGTTATTACGCAAATGCCTTTCAAGAAAACGTAATCCTTCTATACTGTTTCTCCCCCGAAAGCTGTGTCTTATTAAACAGCCGTACAGGAAAGAACGCCCAATACCCGGCCGAAAGAACGCCACATCGATTGCCTCCTCATCCACGCTCTTCACGCACGAACGCTGGTGGCTTGTTCTACTGCACCTACCTTTCCGAACTTCCGTCTGTCCGCATGCATCCGGCACCTTTCTAGCAAGTTCGGAGGGGCCACTATAAATGCAACACCCTCTACATGACAGTCAGTTAACCGGTCTTCTCATCGAGTAAAATTAAACCTTACATTCAAACTATCCACCTTTAAGGCTTGATTTGAAACGTTCGTTACCGCGATCGAATAGCGCAATTTCAAAAATAACAACGGTAATGATGCCTCAGCAATGATGTTTTGCTTCCTGGGTGGTGTTGCCGCATCCTTTGCCAAAATACGGAACAAAGTACAAGGACAGGGCAAGGACGAAAGAGATAAGGAGGGGAAGTGAATACTCGGAGATCCTCCTGGGTAACGACCTACCGATTGCTTTTCACGCCAAGTTGTGCGATCGATGACGTCAAGCTGCAGCTCCAACGTACTATGTGGGCAGCCTGCCAATAGGCTGGGTTCAACCACGTGCGTCAGCCGGGAGCGAAATTCAGCAGGAAATGTGCAAGGGAATGGAAGTTCAGGCACACAACACCTCGCGGTAACTTTTACCACGTGGTGGCAGCTGGAAAGAGGTGAGGAAATCTGAGGAACTGTACAGTGGACAGAGTTTATGATACGGGAACGTCTCTTTTTGGTTCTACTCAACCTCCCGCGTATATTGTCCGCAGAAGTAGCAAAGTAGGAGCAGATAGGCACTTTTAGTTTGTTTTGTAGTGAAAAGCCCTATTATAAATGGTTCTGTGAAGTACTGCGGGCTTTCTGAGCTAGCTGAGTTGGATAAGGACAGACGGGCAACAAAATTACCAAGCGAAAGAGACCTCGAAACAGCCAAACTCCCTTGAACATTTCTGTAAAAATAAAAATGTCTGCACATCAAACAAAATACGTAAACAATTCCCTATTCCCTATGATTTGTGCAACAAGCATAAAAGCCTGTCCCAGAGGCCTGTCCCAGAGGGTTGCATTTAATATGTTGTGGCTAAGTAGCGCAGATTAGCTTACCACACATTACAGTGTATTACATATCGGTAATTATTGATTTTTTGTCACTCCTGTATAAAATTTGTCTGCCGTGAAACGGATTACGATGTGTCGCACGTATACTAAAAGAGGAAGCCGAAAGGTTTGGCAATCAAGTTACCTTTTTTTCTAACCTTAACAAACCTACCGTTGGGACCCCGTATAAAAGGAACGTCTAGCGGGTTTCCTAGAAGACCAAAATACGTTTGCAATGTATATTACGAAAAATAAGCCCCGAACAACATAAAAGAACAGGAATACAGGGGGCACCGGCGCTTGTTTCCCGTCTGGCATAAAAAACAAGCACAACTATGAAGAGAGAGTGCAAGGTTCCCAGGAAGCTCGTTAGCAGGGTAGTATGGAAGCAATTTCCAGTACGGATCACGTCCACGTCTTCATCCTTGCAACTGGGAGGGGGGAGGCACTTTCCTGTTAGCCCCGATATATAAAGTCTATGCCCTTTTTTTCCATTCCTCTCTTGTGTGAAGGTGTTCAGTCCATCTGCAGAAAAAGCAATGAATGAGAGGAAATTCGCTTGCAAGGCAGCCCTTAGAAACGACAGTGCAGGCTACTTCCCATTTCTGCGGCTGTTATTTGTGCCGAGGCACCTAAGGGGCTCCGGCTGTCAGTGTCTCCTGTCGTCGCCTCCTGTAGTCACGGGACTAAAACAACGGGACACTCGTTTTCCAACGCCTCGCGCTAGAACGTAACGAGTTCTAAACGAAAACTGTATTATGGATAAAACCGGTTCAAAATAAACTAACATCATTAAATTAATTTGCGGAACGCCCCCTGCCCGCTTCAGAAATCAAGCACAAGCATTAGCTATTTGTAGTGGGGTTATAAATTATTTGTGTTACACTCAGGTACCCACCGGCTCTCGACTCTAGGCCTGATCGGATGAGGTGGTCGGTTGAAGCAGGAAAAGGCGTGCTTACCTGGTACCGGGGCCTCATCATCACCGAGGACGAGCCCCCAGGGCGAGTTGCGAATATTGCACTGCGCTCGCGTTGACCCCTGCCACTACCAAAAACTGGAGCAGAAGGGGCATGAAAATTGCTCAAATCCTGTTCACCGCAAAAGAGGGCGCCACCGCCTAAGCAAGCGCACAATTGCTCCTCTGACCGGTTCTTCTCCGGCTCCCAGTTAGTGGGCTCCATAAGGCAATAAAGAGACTTTGAATACACTTATACAGTGCATGCTTCGCCCATTTCTAGGTTTCAAGTTAGTGGAGATATCCCGTTTTTTTGCACTATGACCCTAGACTATAATCATTATCGCACCACGTCTCCCACCGTCATCAACCTCATCATCACCACCACCACCACCAGAATCATCCCCGTCATCGCCACCGTCATTACCCCCAGCCAAAGTCCACTACAAAATGGAGACATTTTTCTTATATTCTGACTTAACTTGCCTCCGATGGCCTTGGACACTATTCAAGACAAGAGTAGTAGCATAGATTAAGGTTCACGACATGTTCGTACTCTCTTGTGTAATTACTGGTTGCCGTTCATACTATGGTGCTCATAAATTGTCATTGGGATCTTAGTAAAGCATGTTGTTGGGCTCGTTGGTGTTGCATAGTTACAGCAAAAAAACTGCGCAAATGGACGGGACGGTAAAGAAGGATGATCTCTTTCAGCCATGCAATCATCCTGAAGCACCTAGTACATCACAATTCAATGGTTTGTTTTAGCTATTGCGCTTCGGGGAAATGTAGCGAAAGCTGGCTGCAGGATATTGTTTCGCAAATCTGCCATTCCTTGGAGCCATTACTAGAGGAACGTCCATAGACTCCATTTCTGTCTTCTTGTGATACCAGAGAGGCAACCACGTTTGAAACAAGCGCGCCGCGCCACAGCACACAGCAACTTAGGGCGACTCCTGCCGTGCAAGTTGCGTAATCAACGGGGCGCGATTTCCACCAATCAAACGACTGCCACTTATTCTGGATCGTGCTGCACGAAACGCTCAGACCCGCCTGGAAACCCAGAGCATTCCTCCGGCTTTTGCGTCGCACTCACAGGAAAGGAAGCTACGAGGGGATGATGGTTCGGGAGTGCGTTGTCAAATACAACAGCACTTAGAACCACTCCTTCGGGTCTTCTCTTGTTCACCATTGACAATGAGATTGACGCACGGTCTCCACCTTTTACAATGGCTTTTCTATAAGTAAAAAAGTCCATCACATTATTGAATAATTTCTCACAAACGTTGAGAGAGTTTAGGTACGCAAACATGATTTGTCAGCGCCAATTCCGAATGTAGAAGGTCTCCTTCAGTTCTTGGCCGGCCTTTGATGTGCGGCCCTTTCCTGGTATCATGATATAAGTTGGAACTTCCTTGAGCTGAACTAGTATGTCTTGTGTGGAGAGTATTTGAGCGAAGAAAAAAAATCCTACCGTTGAACTTAATATTTCCTCAACGTACAATTGGACACACACCTGCATGATGTGCTGTGGTGTTTTCCCCGTAGGGAGGGAGGGATAATGATAAAAAATTGGCAATATTTGGCCCTTTAACTGGCTTTGGAATCAGGCAGGCCTCGACCATCTTCCAGTCTTCAAGAAGACTTCCTGCTCTCCTGAAATTGTTGAGGAAAGCATTTAACGTGATCATATGTCATCGTGTTTTGCTATGGCTTTGTCCATGATATGATCTCTGTCAGAAGCTGTGCTATTTTCCCACCCAGAGCTTCGTTGGCCTCATGGGCGTATATATTTTTACCAACATTAGAGTTGGGCGCTACTGAGCATATGGGGAGGCAACTTCCCTTAGAATTGAAGTTTGTTGTCACTGAGGGCCGCTTGGTTTAGAGTTATGATCTAACTTTCAGACCGTTCCCGGGATTCAACTTCAATTTCAAGAAACGTTAGAGAAAAGTTCACCCTGGATTTCTTTGCAGCAGCAATGACTTCATCAGTGAGGAATACGCAGGGGGAAAACACCCCTGAAACACTGAACGAATATGAGGTAAAAAGCATTTGGTAGATAGAAACAGCACGGATCCCTTCAGGGCAACGCGTCTCATAGTATACTATGAGACGTGTTGTCGACCTGGCACCTGTATACAGGTGTTAGTTCGACACGCCTAACACAACTTAGAGTATAAAAATGAACACCGAGAATGGGTTAAATCGTATGCTTCGTGTATATAATTATGGTACCCATTAGTTTATGTCGCTTGCTTGCGACATTTCGTTATTTATGACAAGGCATTTGTAAATACAAGTACTTTATTTTGCATTAAAAATTAGAATATCTTATTAATATCAGTTTCGCCGGCTTTCCAAAAGTGTCCCCCAATACCAGAACCAGACAACCGTTGAATGCGTTGGAAGTGGAGAAATTTAGAGAAAACCCCCTCTCGGAACCACCACCATAATTTTTTCAATATGTTGCTTCCCAGTTGCATGTGAAATTAATCCGAAAGCTGCACTTTTGTGGCGATATTGGTGACGTCATGTCTTACAACTTTGATATTGCAGCGTTATTCTTCTCAAAATGCGCCATTTTCCCGCATATTGAAACGGTATTTACATCCACTGTGCTCTTGCACGAACAAATAAATGCATCCGCGACGTAAAATAACGACTATGCTTTTAATATGGACACGATAATTTATCATGATTTTTCTGGAACAACATACAGAAAAATCCTCTGGTCGTACAGGCAGCGTACACATCCTACGGGCAATTTGAATGGCACCCTAAGCGTTCGATCCGTTTCTCCATACTCTGCTCATATTCGGGCACTTCGCCCTAATCCGCATAGCCGCATTCCACATAGGCCGGCGCCACCGCTTCCAATTCCCACCATTTAAATGCCTTTTTTTCTAGCACCGTTTCGTATAAATAGTCGTCTGGCGGCGATGCGCATGTGAAAAAAATGCTCGGAATGTGAGTGTATGCCATTTATTCTTATCACCAGTCCCGGCGTTTTCGTTGGGCCGCGGGGAATATTGGAAAATCAATTATTTTCTCAAGACACCCTGCTCGAAACGGAGGTACTTATACCTAAAATTTGTGTTTTCAATGTAAGCGCGAGCGCTCTCTTCATTCCTAGTAACCGTCGCCTAGCAACTAACCTAGAAACAATGTTCTTCAGTGTGAATGCGATTTCAAACTCTTCGTTTAGTGCAAGTGACGTACTCGGAATTACAACAAGAAAAAAAAACTATCACCGTCTGCAATGCGTGATGCGTTCATACCATGAATTTCTACAGTTGAGTATGATGTAAATGTTTGTAAACGTTTTAGAGACATTGCCTACCAGCCAAAAGCATTAATTGCGTCGTAAAAGCAGAGACAAGGTTGCAATTTTATTGGGTTAGCGAGTAACTTTGAAATCAGGAAATGCAGAACATGACGTCATCTAACCAGCACTAGGTAAATGGTCAATATCTTTTCTAACAGCAATTTCTAAGATGTGTGCCAGATGAAACGATCACACTCCGTCAGTTCCGCAACGGCAAGTAAATATTTTAATACCAGTTTCTCCTGAAATAGGCGTCAAAGCTACATGTACGACAGAATTAAAATATCACCGTTAGGTGTTGGTGCAAAAGAGGCAAGGCACTAGGCGCAGTGAGAAGGCAGACATACATGCATAAGCGACAAAAACATTGCCGAGAATACTTCCACAATGCAATTACAGCCGCAGTTTATGGACTGCGTGGTTTGGTCGCTTTTAAATCCAGCCGCCCTACGCCGCTTTCATGAGCTGCTCTTAACGAACATTTGTAGCCCACTGATCGCCCCGCTTCGCGACGAATACCTTCTTTTTTTTTCTTTTTGCTGCCACCTTCCGCTTCTGGCTTCTTTCAAATGCGATTCAGAGTGATGTCATGCCTTCTGCCCTCTTCAAAAGAATTAAACGGGCCCTGCAGCACTTTTTTCAACTTTTTCTGAAACCTTAGGTGCTTGCAGAAGGTAGGCACCCCACGCACCCAGTACTTACATTAGGGGGTCGCAAAGTACTTCAGGAAAAATTACTGCTCTATGCCCATCAAATAGCTTGTAAACTCACTCAAAAGATTTCTCTCTTTCCCGGTCTTGACGTTCTTCGACGGCTCGAATTACGTCACTAAGGCCATGCAGCGGTGGTCGGCCGGTTTTCTTTCAGTTGCAGGAATGAACGCTTTTCGATAGCAACTTAAAAAAAGCCACACGAAGAAAGCATATATGGAAAGCGTATCTGGTGCGACGAGCAAATCACGCAATGCCGCTCCGTGCTAGTGATAACTGAAGCTTTTGCAGTGGTTCCAGACGCGAGGGAAAGAGTGAAAGCACTTATCGAAATTGGTGCAGGGTCCCTTTAAGGTAGCGGGGTCGTCAACCTACACCCTAGTTTCTCGTCTGTGTGGCTTCCCTGTTTTATGTGTTCATTCCTCACAGCGGATATGCATGTGAAAACGGAAGGGGGATTCGACGAATGGGTGACTCCCCGTATACTTAATTGTGTGCACTACATCCGGCAGGGACGCCACATGCACGAAATCTCGCCCCGATATGGTCTCGCACAGTCTTAGCATTGAGTACTGCTACAACTGTGTGTTTATTGCCCCTACGGTTAAGCTGGTATCAGAGCAGAATGACCAGACAGTATAAAATCTCGGCATGCATAGCGAGGTTTACGAAAAAATTTAACCATCTTCCCGTAGGGGAACCCTGAGTAGTATGCGAAGCAGCCATGGGGTCGACTCAAGTCCCCATTAGTTTTCAGTTCAATCGCGGCGTTGCGGGTGAAGAATGAGGGGAGCGGAACGCGCGCGCGCGCGTCATTTATACCGCGGAGCTACAGTGGCGCCCCCAGCGGAGTATGCAGCGGCTACCGTCACGTCTCTAATCCTAAGCTGCTTCGCATTATCGCGCGCGCAGCCGCAGGTGTTGCCATTCGTTGCGCAATCCCGGAGAGGAGAGGAGCTTCGGAGAGGAGAGGAGGAATGCCGGAGAGGAGAGGAGCGTCGGAGAGGAGAGGAGGAATGCCTCGCATACTACTCAGGGTTCCCCTACGGGAAGATGACGACGGCGGTTGAACGCGAAGCTATCTCGTGATGGATTCTTTGGTTGGCCAATCCCTAGGGGCATCCTGCCACAATCATCATCAGTGGTGCCCGGCCAGGCATGCGCAGTGGGGGTGCGGTACTCAGGGTTCCCCTACGTGAAGATGACGACGGTGGTTGAGCGAAAAGCTATCTCGTGATGGATTCTTTGGTTGGCCAATCCCTAGGGGCATCCTACCACAATCATCATCAGCGGTGCCTGGCCAGGCATGCGCAGCGGGGGTGTGGACGCCGCACAACGGCGCCCACACAACGGCGGAGGGAACAGGCTCGACCATAAACTGCTTCGCATCTAAAAGTCTTACCAGTAAACCAACTGATATCTGAAGCGTTAAGCTGTGACCGGCGGTCAATATGCGAGGAAGGTGAGTTCACTTTGCCACAAGCCATCGCCAGAGGCCATAAATAAAAAAATTAAAGACGTACACTCAGCGTGAAACTTGTCGGAAGTGCAGAGCAGGGATTCGCCATAATGGGCCGTGGCGCCGTTATCCGCTCACTGCTGCCACCCATCACGCTCTTCGCCTCCCAGACTCACTCCTCTCTTGTTGAATTGAACGGAAGTTTGCCCAATGCAATTCAAATTTCCCGCCTTCGCAGTGCTCGCGCGCCCCTTGCCTGGAACAGCGCGCGCGGGAGTTGTGTTCTTTTTGTGCTTGCTTTCATCCCGCACGTGAAAGCGCCTTACTGCGCAGTTTGAAACACGTCGTTTTGGGCGGCCACTTTTTTCGTTTGGTATCGTAAAACCCAACCTAGCGGGCCTTGCCAACTAAGTGGACGCGGGTGCTGCCGGTTGTATACACAGATTTTTCCTCAATTGTTTCTGCAGTTTCTTTTTGCGCTAAACAACGGGGAGATGTATAACAATCAAGATTGGTTCAGGAGTTTTAAACGGTTATGACAGTATAAACCACTTCTTTTTCGAACCCTCTCTTTGGGTCCGTTACGCTGTAACGCCGTGGGGCTCTACTCGGGTCCATTTTCTCGCTGCGCCGCCTGATTCCGGCAGTCGCTTGATATCGTGACAGCGAACGAGCTATGGCCACAAGGCGAGTCCCTAAAGTGCTCTGCACTCAAAATAGTTACACCTCAATACCTTCCATTGTTCAGGACAAGCATTTTATTTTAATGATTCCGTCGTGTGGCATTGTCGATATTTATGACAACTTCATGACAATGTACGGCGATTTATAACGGTGGGAGCAGTTGCCTATCGCTAGAAACTTGCAATAAACAGCGCTTAGTGGAGCAGCTTTATCCGTCTCGCGCTTTCAGTATCGTCACGTAGTCAATGGAAAATACACATCATATTTATTCAAAGGCATAGTATTTTAGTCGTCTGGTCCTACAAACACGTGCACACATTGCCATCGTGTCATCGAGAATCATACTGCTTCTTCTGTGCTTATTAGAGGAAAAGCGCAACCACGCTGCCTGTTTTAATGTCATTTCTTGCGTCGCAAGTGACCTTGAGCCATCGGCGCACCCACTGTGCCTTTCTTTATTATCGCTCCGCTTACTGGGAGCCTCGCTGCTGCGTTCCCACGTGACTACGATAGGCTGAAATGACTGCTTTGCCAGCGCTTGCTCTCTTGATCTCGCTATCGGTTGCTCGCCAGCTGCCCTCTCGGTGGTTGCGCTGTTGCATAAGCGAAATTATGAATCCAATCTTCCACTGGGTATAGCTATACGGCAGGCTGCGAAATTTCAAGCAAAGGCAAACTGCCACGAAACACTGTGTCCATATCTGATTTCCCTCGTGATAATTGGATTTATAATTGGGAGACCTTAGTCATTCTTCACCTGTTCCGAGCACATTTGAAGTCAACTTCACTAGTTCACACGAATGCATCGCCCAGAAGACAGTTATTTAGGAAGCCATATACGCGAAATTATTTGAAACCACGAAGGCGCGCCTTGAATAAGCATTTTATTATGCGGCGAAAGTGTGACTCGCCAAGCATTGCAAATGGACAAGACGTTTTCCCGCTAAGTGCGTATGGAAACGCTTAAGTTCCAAACTTTATCGATATCATTGTCACCACTGTCTTGCCCATCTCAACGTTAGGGACACACGCGCTATCACGAGGCCGCTCTGGTCATACGCTCACACATACTGCACCTTACTTTTGTCTGATGCAGAGCGTGCGGTCGCGCGCTCGCAGCGGACGCCTCATGGGCCCCGCGGGGCAGCGGAACGACCTTACTTGGTATGCAGATTGGATAGCGCTATGCTCATTATCTCCTCCCAGTATTATTTCCCGCCGTGTTTCTTTTTTTTTTCAATTTTCGCGGTTTTTTTTAATGTGTCAACCTCTTACTCCTATTGTTTTTCTCGGGGTTTCATTTCACAGTCCCCAGCACGGCCCAACTCCTTGTTCTGACTTGGATCCGTATTCATACGGACATTTCAGAGCTTTTGATATCCTGGCGGGAGTAGTAGAGAGTCTTTTGGAGATGGAGTAGGTTCCCCGAAATAAAAATCAGCCGTTACCTATAGCCTGTGTTACCAAATTCGCCAACCTGGTATAGGACCTTGTTCCGAACTTTCTAGTCCTTTTAATGGGTAGCCTTCTTTGCCGAGTACCCCCTCCCCTCTCCCCAGGACACCGTGTAACACCATGCAATACCACAATAATGCAGATTTCGCGAAAGGTCCGAATGTAGCCCTGAGATTAGCGTAAATGGAGGTAATCGGTCGAACGAAATATAGAAAAACTAAAAAAATAAGAAGAATATGAAAAAACCTGCTACCGCAAACCGTAGAACGTCCCTATTTTCGACAATAATGCAGATTTTGCGGAAGTTCCACCTGTAATCGTTATGTTAGCGTCAATGGAGATAATTGGTCGAAGAAAATTTTGAAACACTCCAAAAATAAGAAAAAACAGAAAATTACAGGAAACAGTGAACCGTGTAACGCCCTGCATTTCCACAACAATGCAGATATCGCGAGAATTCCCCCTGTAATCGTTATTCAAGCATAAATGGAGCTAATTTTTTCGGACAGGATTTAGAAAAACTTCAAAAATTGTCTGTAAGAAACTCACACAAAAGACAAGCAGCATAACAAAGCCACGCATTAGTAGACAATTCTCTGAATTTCTGAAGAAATTATTTGGGACAGTAAATCGGGACAGTAAACTTTATGACGTGGTAGTTAAGCCATTTGTAAGGAATTACCCACACATTTCATAAGGTTCGGCTATAATACTTGACACGTTAGTACCGTGTATTTGTACATAAACACATACACATTCTAGCTGTGCCTTTAAGAGGACCATGAAGACAAAATACCATTTTTTTTTTCATTTTATAGACTAGTCTTTCAGTACCGCAGTCAGCTGCATTCAAGCCAGGAAATACGCCTTTTTAACATAAAAAAGGCAAAAAATACTGCTAAATTTTCACATTTCGCGCTACACTGACGTGATATAGTCAGGAGTGATATATTAGAGCAAGTGGTAAGCGAATATATCTACTTAGGACAAGTAGTTACCCCGGATCCCAACCATGAAACAGAGATAATTAGAATGATAAGAATTCGGTGGAGTGCATTCGGCAGGCATTCTCAGATAATGATTGGCAGTCTACCATTGTCCCTCAGGAGCAAAGTGTATAACAGCAGCATCTTACCTGTACTCACGTACGGGGCAGAGACTTGGAGGCTTACTAAAAGGGTTCAACTGAAATTGAGGACGAATAAGCGCGCAAAGGAACGGAAGTTGATAGGTGTAATGTTAAGGGACAAGAAGAGAGCGGAGTGGGTCAGGGAACAAACGCGTGTCAATGAGATACTAGTAGAAATTAAGGAGAAATTAGGGCAGACAAAGTCGGGAAAAAATTAATGAACTGCTAAACCGCGTCCCCAACCGGCAACCCCTAAAGCAATTGACAGTAAACAACGAAGCGATTAGTGGCACTGATTAAGCTAATTCCTTTAACCAATACTTTACAAATCTTTTTACCAGCTTTCATTCCCCCGAGGCTGCAAATTCTGCCACAAGAAGAGATGCGAGTCTGTTTCTCCTGCCCACATGTGAAACCGAGGTAGGCTTAGCATACAAATATTTTGCAAATAGGTCAGCACGCGACATAAACAATTTTCAAATCAGACGGGTGAAACATGTTTTCGATTTAATTGTAACTCCATTTACATACGTAGATAATCTTCCTCTCACGATGGGTTTATTTCCAAAGAAAATGGGAGCTTCGAGAGTGACTACTATTTCTAAAGGTGGCGACAGAAATTCTCTAACCAACTACCGCCCGATCTCTACTGAACCAGTATTTTCCAAAGGTTTGGAGAAATTGTTTCACACTAGAATAACAGGTTTCGCCGATCGGTTTGATTTGATTGTCCCGGAGCAATTCGGGATTCGTAAACACAGATCTACAGAGCTCGCCCTCATTACCCAAAAAGAATTTATTTTGAAAGCGTTTGAAGAAAAAAGGTTGTAGCTGGAGTATACATAGATCTTTCAAAAGCGTTCGATCGCCTAAATCATGCAACTCTACTAGCAAAACTAGAACTGTATGGCGTACAAGGTATTCTATTGGCTTTAATAAAATCGTACTTACAAAATCGTACGCAAGTGGTTTCAACTGGTGAACACTCATCGGATTCTCGGCCATTGTATGCAGGCGTACCTCAGGGAAGTATTCTCGGACCTATCTTATTTATCACTTTCGTCCATAATATTCCTACAATTACCCAATATCCACAGTACTTCATATACGCAGATGATACAACACTTTTATTTTCCAGCTTTAATTGCCAAACGCCTGTACCTGAGATAAACAAATCACTCATAAAATTGCATTGTTGCAGCGTGGTGAATTCCTTGTAAATTAACACAAAAAAACCAAAGTTGCTCTCTTTTCCCCTAGGCAGTCAAGCGCATTCCTAAATGCATTTATTACTCTTGGCAATGAAACTATAGAATAGTAGATTCCAGAAGAACACTTGGTGTACTGTTCAACACAAATATGTCTGCTGTTGAACAGTATATCTATAACTCGTTCTTTATGCCTCCACTAAATTACTGCATTCTTGTGTGGAGAAACACCACCAAAACAAACCTAAATTAATGCATGTATTACAAAAAAAGCTATACGAGATATAGCTGGCGTAGAGCATAATTCACATACAAGAATTCAACAATTCAACATAATTCAACAAACTCAATTTGATTTCAGTGCACAAGCTTTATAACTTCAACCTAGCAAAACATACTAATCTCACTTACATCATCATGACACTTTCATAACATCAATTGCGAACCTAACAGCAAAAGCTTACAAATATCCAACGCGTTCGCAAGAAATATGGACTGTGCCATTTTCGCGTACTACCTTTGCAAACCAAACGATTCGACACCCTTTGCCTTCCTTGTTAAACCCCCTTGTAACCAATGAGATTACTACTGAGCATGCAAACAGCGTCGCATTAAAAAAATTTCTTGTTTACAGCAGAATTATTTCTGAAAAACCGTGTATAATGATGCACAAAAACTATTTTCTCTAGAAAGATGTACTTTGTGATTCCCGATGCTGTCTGTAAGCGGTGCTCGGTCTTGGTCAAGTGAATTAATTTCACTTTTTTCCGAGCCACCTGCTTGTCGGAAATAAGGTTTTATCTAATCTCTTATCTTATCTAATCCGAGAAGAAATGGGAGCGGCCCGGACATGTAATACGGAGGCAAGAAAACCGTTGGTCATTAAGTGTAACGGAGTGGATCCCTAGAGGAGGCAAGCGCGGCAGGTGGCGGCGGCAGAACGTTAGATGGGCAGATGAGATCAAGAAGCTTGCGGGGATAAGTTGGGCGCAGTTTGCAGAGGACCGGGATAATTGGAGATCTATGGGAGAGGCTTTGCCCTGCAGTGGGCGTAGATAGGCTGACGACGATGATGATGATGATGATGATGATGATATACTATAGGCCTGTGCTAAAATCATAACTATCAATGTGCTAACTTCATATTAGCATTGAAGTGATACGATAAAATAGATACGATAAAATAGGAGGCCGCCATACAATCACCCAGTCATATTTCTTGGCGATGGTTTCGGTCAGCCGCCGCCAGACAAACAAGATTCAGTGACGTCACAGACACGTTGCCATCGCAGAGTTCAATGACGTCACCGAAAGCGGCTGGGGAGTCACCACTGGGGATTCGGACGTTTTCTTTGATGTCTCCGCTCGTTGCTTAAAGTTAGCCATAAAATTGGCATTACTGTTATTGGGACAAAGACTTGTATATTTTGTCTCAGAAGTGTAAACTGTCGATTTCTGCACAACAATCGCTCTAGACTGCTCTTTGCAGTACCGTGGCGCATACACCATATTGAGGAAGGGTGCGCAGGATGGTGAGCAAGATATTCCTTGCAGAAAACGCGCATTTTAATATCACCCACAACGTAGTTCTCACTGTACAGTACAGTTTTCAGTGTGGCCGAAACTCTTGAAATGGGGCGAGCAAGGCCTTCTCTACGAAGGATGAACGCAACAACAAAATCAGGAAATAGGTTTACCACATTCCTTTTCTATTCTACTTATGTTATCAGGTAGGTCTGGGCAACTTTATAGTACACACTGATAAAGGAAACAGCGAAAAACACGATAGACAAGACAAAGGAGGATACAAACACGGCTGCCTTCATCCCGTGGCTTGGCTGTTTGGACCACGGGATTCTGGAGCAGTGATACTGCCCCGTTGTCCAACTCGTATAAAACTTTTTCGGTGACCGCTACTGTGTAGCCACTCGAGTACGAGGGACAAGCGAGCCAGTGATCCAACCACGAAAGCAAAACAATAAAGTGTGGAGGGAGAGGGCCAGCATTGTCGTCTGACTAGTCCGACCCCTACCTCGAACAGAAGTGGAAAAGCTGCTCGACGATGACGGCGACGCGGCATCGACAGCCAGCGTGAATGGACGAGTATGATTAGGTGACGAGAACTGCCAGTTGGGCTTTGCATACATGATGGCGGTTGTCGCTCGCCTTCCTAACCGCACCCGCCTCCTCCACGCACGTTACCCGGTCGTTCCTACTAAATCTACATTGATCCCCCTTCACCTTTTTTCGGGACTGCCTTGGTGATTCAGACCACGTAGCAGTGTCCGGCTCTGCGTCTTTCGTGGTTTACTTTTCATCTTTCTGAACTTTGCGGTGTTCCCACATTCAAATTCCTCATCATTGCCGGTTCACCTCCCACCTTTCAAGCGTTTAGAGTTTGATCCCCGTTTTGCATTCGTTATGAGCTTCTCTTACGCCTTTGGGCCTTACAATTATCATCTCTTTTTGCTTTTCTCGTTTACTGTTTTTGGCGGTTGTGCTATTTTCACAATTTTACCCGTATTTTTGTGTACCGCTTTGTTGGCAGCCTCCACTCACGTAAGAAGGGCATAAACGGATGTACTGAACCACAAATGCTGCATCAGGGATTATATGTTGAGATATACTTTATTCGTTCTTTTACACATGCAATTAACGTTAAGTGAATACGTTTTTTTTATTTTTAATTGTTTTAAGCCTTCACTTCAGGCCGCTTTACGCAGGCCTCGTTCTTGTATTTGAGTAACCGCGGGATTGTGCACTTTCAGTAGAACATTTCTTTATTTTCACAACAAAACTCGCTTAGTTGCGCGATTACTTTTGCTTACCAATGTTGAGTGCGCTAACTTTCTATCTGATTGCTACCGTATTGTAGTTACTGCAGTGCGGTTCTGCTCCGAACGTAATTTCATCGTGGCGTAATGAAAATGTCACAATTTTATAATCAAATACAAATAGTTCGGTAAAACAGACCTGCAATACTAATGCCGATGATGTATATGAAAACTTAGGGCAGTAAAGACGGGAACAATTTAACAGAATATTTTTAAACGGAACGGGAATGAACTAGTGAATTCAGCGACATCTGACAGCATTCCAACAAATGAAAAACCTGTTATCGTTTAAAAGAGGATTTTTTTAGGAAATAGCTGATCCAGGTCACGTTCTTTGGTTCTCTTATTCGGCTCAGTTAAATTGTAGGTATCGAGACTCTACGGCAAAAGCAATAACAGCAACATCGAAGAACACACCTAACCACTTTTTACGAGTTGTGAAGGCAAACGCATCAGTGTCCAACTGATCTCCTACTGCACACGGCGGGCATATGGAAACTGATGAATACGTCGTGAGCCCCTGACGGCGACTGTCATCGTAATTTGCCAATCTCACTTAGTGGGCATCTTGCTGTGGCTATACACAGCTTTAGCATGTACAGGCATTGATAAATAAAATTCAAGCACGAATATATCAACCATAAAACACAAAATTGAAAAATACCGTTAATAGAGATCAAATGACGGCACGCATATTTGGAAAGCCACACTTCTTAACTTCGTTACTGTAGTTGAGTCAGGCGTCAATTTTACCTGTATGGAAAAAACACCGCTGTTATGTTCCAGTTCATATTTTCATGGTCGTATTTCTTTAACTATGACTCTACTTACCGTAATTTGGTGCCTGGCGAGAGCCAAGAAAGTAATCAATACTTTGAATAACGGTGAAACCCAGCCTTTAAGACGCGTACACGACGAGTGAGTAGACAACACCCAGCCTGTGTGTAGTCTACTCTCATCTCGTGTACGGGTCTTTAAGGCTGGGTTTCACCGTTCTTCAAAGTATGTACCAACAGTCCCAACACCAAACTCTTCTGCAAAGTAATCAAACTGGTTGTACTTCAAGCTGCGTGTACTTGCTGTCGACGACTGCCAAGTCAAAGTCCACAATGCAGGCACTAGGTCCACCTTTAGTAAGCTACAGCCATGCAGTCGAACTGGTGTTGTGTGATGCGTGCTGGGCTCGCATTCCAGAGACGATAGGTCCGATTATAATCCAGTCCCTAAGTTTTATCCTCCGTGCGTCATCGCTCGTTTTAGAGGCTTAAGCTCGTTAGGGGTTTGGGCTGTGGCGTCTAACGTCGTCGTCGTAACCGTAGCCTCATGTAGTCACGGTACTAAAACACCGAAACACTCGTTTATGCCTCGCACTGGAACTCTTCGTAACGTGTACTAAAAAAACACGGAAACGCTCCTTTACCCCTTGCGCTGGAACGCTTCGGGCTTCAAATACAGAAGACTTTTACAGCAAAGCTATATACCTCTACCTCCCAACGGTTTCATCACCGTGTGCAGAAACGCCAAGACGCCAAGAATACACTTGTACACTGCATGCTTCCCCCTCCGCAGGTTTCATGTTAGTGGAGATGGCCCGGGATTTTTTTTTCCTGCTGTTGAAGCCGGAGGGGAAGCGTTGTGTTCGATGGGCCCCTGAATGATCTGGCAGTGAAGACTTGTCTGGCAGCAGGACTAAATAAAGTTTTCTGCTTGTTCCGTTTCTCCAAGACAAAGCAGTTTTGTTTTGCTTGTTCGCATCCTGGCCGCTTATTTTAAAACCTCAATTTTCCACAATATTCATCTGCGGCAAAATGTCTCCTACCTGGACTGGGCGAGGGACTTAGTGACCGAGCGAAATGAGCAACAGTAGGCAATACTATACCTTCTAGGGTTACTATTTTAACGCTGGTTGTAGCCATTTAGTCAATTCAAAGGCTGAAATTATTTTATAGCGCTAATGGGGGCGAAGCCTTGGGGGTTGGGGTTATTGGCGTCACCTGTCGTCGTCGTCGTAATCATTGCCTCATGCAGTCAGGGTACTAAAACACCTTAAAACTTGTTCACGCATCGCGCTAGGACGTAACGCGTACTAAAAAACGCCGGCCCACTCTCTTACGCCCCGCGCTAGAGAGCGACGTGCTTCAAAGATGCGAGACTTTAACGGCAAAGCTGTAAACCTCTACCCCCAACGGTTTCATCTCCGTTGGAAAAAAACGCCTAGGCGCAAAGAATACCCTCATACACTGCATGCTTCGCCCCTCCCCAGGTTTCACGTTAGTGGAGACGGCCAGAGATGTTTTTTTTTTCAAACTTTGTCACCCTAACCGGCATTAGTGTCGCATTTTTGTGCATTTATTAGTCCGTATGGTGTTAATCAACCAGATTTAGGGGAAATCCTCAAAGTGGAGTAAGTTTCGGCGAAGAAAACTTTGACATCCTCTTCAAATGCAGACACACAACTACAAGGAAAAGCTGTACAGCTTTCCCTTGAAGCCGCACAGCTGCATTTGATCTGGGTGTCTAACTTTTCTTCCCCTATTCCGTATGGTGAACGGATTTCAAAATTAAAGCAGACCGGCGTGTTTTTTGTTGTTCTTTTCGCACTCCGTTCTCACCCAGGAACACTTCCATGCCGCACCGTGTTGAGCAATGTTTTTCTTGTACGTGAACGGAACTTCTGGGAACCCTTTGTCGCTGGCATGTAGGCGTGTTTGCAAGGCAAACACTCGCTGCTCTCGCTCTCCCTTTTTTTGGATCCCAACTCGTGACGAGAGCGCTGTGCGGCGACATGTTCCTCATTACGAAACTCTTCAAACGAAAACAGCCTGGGGCTTTCTCGGCGAGCGCTTCCGCCTGCATCGAGCAAACGGGGCGCGCGCGCTGATCCACCCTCCATCCCCAAGTACTCGAATGCATCCCAACGTCCCACGACGGCTGATGCCTCTGTCCCTAATATCCACTCCCTCCCTCCCTTAAACGACGCGTCGCTACTAACTAATGGATGCCGGACTTTAAAGATGCGATGAAGGGTGAACTCCGGGTTCGGATAGTATTTGTAGAGTGTAGCGAAAGTGGCGCAGAGCTTTGGGAAGCGGGGAATGTTGTCCCCAGATGCCGATGCCGGAATACACGCCCTCCATCCCTCCATCAGTTCCCGAAGCCCGCGGGAAGCTAGCAATGCTTCGCTTCAAAGACAACAATTAACAAATCAGGAGGTGTGGGTATGTACATCGATTATTTTATTGCAGTAAGGGTAGTGAGACGTGGAAGTCTTTAGAGCGGTTCTCCCGCACGTGACCTGTGTTAAGACATGTACAACTTGTGCCCCCTCCTTACGGGTGCACAAGGAGGGGGCACAAGGGGCACAAGCCCACGGGAAATTGACACGTGATCCTTTGCTGAAGCAGAGCGGGGGTTCAGCTACATGAAGTGTTGTATAATGGTGGGATTTAATTATGCAAGTTTTACCCAGCTACTCCGCTCCATTTCCTTTGGATATGCCCCGAAAGTTTCTACGTATCCTTGTGGTGTGAACGTATGGCTTACCCTTAGTTTCTTCAGGCTACTTGGCTCAAATGTAATGGCATTGTTTGAATGACCAACCCTCTCTTCTTCGCCCAACTCAGAGTATGCGTCAGTTGGTAATTGTATGTATAAGTGCTGCACTGCAACACGGCCGACGGGCGCTCTTTATCGGGTGCGGACCATTTTGCAACGTCGAACTTTACAGAATAACTGCATGACGTGGCTCCCTAACGTCCAGTACCTTCAGATTAACCTTACCGGCGTGCGTTTGCGCACTGCACGATAATGAAAACATTATGCTGGCTAAATGTTTCGCCATTTACCTGACATTTTCCCATTCAGGCATTTCCCTGTCGCTTAATTGCGAATCGATGTACACATACTCGCTTTCAGTGCTCAACATTGAGGACATTGAAGGCCACTGACAAGAAGTGCTAGATGAAGCACCGGTTAACTTGGGGGCAGGGAGATGGAAATCTCATTTATATCATGGGAATATCATTTTCGTTCTTCACTAGAACAACGCCCGTTGGCAAGGCCACCAGAAACTGCCCTGATAGTGCAGCCGGCTACTTTATACGAGACATTGAGCCTTATGAACACTCCGAGGTGAGTGCCTCCTATTTTGCCCAGCAGAAATGACAGCCTCTTTGTTAAAGGAATCGCCCCTCAACATCGTCTTGAGTGCGCGATTTTTAGAGTTAGGACACCCCGTTGATGTGGCTTCATGCAGACCAAAACAGTCCACATATTTGACGTGTGCTTCGCAACCATGTCATTTATGAGTTCTTCGCCAAGGCCGCAAGACACCTGTATTTTGCACACGCCGCTCGCGTGATGCAGGTGCGTGCGCTGAGGTGTGGTTGTATGCACAAACTAGCTTCTGCCTTCAGCGGTTAGGTAGTTGTGAGCCATTTCTGGCAAAGGCAGAAACACCAAAATGGCACATTCTTGACACAAAGAAAAGATGCAAACTGCGAATTGTGCTTGAAGCTTGCGGACGCACAGTGGCGTCTTGCGCTGTACGCTATCTGCATTTGCGAGGACGAGTTGGATCTCTCCAGGGAGGCGGTTCAATCCCTCTGTTTTTCATATGCGACTGTGCCAGAAAATGAATTTTCGATCCGTAGCGGTGAGTCATGGCGTACTCCCCCCTGCCAAGTCTCGCTCGCTTCTTTTGTTTACCTGTGCGTTATCTTTTTCTGAATTTGTATAGTTGCGATCTTGCGAGCCGACTGCCAGAATACAAAAAAGTCGAATCCCCGAAGGCAAGGTGGAACACAGGTATAGTCAGGGGTTACTGAGGAGGTCTAGACGCATATCAAAAATAAGGACGACAACACCAGCGAAAAACACTATGAATAAATTTTAGCAGCCACCTTTGGCCCTTCCAGATTTTTCACTCTCACATTTTAGGTCTAGATGGGCCGCCGCCAACTGGTTCAGTTCAGACTGTTCTGATGTTTTTTACTTGAACTCCTTTCTCCGACTTCTGGTCGACCTCTAGATCTTCCACGGTAGTCCTAAAAGGAATCCGAGTGTGTGCAGCAAAGTAATTGGATGTTTGCCGCTCAGTGAGTAATCACGCTCCTTGACGGGGATGTTGCTGTTTGCAAACATTCGTGAACCGCACGCATTACGTCTTACCAAATCCTTAGCTAAACAAATATTCTGGGAATGAGATTTCAATTACCATGCTCTTGGCGCATTTCTCCATGTAATACAGTAGCCAGTTTCTTGTGACCTGCTTCGGCGTATCCGTCACACCGTGAAAATTGAATGCGTGCTCGTGAACCGAGAAAGAGAGAGAAGGCTCTTTATTGAAAAAGCAGAGAGTTTTGCCGGCGTTTGCGATCGCCTACATGCTTCTCTGCTAGGGGTCGGGGATGTAGGGAGAACAGGCCCTAGAGAGAGGTGGGCAGAAAAAAAAACCAAAGCAAACAAAAAACACTGGCGTGGCTCGGCGGACTATTTTAAGTGCGAATGCACTTCTTAAGCGACCCTGAATCACGCGTCCACCGCCGTCCGTCCGTCCGCAGCCTAGCAACGGAGCTAGCTAGCGCGCCTAGCAACGGCGCCGGATTTCCGACGCGCGAGGGCGCTCGCGTAGCGCCTCCTCTTCCCCCTCGCCTACTCTCCAGCTCGCAACACCCTCTCTCGGCGTGCCAGCCAGGCCACTACACTATATAAAAAAACAACAGCATCCGGCGCCCGGTTTCGATCCGAGGACGTTGCGGCCGCAGCGCGAGGCTCTACCGACTAAGCCACGGAAGCCACGCTGATTTCAGAGTTAGGAACGCTCCTTATATCTTTAACGCATTCAAACTACGTCGTCAGCGGTGTTGCGTTGGCCACTCAGCGGCGTTATAGCGGCTTGATAACTGCGTGGTGTACACGTGATACTACAAACCCGATGGAAGAGATGGAAGAGAAGGCGGCGAGGCGGTGGGCTGCGGGTGCCGAGCGCAAGCGCCGCAAGCGGGCCGACAACCGTGCATTCGCACTTTCACATTCTCCCCCTCGGGGAAATGCGGGGTTTTTTTAGATTGTGTCACAGAATTTACAATTTTGAAATGTGGCCGATGTCCTCCAAATATGGAAACAAACTTTTTAGGGCCTGACGCTGCTTCGAGGGGCAAGTCCATGGTCCTAAGATGGTCTTCAAAGTTACCGGCCCTTGATCTAGGCGTTCAATATCTCCAAAAAAACAGGATCTTGGTGCCAAGTAGGCCACACATTCTAATAAAATATGTTCGACGGTTTCTATGGAAGAACAGTTATCGCAATACGGGTTGGTCGTCAGTCCGAGGCGAAAGAGGTAACTGTTGGTGTAGGCCGAGTTCAGTCGTAGGCGGTGATATAATTTCTCCAGCCGACGAGGGAGCTCTCTTGAAAGTTTTGATGTCAATTCAGGGTCAATCGCGTGCAAAAATACTTCATTATTAGGTTTGTTGCTGTGCCATAGCCGGTTTCTTTCACTTACTGCAAAGCGATGGGCCATGGTGGAAGCGTCTGTTTTTGTAAAGTACACTTTGCGGTATCTCCGGTGGTTAAGGCCCATACGGGCCGCTTCATCGGCTTTTTGATTTCCAATAATACCACTGTGGCCAGGTATCCATTGCCATTTTATAGTGTGTCCAGCAATGCAAGCGAGGTGGTGAAGGTAGGAGATATCGGCGGCTGCGGTATAGTGAGGGGAGGACCTGCTCCTCCTTGACAGAATTTGCAGAGCTGCCTTGGAGTCTGTAAAGATGCTCCACTGACGCGGCTGGTGGCGTAGGACGTAAACAATCGCTTCTTTAAGGGCATATAGCTCAGCCGCTGTAGATGATGTTGGTCGCTCCAGACGAAATGAAAACATTTCACCCGTAAGTGGCACGTACAATCCAGATGAAGAGCTTTGCGGGGTGACGATCCATCCGTAAATATGTGTGTTCTAGCCGAATGCATTTTATACATGTATTCTAGCACGATATGTAATATTTCAGTATGGGACATTGTCTTCTTGGGGCCAATTCCAGGGATGCGACATTGAATCTGCAAAGGAGTAACGTTCCAAGGAGGGAAATTTCGAGGCATTATTTGTTTCGGCTGGTTTGGAATTAACAGGGGTATTCTGCCAATTGCTTGGGCGAATCCAGAGCTCGAGCAGCTTGAGGATACGCGACTTAAAAAGTGATTTCTTGAGTGAAGCCGATGTCTCAGGTGCACACGGAGAGTCTCCTGTTTTCTAATCATGTCAAAAGGCAGGCAACGTGCCTCCGCAAGGGTTCCGACGCTCGAAGATCCCTTCGGAAGCCCAAGACAGATGCGTAAATTGTTGTTCCTTGCTGCCTCAAGACTCTTCTTGCTTGTGTCTGATATTCGTTGTAGGACTGGGAGGCTGTACCTTAGCACACCATCCCCATAACCGTTGTGCAGCATGACCATGGAATGATAATCGCTGCCCCAGCGCAAACCCGCAAAACATTTCAAAACCTAAGTGGCCGAAGAAATGCGGGCCCGTAACCGTTTAACTACGGGTGACCAGGTCAAGTTGCGATCTATTAGAATTCCCAGAAATCTCTGAACTCGTGCATATGAGAGTGCGCGGCCGCCTAGAATCAGAGGATAACAATCCATCTTTTTTCGTGTGAAGGCCATGGCTACACTCTTATCGGGGGACAGCTTAAGACCACGGGCTGCGAGGTAGCTAGAGATGTTATGGAGGGCTGTCTGTAGGCGCTGCTGCGTAGATCGTCGAGAACGTGAGGCACACCAGATACAGATGTCATCTGCATATAGTGTGATCTTCACTCCACGGGGCAGGACTCTCTTGAGTGAAATAAGGGCGCTAGGTTGAATAGCAGTGGACTTAATACAGCACCTTGTGGCACACCTTTTTCCATAGCGTAGTAAGATGTGGGGCCGCTTGGAGTAGACATGATGATGATGGTTTGATTTTATTGGCGCAAGGCCGACATGGGCAAAGAGCGCCAAACACAAAGTGATTTGATGAGGAGAGAACAACAAATAAAATCAGTTAAAAGCTATGAGCACGGCTGGTGTAAATGGCCAGGGTGAAGAACAAGAGTGGTTAAGAATAAATAAGGTGGCTGGTGTATAGGACCAGGGGGTAAAAGCTATGGGTGGTATGAGATGAGCTGTAAAAAGTGAACTTCTGATAGGAACTGAAAGGTGCGTTGAACAGAAAACATGGCATCGTCTCCTAAGAAGTATGACGGGTGTGGTGGAATATGTCGTGTGTGTAGTTGAGGGAAGTGTTTGCGTCGTGTAGTGTCGAGTGCCTTACATTGTATGAGAATGTGCATCACGGATAGGGCCTCTCCGCACCTGCTGCACTGGGGTCTAGATGATCCCGTCAGCAGATACGAGTGCGTCGCATGGGTGTGCCCTATCCGCAGCCTACCCAAGGCGACTTCCGTGTGTCTGTTGTGTGAGTCAGTTGTGTACCGTCCCAAGTGTGGCTTTATTACATGTAGTTTGTTGTCTGTCTGTTCGTCCCAGTGTGTTTGCCATGTTCTGCGCAGGTGTTGTCTTATGTGTGGCTTGAGGTCTGTGTAGGGTACCGTTGTAATGTCCACAGTGTTCCTGAGTGCAGCCGCACCGGCCCTCTCGTCTGCCAACTCGTTCCCAGAGATCCCTGCGTGTCCTGGGACCCAGCAGAGGACCAGCTCATGCTTTTGTGCATACACGGACATGATAGTGCAGAATACAAGATTAACTATGTGGTTTCTGGGGTGTGTATGCGATGACAGTGCGCGAACAACACTCAAAGAATCTGTATATATGATGGAATTGGGAATGTGATTTTCAAGGATGTGTCGTACAATCAGTAAAATTCCATACGCTTCTGCTGAAAAAATTGATGTGTGCATGCTCATGGTTCTGGCTGCATTGAAATTAGGACCATGAGCAGCGCACGACACCATACTGGAGGTTTTAGAAGCGTCACTATAAAATTCTGCACATGTGTATTTAAACTGCAAAGACAGAAAGTGCTGCAGTATTGCAGCTCGTGGTACACGATTTTTGTCAAGTCTCATAAAAGAAAGGTCGCACGACACAGGGCGAACTTGCCAAGGCGGTAAACTGTTAGAAAAGGATGACCTGTACACATCTAAAAACGAAGCACTGAGATCCGAGGCTCGCTCTCTCACTCTAAGTGAAAAGGGCAGAGGAACGGATGGGCGATTTGCAAAGAGCAGAGATGTTGATGTATCGTTAAAGACAGGATAAAAAGGATGATTATTCAGTGATGAAATTTTAAAAGCATATAGCAAGTCCATGTACGTTCGTTGGTTCTCAAGGCTCCACTTATCACACTCGACATACAGACTCTCGACAGGGCTAGTGCGAAAAGCACCCGAGGCGAGATGAAGCCCCAAGTGTAGCACTGGGTCAAGCATTCGCAACGCTGTTTTAGTCGCCGACCCATATACCACACTGCCATAGTCTAAACGAGACCCAACCAAAGCAGTATAGAGCCGTAGTAGGAGTTCTTTGTCGGAACCATAAGATTGATGGGAGAGAACCTTAAGTATATTCATTGTTTTAAGACATTTATGTTTAAGTTCCTTGATGTGTGGAATGAATGTAAGTTTATGGTCAAACACAACACCTAAGAACTTGTGCTCCTTGTTCACAGGAAGCGACACGCCCTTAAGAGTAATGTCTGGGTCCATATGGACCCCGCGCTTCCTGGAGAACACAACGCAGGAGCTTTTTACAGGATTTAATTTAAAACCATTCTTGTCTGCCCAGCCGGCAAGTTTCTTTACACCAAGCTGGACTTGACGTTCGCAGATTGACATATTGCATGATTTATAGGATATCTGCACGTCATCTACATACATGGAATAAGAGATTGTAGGTGGCAGTGCTTTACCAAGAGAGTTCATTTTTACTATGAAGAGAGTGCAGCTCAACACGCCACCCTGTGGCACGCCATTTTCTTGCACGTAAACGTTTGAGAGTGCACATCCAACTCTTACTCGAAACGTTCTGTCTGACAAGTAACTAACAAGAGTGTTTAACATGTTACCCGATAGACCGAATAACTTGAGGTCCCTAAGGATCCCATAACGCCAAGCGGTGTCGTATGCCTTTTCAAGGTCTAAGAAGACAGTTAAACAGAACTGTTTATGCACGAAGGCATCCTTAATATACGACTCTAGTGCCACAAGTTGATCATTCGTGGATCGCCCCGCCCTGAAGCCTGCCTGGCAGCTCTCGAGAAGGCCGTTATACTCCAAAAAGTACACGAGCCTCCGGTTTATCATCTTCTCGAGAAGCTTGCACAGGCAGCTGGTCAGGGCAATGGGTCGATAGCTAGCGGGAGAAGAAGGGTCCTTCCCTTCTTTCAAGAATGCTACAACTATGGCATCCCTCCAAGACTTTGGAATGTGCCCCGAAAGCCATATCTTGTTGAAAAGGTGAAGAAGTGTTACAAGAGTGTCTGTGTGTAAGTTCTGTATCATTGTATATGTAATGTTGTCTGGGCCTGGAGCTGAGGGTTTACACGTGCTCAGAGCACCCCTCAGCTCATGAAGCGTGAATTCGGAGTTATAAGAGGTGGCTGACCTGTCATTGTCATGTAAAGGTTTCTTTTCGGCCACGAGTTTGTGTTTCATGAAGGTGTTTGTGTAGTGTGCTGAACTAGAAACGTGTTGGAAGTGTTGTGCGAGTGTGTCAGCCTGGTCTTCGAGTGTGTCCCCTGTTGTACTGACCAGAGGCAGGCTGTGTGTTTGATGTCCCTTGAGTTTCCGTATTCGTGTCCATACTTTCCGTGTGTCTGTGTAGGAGTTAATTGATGTTATGAATGTACGCCAACTCTCTCGTTTTGCCTCACGGCGCACACGTTTCCCTAACGCCTTGGCCCGTTTGAACAAGAGGAGGTTACTCGACGTGGGGTACCGGCGAAGGATACCCCACGCCTTGTTCTGGGCCTCTCGCGCCCGCCTACAGTCCTCATTCCACCACGGCCTCCGCTGGTTGCGCGGGGCAACAGAGGCGTGGGGAATGGACTTTTCGGCGGCGTCGAGGATGTGCGCCGTGAGGAGTTGGGTGGCTTCTTCAACGTGTAGGTGTCCTATGGATGTGTGGTGTAGTTTGGATGTCTCTGTAAATGTGTTCCAGTTAGCTCGTGCTTCATTGAACCTATTATGGGAAGATGGACTGCTCGGGCCTTTACCTATATACGTTAATGAAGTGGGAAAATGGTCACTGCCATATGGGTCCGTGCCCACACCCCACTCGAGAAGAGGAAAGAGAACTGCGGAGCCAATAGCCAAGTCAAGACATGAGTATGTGTTGTGACCTATGTTATGGTATGTAGGCTGTTTATTGTTGAAAAGGCATGCTCCAGAGGATGTAAGAAACCTCTCTATAAGGCGACCTCGGGCATCCGTGCGAGAAGAGCCCCAAAGAGTGTTGTGAGCATTAAGGTCGCCTGTCAGGATGTATGGTTCGGGCAGCTGGTCAACCAGCGCCTCGAAGTCAGAGCTTAAAAGTGAAACATCAGGAGGAATGTATATGGAGCATACCGTTATCAACCTATTAAATATTATTAAGCGTATTGCTACAGCCTCAAGGATAGTGTTCAAGGTGACAGGGTGGCATGCTAAGGATTTCCGGACGATTATGGCCACACCGCCAGAAGAGTGTGTGCAGCCATCCCTGTCTTTCCTGTATACCAGGTAACTATTCAAGAAATTTGATTGTTTAGAATTCAAATGTGTTTCCTGAACACACATTACACTTGGCTGATTGGTATGCAGAATCTCATACACGTCGTCAAGATTATTCAGAAGGCCTCTGCAGTTCCATTGAACAATATTTTCTCTTCCCATTATTTAGTGTGAGAGCTACTGGAGTGTGTATGTTTATGTGTCGTCTTTCGGGGCTGTGACTCTTGGATTGGGCTTTTTGGGCGGCCTATCTGAAGGCTTGGACGTCGGAGGCCGCTCCTTGCGCTGCGTTGCAGGCAAGAACGGCACGACGTCCATCTCGTCGTCCGATGTCCTGGGTGTGCCCGTGGAACCGGGCTCCCCGGACTTGGCCCCCCTTCGGGGGCCCTTCGTTTGACCCGCCACCGCCGGTGGTGTCGGAGGCACCAGAAGTGGCACGGGCGGTGCGGTGGCGGTGGGAGCCGATGCGGGGCTCGTGGTGTCCATGGCACACTCCAACGCACTGGACGATGGGGAGGCACGGACGGGAGCGGCACCGGCCCCGACAGAAGAGGTTGCCACCACAACCGCTGCTGCCTGAGCAAGCGGCGTGGTGGCGGGTTGGGCTACCAGAGGCAACCCAGGGGGGGGCGGGGGCGGGACCAAGTCCGACTCTAGGTACTGGGTCCCCGCCGAAACAAGACGCCGCTCCGCCCCCCGGCGAGCTGCGTCGGCGTACCTGCCCAGAGGGAAGGAGGCGAACCTCTTCCGTGCCTCTGGGAAGGTGATGTTTTCGTTGACTTTCAAGGCAATGATCTGTTTTTCTTCTTTGAACTTTCCACAGCTCCTAGAATAGGCAGCGTGTGGTCCCTGGCAGTTGGCACAGGTGAAGTTCTCGGATTTACAATTGTCAGTTTCATGATCATGTGCTGCACATTTTGCGCACGTCAATTTACCACGACAAGACGTTGTGCCGTGCCCAAACCGCTGGCACTTGAAACAGCGGCGCGGGTTCGGCACGTAGGGTCGGATTGGACATCTCAAGAAGCCTGCGTTGACCGACTCAGGAAGGTTAGAGCGGTCAAGTGTCAAGATTATGTGCTTGGTTGGAATTATTTCATCATTTCGGCGTATGGTGATTCGCCTCACTGCTGTCACGCCCTGCTCTCGGAGGCCCTCGAGCAGGTCTGCTTCAGTCTCATTCATTAGATCCCGATCAGAGATCACGCCCTGGCAGCTATTGAGGCTGCGATGGGGCGTGATCTTGATGTCAACATCTACCATGCGCGTTTGCTTGAGGAGGTTAGAGGATTGTTGCTTGCTTTCTACTTCTATCAACACTTCTCCCGTTGTGAGTTTCTTAGCCTTATACGACTTTCCGATAAGGCTTTCAAGAAACTTGGAGATTAGAAACACAGATTGGGAAGTGATGGGCTTTGTCTTGTCAACAGATTCCATGATCAGAAACCGCGAGAAATTATCAGGCTTTGGGGGAGAGATCGATTGCAAAGGAGGAAAAGAAACTTCGGTGCGGCCCCTTTTCGGGGGCCGATCACGTCTGGGGGGGGGTTTAGAAAATGCCATATGATACATTGAAAAGCAGGGAGACGGGGGTACTTTCTTCCACAACCTTACCCTGATAGCTGAGGAGGTCCCGGAGCTCCCTGCCTGGTAAACAGACAGGGAGCCCATCCGCCGGAGCTTGACCTGGGCTCCGACGGCCACCGTTAGAGGTTTCTACCCTTCACCTTCAAAACACATCACCACGGTAGGACACAGCTTATGTTGGGGGGCTCGGGGTCCGCGGTATCGCCAGTACCGTCACCAAGATTACTCAAGGTGCCCCGTGCGGGGGCTTGGAGTAGACATAAAAAGCTGCCGTCCATCAAGGTAGTCCGCTATCCATGCGTATATTCTGCCTCCGAGACCATGGTCTTCAAGAGCGGCAAGGATTGCTGCGTGAAAGACCGAGGCGAAGGCAGCTTTGATGTCCAGGAAAATGGCGGTTGGTGTACAGCCGGAATTGAGTGATTCTTCAATAGAAGACACTAAAGCGATAATGTTATCCATCGAAGATCTGTTTTGACGGAAGCCATTCATTTCTTGAGGGAAAGTTTTCCTGCTCTCAAGATACCAGATCATCCTTGAATGTATCTTTTTTTCCATTAACTTTCCGACACAACTGAGCAAAGCAATAGGCCGGAAGGATGCGTAACTTGTTGGCGCTTTCCCAGGTTTTAAAAGTGGTATTATTTTTGCAAGCTTCCACTCCGGAGGCACTTTCCCTCTTTGCCATATTGAATTATAGAATTCCAAGAGGCGCAGCTGAGAAGGCCGTGACAAATGAGCTATGGCCTCATAGCTGACGCCGTCATGGCCTGGTGTGGAGCGCTTATTCACATCGAAGATGGCCGAAGAAAGCTCTTCGATTGTAAAAGGAAGGTCAAGGGCTGGTTCCGACACTCCAGAGTACGGAGAGCAAGACACACGCATAAGTCGTGGTGAAGGCGTTGATGACGTTGAGAGAAATCTGCAATATTCCTCGGAGACTTCTTTTAAGGGTGCGTGCTCGTGCAACGAGAGGGCAGTGAATGGATGGAGCTGCTGGCTGCGTTTGCGCATTCCATTAAAAACACGCCATATGCGTTTCAAAGATTGCCTCGCATTCAACGAAGCACAGAAGCTCCTCCAACGTTGCTGACGTAGCTTGTTTAGGTGGCGCCTTACATGTCTTTGCGCTCGTCGGGAAGCTCGCAAGTCTTCCATACTTTTGGTTCGCAACGCCTTTCGCTCCGCTCGTCTTCGTATCGCGCACAGCCTTTGATACTCGAGATCATTTTTTTGGTTTATCGCGGCGCTTGCTTAGGCTGCGGGTCGTTTCCCGCAAACAAGATGCAATCGTGTCTACGAGTTCGCCGTCACCAGACTGAGCTGTCACACATCTACTAGTAGCGCTAGTAAATGCGTCCCAGTTCGTGCAGCTCACCTTGTCGAGGCGCCTTGATTGCGAAGCGTCGAGGGCGGTTATCAAAATTGGGTAATGATCACTTCCTCTTGTTTCTATGTCAGTGATCCATGTAAACCGCCCAGCGAACTGAGATGAAACGCATGACAGGTCAATGCAGCTGGTGACGTTCGGGGACTTGAGGTAAGTTATACTGCCGTCATTCAATGGCTCAACACCATTGCTAATGAACAGATCAGCCAGTTTCCTCCCTCTTGCGTTTGTGTGCGTGCTCCCCCATAGTATATTATGGGCATTGAAATCACCACAAATTATGTGGGGTGCCGAAGTAGTCCTAATAAGATTGTCTAGCCGTGAAGCGTCGAAAACAGCGCCTGGTTCGAGGTAGGCGGATATAAAAGTGAAAGGTTGGCGGCCGATAATAGTAATGCCACAAACATATTCGTTTGTATCATGTGGTGTGACGGCAGTTTCAACGAATGGCATGTCGTCGCAAAAGGCCACAGATAGTCTACTCGGTTTCTTAAATCGCCGCGAATGCAGTATTTGGTAGCCACTTATTCGAAACTCTTCACCCACACGCGATTCAGAGATGGTAATGAAAGGGAAGCGGTAAGTGTTCACAAGATAGCGAAAGTCCGCAAGCTTTGAACGCAAGCCACGCGCATTCCACTGGAAAATGGTAGAGTTCCTGTAATGATTGTGAAATGGCAGTCCGGGTCCTGCAGCTTGAGTTGTCATGACGTGCCTCCCGATGAACTTTGCAGCGTTGGGTACGAGGCGTTCACCAATGGCTCCAAAGCCAAGGCAGCTTCGACCTCGGGGAGGCTTCCGGAAGACGGAAGCGCACGAAGAATTGCCTTGATAGCGGCGAAGAGCATAGGTATCAGAACCTGTCCGAAGTCAGCAGTAGTAAAGCTGCTGGTCTTGTTTGATGGATATCCCGTGGTCGCGAGGTCTGGGAGGTGCTGGCATGCTCAGGGTGAGCTGTGGGCTTGCATTGGTTGTATTTTGGCGGTAGCGACTTGTGATTCTCCCGAACAGACATTGCGTAGGACTTGTTAGGGGGCGTCTTGATTTGCGAAGACATGTCTGTTTGGGGACAGTTGGTTGACTTGTTAGGTGCTGCCGTTTTGGTTTGCGTAGACTCATCTGCCTGGAGGGCGTTGGTTGGCGTAAATACCATTTCCGGGTTAGGGGGTGGATCCTTTCGCCTGGGATTTGTGCCTTGCACTTGCTGTATGGCCCGAACGAGGGTGGCAGCTTTTTTCTTTGGACATGATCCGTACGATGCCGGGTGCGAGCCATCACAATTGGCGCATCGCGGATGGGACCGTGATGTGCAGTCCTTGTGGGAATGTGACCCAGCACAAACTTTGCACCGCACAGGACCATTACAGTGATTGGCAATGTGCCCGTGTCGTTGGCATTTAAAGCACTGCGTAGCTGCACCCATAAATTCCTGTATGGGGTAGCTACAAAACCCAAGGTATGCCCGCTTAGGCAAACGGGAGTCATTCGCAAACTCCAAAATCACTGATCCACGTCGCGACACTGTGACTGCCCCGTTTTCATCGGGAACGTAAGAGACCTGTCGTCTCACAGGTATTACACCTCGGTCCCGTAGTGCAGCCTAGTTGCCAAAGCCTCACGATCAAACTGGTTGCCGAAGCGAGGGAGCTCCAAGATTCGTAGTTCTGGCTTTTGGTGGCGATACAGTAACCGAATGTAATAGTTTATGAAAGACGATAGTTCTTTTTGGGCTACCTAAGAGATAAATTTTGGTCTGTCTGGCTGTAACTGGATTCAACCGCCCAGCCAAAAGATGGGTGAAGCAATGCTTGACTAGAAAAGGTATATACATACAAGACCGCTCGAAACTAGTAGAACAGCCCCCAAGACTCACACATCTCAATATTATGAAGCGCACAGAAAACCTCCCAATATTTGCGGTGAGATATACGTCTGTCCATTCCTATTCTTTTCTTATCTTTAAATATCATTTTATCATGTTTCGGGTAGCCAACCGTACGTCTCCCTGGTCGACCAACTCACTTTTCGTGTCGCTACTGATACAGCGAGTCCAAGCACGTTCGTGTAATTTTGTTCACCGGAACCTACTAAGCAAGGGCCAAGCTCGGTACAAACAACTGTCAATAGCTGTGCGATTGGAATTCCATTATAGTAAATGAGGGCGACCTTCAGTGTTCGTTGCGCCTGACGGAACGCCGCAATTTCCTTTGAGTTTATTACTCAACCCCTGCCCTTATAGAGGCAAATTCAATTCACATGCATCTCACGCTGAATCTTCCACTACACACAAAGCTACGCACTTACACTATGGCTGGTTAGGATAATACAGAAGACGGCCCATAACGATGATTGATAATAACACTGCCAACCCTTCCATTGTGGTGCCCTTTGGGCACCATCGGCAGCGATGTGGGGTGTGGCGACCACGGTACTGGTCGTCGTATAGACTCCCCGCTTTATCACAGCTCTCATTATTCTCCGGTCTTCAGAATTCCTACGCTTCCGTGTCGTCCGTCCCGTTTTCACCCATTTGTTTTCCGACTCACAATCTATTGTCTGACCTGCCGTTGAAAGGCAGTGTTCGCCTTGCCGGTTTATCTCGTCACAGTTCCTTAATTCCTTGCTTGTCGTCTTTACCTATGTACGGTATGCGTGTCTGCTACGCTACGCCTTTCTCCAATCCAGCTATCTCTCTGGTATAGTAAATCGGCGCTACCCAGAACTATTTTTCAACGATATCTCTGCGCAGAACAATTCTGATGGCGGCGGAAATTGAACACGGCAGACCATACGTTAGGTGGTGAATGCGTTAAATAGAATCCATGAAGAAGGGCTCTTCGAAAGCAGCGGGGGCGTAGAAATCAAAATTATTATGGTGTCCATATTGAAATGACTCAAATTGGTTATGTTTCTGCGAGAAGAGGTTGCTATCCTTCATCCACATATCTCATTGGAAGGAATTTACGGATAGGCTTAAATGGAAAAAAGCTGGAGATGCCCAGGAGGAGAGAATAAGCGGGGTGAGGAAAATGGCATATGTTTGGCTGAAAGTTAGAGTAATATTATTGTGTAGCGCGTTTGAGTTCTTCAAAAACACTGAAAGAAATTATGTTTTGTCCAGTTGGTACTCATTCTCTTTTAGTTCTTCCAAAGGGCGTAGTGAAGAAGAGGTCGTACTTGACGTATCAGTCAACCTTGCAAGGAGATAAATAACACACGGAAAAGGAACATGATGACTAGGAAACAATTTAAATGAGAACGACGTTCCTTGGCATAGTACACAATTCAGTTCGCATAAAAAGCCGCGCCGTCATCTCACTCAGTAGCAGCTATTCTGACAATGTCCATGTGGACCACAAGACAATTCTCTGTTTGTCCTGTGATATAGATTGCATTAATTTTGCATCCCTCTTTCATTGGTATACATTGTTAACTGAGATTATCGTAAAATGTTGACTGTCCAGTTCACCTAACTGATGAATTTCTTGTATAAAGTTTAGTAGAAAAACAATCACAACCCAACATAAAAAAATTCCGTAAAGGATCACAGCAGAACCCAGTAGAACCATTAGAACCCTCCCAATGCGACCGCACAGATCCTGTCAGGCCGCACAAGAACGAGGATCAAATATGAAAGAGACCAGCGCTGTACAGTGAGTCCATGAAAGTTACATGCGCCGTTCGACCCGTGTCCAGTAGACAACTGAGGGGTGGTCGCTGCCGTATACCCAGGCGTGCAAGAACATGCGCAGTAGCTGATACAGCCACCACTCCGCAGCCACACTTCTTTTTGTAGCGAGCGCTAACAAGACCGTAGCGGCATTTCCACACAGACTGCATGGCGCAACATGCAATTCCTGCAGGTGTGATGTGATTGTGGTTCGGGGGCACGTGGGCATATTGCGTGTCTCCTGCGGTGGTGAAAAACCAAGAGAGCGAGATGGCATGCATTGTGTAATGTTGACAATAACCTAGGTAAGTAGGAGAGATAGGCACGGAGATTCATGACGCCTTCTGAATATTTCAACGACAGGGGACCTGGAACAGCTCCTCCTCCATGGCATCTGGACGCAAGCTCTGGTGTTTGGCAAACAAACAACGAAAGGCCATATCGCTTCTTTGAGCGTTTGTTCTTTGGGTGTTTCTTGCGTCGCGTCGTATTTTCCGGTTGTTCTGGCCGCGTGCCTGACACGTAACCGTTTGGCTGTGTGTTGGCGCAGGCATTCCGGCTGCCCTTTTGGGATGCGAGGTCTTCTAATGTCCGGCTGCGGCTTCGCCTTCCGGTGGCTTGATAGTAGCGCCATAAAATGTGTAGACCTAGCGCGAAGAGCACGAGCGTACATGTCCTCCAGAGAGGAAGGAACGCCCTGTTACCGTTCTTTTTCTACTGCTCCTGTTTTGTTGGGTATTTGGGCAACTGTTCTGCGTGCCGTGTGGAGTGTTCCTTTTTGTGGGCTCTGGGGACGTAAACCAAACTGCACTGCTTTTGAGAGGCTTCGGCAAGTACGACTGCTTCGCCAATTGAGAAGAACCCTGCTTTGACGACATGGCATCAGACAGGGAACCCGGCACGCGGTTGGAAGAAAAACGGTATTTTCTGCAAGGCCGAAACTTTTCTTTCGACCAAAAACTTCCTACGCGGATGTGCGGATGTTGCAACTGTTTTGCTTTTAGAAGTCTATTTCGTCTATTCAATGACATGCATTTGGTATCCGCTTTTATAAACATGAAGCCATTGCATGTGAAGCGTTTCTTGTTGCCCAAGTTTTTATTAAAACTTCGAAGCGTCAAATAAACGAAGAAAAACTTTACTTATTGAGCTAGCTAGGGCACTTTGCCATACAATGAGAAGTATCGTGTCAATAGTGGCAGCCGCTTCTTTGGCGCTCCCCATGACGGCAAGGACGGACTCGAAATCGCGGCTGCACCTGAAAAAGCCATCATTCACCTGACGAAGACGTAGCAAAAATTTATCAAGGTGTTTTCCTCGGGGAAGTGAGCCGCCAGCTCGTGTGCTGTCGAATAATCATAGATGAGCTGTATGGCAGGAATGAAGTAACAATTTTTTGCCGCATTTTCCGGATGTTTTTCTTGTTTTCGCGGGCTGGTGTGAGTTTCAGTTGTGAATACATCCTCTCTTGCATGTTGTGGGGATCCTGACGCCCAAGCCATTGCGCGATCACTGGGTTTGTGGCGTCGCGCGGCGCCTTTCCCCTCTCTCCCCGAAATTCCGGCTCGTCTTGGCGCCACTGTGTAGAGCCGCGCCGTCTCTCCAACTCGTGCGTGAGGTGAAGCCTGCAGAGACCGTTGCGGCGATAAAACACTATCACGCAGCGGGCGCTCCGCCCTGGTAGCGGAGCTAACCTCACCTCATTGGTCCGTTTGAACGATGCCCGAACCCGACTCTCGCCGGGGACGCGAACGCGCGCCCTGCGCGGGGGGCCCGTTCGGGGGAGACGCTTCCCGGACGCCGAAGGCGTTGGCCGAAGGTATGTGACGCTTTCTTTACCAGCCGGCCGCAACTCTGTTGCGCCGGCGAAAGCCCACCAGCCCTTCCGGCTGCGGCCAGTGCCTAAGGCTGCTCCTGTTGTCCCTACGCTTGCATATAGTAAGGCCGTACCTACCACTCGACGATCACGCCGTGCAGTACGCGCCTGTGAGCGAATGGGCCCCGTCTCCCTCGCTGCTGCGAGCCGATCTGGCCAGCACGGCGATGCGCGCGCGCACAACGTGCGCACACCCCAGAATTTGCCCTGACCGAAGAGCCCACTGGCTCTGCGCCGACGAAACGTGCGCACTTGCGCGTGGCGCCCCCATCGCCCCTTTCACCTAACGGGAAGTACGTACCTGTACTGTAACTTGTGTATTTGGGACTGTAAAATATGTGACTAGAATGTTAGTATAAAATAAACGTCTTCCCTCCGTACCCCGGGCATATTCCTTTGTCGCCCCTTTCTCCACCTGCCCAACAGAGGCGGTGTTATGTTGGCGCGACGGCGTTTCAGTATCGTGAGCGTGCTCAAATAGCTCGAACCCACGGTGGTTCCTCGCAGTGTGCATGAATGCCTGCCTTGTGCAATGCTAGGGTTATGCATATTGCGAGGTAGAGAGACCACAATGTATAACGAAGTAATTAAATAATGTAACGTCACTAATGGTAAAAAAAAAAGTCTATCCATTCCCCTATGCCTTCTTTGCCGTTGTAGACTTCCGGCATTTCTTTCTGTATTTCCTAACGAGCCCCTCATTTCCAAACCCTATTATCGTGCGAAAGCTTAGCGAGGGCCTGGGTTCTGGCAGCCTTGATGCCAAGGTTGCATAAGAGGGTTTCCCGCCAGCTACCCGCTTATGACAGGCTGTAGACGTTCGCGTCACGCCCCGGGGGTTGAAAAGAAAGTCCCCTTCTCCCCGTGTAGTCTGAGTGGCGCTGGCTACCACCCTCAAGCGTCAGATACAGTTGTAGTAAATATAAATACCCCAGAAAGTGAAGGAGAACGCAGTCGCCCAGATAGCCGAATTGGTAAGGCATTCGACATGTAATCGAAAGGCGTGGGTTCAGTCCCCACTCTGGGCGCGTGTTTTCTTTCTTTCTTTCTTTCTCAGGTAATTATAAAAAATAATATAACGTCACAAATGGTAAAAACAAATAGTCTATCCATTCCCCTATGCCTTCCTTGTCGTTGTAGACTGCCGGCATTTCTTTCTGTATATATATATATATATATATATATATATATATATATATATATATATATATATATATATATATATATATATATATATATATATATATATATTGCTTTTTTTTGTATCCTAATGTCTTTTGTCTCAAAAGTTGTAACCACCAGCACTAACCTTGGCAATATAATTCCTTGCGAAACTGTTCTACTGTTCTCTTTCTCATCCACGGCTGACTTCTGTATTGTTAAAAATTACTGCCCCGTTTAACCTTGTATCTCCAGCCTAGCAGTGCCCTTAGGCTCCATGATATTTGTTGATAAGCCCAAGTTGTTATAGCGTGTTAGGATAATGAATCGAGATCTGCTCTTGTTCTTTCTTTTTCGTATCTTTGTCGTTTCCAAACGAAGCACAGAAATTGACTGCCAGCTTAATAAGTGATTGAATAGAAAAAGGCGAGGTAATCGATCCACGTGTTCTTAGTTAGCAATGACTTTGCAAAGGAAAGGAAAAACACTTCGGCTAAGAGTGTCCCTCCAAATTGTTAAACATTGAGCCGCTGTATTTACGCCTTCTAAGAGAGGGTGAATAATTCACACCGTCCGCTGACCTACTGCCTCAGCCACGCTAGTTCTTATCGTTCACTCTTATGTCAACACAGCCTCTCTCCAAAGCTCATCGCAAATGACCCGCCAAGGACTATGGTCGAAATCTACCCTTCACTTCATAGAATCACGTAGAAACTCTGCTGCACAGTGCACCCCACAAAAGCACATTACATATGCTGCAATCAAAACTCAGTTACCCAAAAACTCCCTCCTCCACCATTCCCCCTTGGTGCGCAGTATTACGAGCGCCAATTGTTTCGGGGTTGTTTTCCTTTGCGACGCGGAGTGTCTCTCGGGCACTCAGTAACAAACACAAGTAAGGATATAAGACGGGCGCAAAAGCCCTGCTGTCACACTACTTCCGCTCCGCCCCGCCACATCATCATTCTTGAAAGTCGTCCTTGTGGCTCGATTAGTGGTTTTAGCACCATCATCATCGTAATCGCCATCATCGTCATCGTCATCACCACCACCATCATCATCATCATCACAGTTATCCTCTTCTTATTCATTGCACGGCAAAGGCCGGCGTCCAGGTTAATTCCTCTGCCTGTGAATTTCCCCATTTCATCAAAACGTTAGAAACAATGCCCTTCGGTATTATTTCTGTACCTATAAACCCACTAATTACTCTCTTTTCCAGCGATGCCTTTTTTATTAATTGGTGCGCCAAGTTAAAAAACAGATTGCGCCTTTTTTAACGGACTCACTTAAGTAAAACCGAAAATTCGAGAGCTCTAATTGCCCGTACAGAATACGTCGTTTCTTTTTGTACTTTTTTCTCCCATAAAAAAAAGGTTTGAGGGAGGGTAGTGCAAATGCGATAATCTGTCGGCCTTCTTCGACACTGCATGCTTCTTTTTGTCGCTGGGAACACCACAAGAACAACACTTTGCAGTGCATTCTGCTCCAATGTGCCTGTGCACAACGTAGGGCTTATTTATTTCATAAACATAAGCCTGACTCGAAGGCCTTAACTACATACGCTGTTTTCATCGACCTTCGTTGCATCAGGTCACAACGCCGGCGTAACTCATTTCTATGAGCGAATTTTTCCCACGGAAAGGCCCAAATGGCGCTTATGTATCTCAGGCTCGCTCAACCTTCGGGGCGAAGAGAATTTCAATTTCAAATAGTTTCACAGTAAGCTTAAGTGGAGACGTCTTCTGTAAAACACGGCCATGCAGCGAAGTACTGCCGCAGCTCCAACGCTTCAAATGCAAAGATAAAGAGAACGGGAAACACCAACATACAATAAAGGGAACTGTCTACAAGCACCGAGGCATGCAGCTGTAACAAACTCGGAAGCGGCAAAGCTTACCTAGCCTGCATTCACCGGGTCCTCGTCGGTTTGGCCGGTGTGGTCAGCTGAGAAGTTCATCTATTTTGTAGGGGACACCGGGAGGCGCCGTGCAGGAAGCAACAAATTGGAGCAACCGACCCGTGCACCGCTCCGTTCATTACACGGAAATCGGTTCAGAGCCCTTCATCACAAATTAACGAAAAAGCATCCCAGTTGGCAATGCTTCTGCTTCGCTCAGATGGGGGGCTATTACTTATCCATGTATGATACATCAAGCTACGCTGTTGAATAGTTGAGTAAACTAAAGAACAGCACTACCCGTTGTGGCACCAAAGGCGTCCTATCCTTGAATTGCGGGCTTTTTGTTGTTGCTACCAGCTATGACAATAAAGGGCAACTTGTGAGCGCGATTTAAGTTCGGGTGATAGTCGTTCATTATGACCGGCAAAATAGACTGTGGTTGAGCGTTTCTTGCATCAGCATTCGTTATTATTTGCTTATTTGTACCTCACAGCGCCACGAAGTTCGAAAATTTCTTGTTATTTACGACACTGTACTTCCCTGTCTATGGTATATAACAAGAAATTTATATTCATTTATTAATTCATTCTATATCGTGGCTGAAAGTAATGCTACTCCCGTTCCGACGGCACGATCTCCACCGTTAATGCCGTGGAGTGCAGTGAAACTGCACCGCGCGCGGAACAAGGGTATACTAGTTAGAGCTGAAGAGAGATTAAAGCAAACAAAGCTAGCAAAGCCATTCACCACAGCACCACACTGCCATATGTCAAGCACGCCTTACCTTGTCGGCGTGTCTCGTGTAATTTTTGTTTTAATTTTTAGAAACAGAGATCTCATCTTCCTTTGACAAAAGATCAACGAAATGGCTCTAAGTTGGTATTTTTTTTCTTTTTTTCTTTTCTATTTCAGGTGGCACTAATGCAGGTATCTTATCTCGTGATGTCCTTGTACCGAACTCAATGCCACCGGTGTGTAATATTACTTTAAAGGAGCCATGAAGAGAAAATACAACTTTGTTTAATTTGAAAGAACTAGGATTCAATATCTCACCCAGCTCCATTAGAGCCACAAAAGATGATTTTTAACGTAAAAAAAGCAAGAAGTATTTAAAAACTTTCAAATTTTGCGCCACAGTGACGTGTTATGAGCAAGAATGACGTCATACGGACCAACAATAAAACATAATTTTCATTGTGTTAACTGCATGTTAGCATTCAAGTGATGCGGTCAAATGGAACTAGAGGCCCCATTACATACGTCCAGTCATGTGTCGTCGCGACAGGTCAGTTAGGCGGCCGCCAATCGCACAAACAAGGTTCCGTGACGTCATAGAAAAGTTGCGGGAAATTGGCTAGGGGGTCGCCACGGCTTCACACGTTTTCTTTAATATCTCCGTTATTTGTTCGAAGATTGCGATGATATTGGTATGATTGTTATCGGGACTAAGCAGTCTTTCTAATAAACCCAACTTGTATTTTGTCTTCATGACTCCTTTAAGTATAGATGTTTCCTATCTTATATTCTAATAGTTCGTTGCAGACACTACAAAAGCAACGCGATCCCGACGTTGCTCTCAGGAGGCATCGGGCTGGGGTGGCACTCACACCTCCAGTCACCTGGACTTGGGGCCGCCACCAGAATACCCAGGCACTTGTACCAAGTGTCCGGCTCTGGCGACTGAAGCTGATGCCAAGCATGTTCCTTGGATATGCACGGTAACAAGGACAGCTTGGGACGACGAGCTCACGAAGGATGATCTCTTTTGGGATTAAGTTACGATTAACCGTACGACTTCAACCGATTGGTGCAAGGAGACAGACACTGCAGGCAACTAACGGACTTTCTGCCTCTAACTGGGCAGCATGCTAACCTAAAGACTAGACCTCTGTTATCGCTTTCCCGGCTGTCCGGGATCTGTGTATCCTCCTCTCTTACTCTTGCTCTCTTAATTCCTTCTTGTTCTCTTGCTTTCCTACCTTCTTCTCTCTTCCAACCTTTAAAGGAGCCATGAAGACAAAATACAAGTTGGGTTTATTAGACAGACTGCTTCGCCCCCATAACAATGATACCAACATCATCGCAATCTTCGAGCAAATTATGGAGATATTTAAGAAAACGTGTGAAGCAGTCACGACCCCCTAGCCGATTTCCCGCAACTTTTCTATGACGTCACGGAACCTTGTTTGTGCGATTGGCGGCCGCCTAATTGATCTGTCACGACGACACATGACTGGACGTCTGTAATGGGGCCTCTAGTTCCATCTGACCGCATCACTTGAATGCTAACGTGCAGTTAACGCACTGAAAATTATGTTTTATTGTTGGCCCGTATGACGTCATTCTTCGTCATAACACATCACTGTGGCACAAAATTTGAAAGTTTTTAAATACTTCTTGCTTTTTTTTGTTAAAAAACATCTTTTGTGGCTGTAATGGAGCTGAGTGAGATACTGAATCCTAGTTCTTTCAAACTAAACGAAGTTGTATTTTCTCTTCATGGCTCCTTTAAGTCTCCTCTCATATGACGCGTGGCGAAAACATAGAGCGAAAAAAAGTAGACACCTTTTACGCTCATAGCAGATGAAAAAAAAAAAACTCATCAGGAACGCACATCCGTTTTACGTTTCGCCAGTGGTTTTCCATTATTCAAAACTTTTGTTATAGCCCCATTGTGCGGGGTGCCTGACCGTTTGTACAAAAGCTTCACAAATTATAAGTAGGGGGCTGTAAAGGCAAACCTGGCTTTATGATGAATATTTTGGTTCGAATAGAAAAACATAGCTCTGCGCAATGCTTTGATCAAATATGCCATTCGTGAGAATACGCACTTAATGAAATTAAAGTGGTGGGTTAAACTCTTTTTTGAATGAGAGCTCAATGGAATTGGACTTTGTAGAAAATTCAAAGAATACCCTTCTGCAAATGCTTTTGTGATAATTAAAACGATTGTTTCTGAAACTTTATACCCTGCTTCGGTTAGAATACGTAAGACAAATTATGCCTCTGGAAATAGTAGCTTTTGCGACCGTTGAACCAGAAATGCACCGCGTCCAATTAAAGTAACTGGCTGCTAGACTAAAGAAAATGCGGACGAATCCCGGAGAAAAAAAATTGTAATGTGTTTTACTTTCGTTACATGCTAAAATAGAGACTGTGCCATAAAGTGCGGTCTTTCTGTTTTCCGCAGAATTTGTAAATAGGCGTGAAGCCTCGCCGAATAATCTTCAGTTATAGCGCAAATGGCATTAAAAGTAGATCCTGTGAGGTGTTGCGTTTTCTTGCTGTTTACTACGAAGGCGAATATGCGGGAATTTGAGGCTGTGGTAGTCCAATTTTTGGGACGTGAATTCCTGCCCTGGAGAGAAGGTATAGCTGACAGAAAACCTTGCATTACAAAGTGTGACGATTTGTAACATATCTGAGAGCAACTTGCTCGTAATCAACATTCTAAGATATCTTTCCAGTTTCCACATCCACTGTCCGTTTTAACTTCAAGACTATTCCGGGTCTTACAGACTCGGGTATTTCCCTTCAATCCTGTACGAAAGCCCCGCAGTTAGTGCGCGAATATTAGTGGTTCTGGCAAACAAGTAAACTGTGACGAACACTCTGAACCATGCCAGCCAAACTTTAAACATGAGGAAGCCTTCCGACGGCATTCCAGACACTGCGATACAAAATTGAAGCGGTAACACAGCGGTACTGGGAAAGACATGCCCAATTTAAATAACAACAACCATCCACTCGACGTTCAGACATAAAAATGTTCCACATTCCTTTTTAATAATTTCAATTACACTTGAGAAAGAACAGGGCGCCGAAGTATTCTTAAGCTCTAAATATGTGAATATACTGATTCCTTAACAGGTCTCGTCTTAGTGTTCTTTTTTTCATTTTTATTCATAGAGCGAAAGAGACCTCGTTGTGGCCGGCTATCCCGGCTTAATGACTTCAAAATGTCACTGACAGTCCTTGCCAATTTCGTCGTTTTCCCGCGGTTTTTTGGCGATGGCAGCGGCACCTACTAGCGGCCGACAGCCGCAGCGAGCAGGAAGAATGAATGTCTGAGCTGCTGTATAAGAAACGAAGAAAGATGAAGGCTGTGGGAAAACCACTATGTGTTTCTCACTATCGCGGTGTTCAAAGCCCCGAGTTGCTGGTGTACTGACGTCACGAAGGAGGGTCGCGGTCTCCCGGCGTGATCGGCAGACGCCACTACTCAGTCTCCCTTTGAAAGCGATTTTCCCGGCTGAAGGGATTCTAAACACGCCTGCACGCACCGGAGCCCGCTCTCATTCCGAAATGAAACCCGCACTTTTCGCGTTCGAGCCGCGCCAATCTCGAATGTGGTGCGAGGACGGACACCTCGCGCACCGGCAGCGGCGGACACTGAAGAAGCTGTCATCCCGTGTTATTAGTTCTCGTTTCTGGATCACGCCCGATTCGGCGAAAAGAAAAGGAGAGTGTCGCAGCAATGGTAAGATAAGGGGCAATGGGGGAGAGGAGCGGGGTGTGATGAAGGTGGGGGCGGGAATGAGAAACCGGCGGCCTGAATATGAGCTCACAGTGGATACCCTGGCCCCGGAAGCTTATTCCTATTCTTGCCCCCCGCCTTTCCCTTTCCCTCCTTTGATAATGAAAATTGCGCTGTCGACCCCCTTGGTAGAGATAGAAGAAAAGTGAACGGAAAGGCCGAGAGGTTATCCAGGCTTAGAGCCGGGACTACTCTACACTTCACTACAACTCGACACTGGGGAAGGGGTGTGCAGGTGATGAAAGAAAAGGCGGGCGAAAAAGAGGGGATAGGAACGGGGCCACGCACACACTTTAGTCCCCTTTTGACCACTATAGTCTTTCAGCTATGCGCGTCCTTCATAAAACGCAGGAGGGCTTCTGTTGCCTTCTGCTTAGTTTATTGTAGGAGTCGATGTCCTAGAATAGTCTCTACTGTGAATGGTTGATTGTCCAATCGGCTGAGCTCGGCGGCCAAAACACGTCTTTCCGATGAATACTGGGAGCAACGACAAAGCCCATGTTCGATTGTATCTTCAACCTCACAGGCGTCGCAGTGGGCACTACTGGCCATCCCGATGAGGAAGAAGTAGGTTTTTGTGAAAGCCACTCTTAACCACAGTCTACAAAGTAAAGTAGACTATGATCGAGACAGCCCACGCGGAAGACGGCGCTGGAGTAGACGGTCCTGGTTGTAGAGGCGCGGATGTACAGAGTAGTAGTAGAAAACATTTATTGAGCCCAAATAAAATGACGGCGTCTTGTCAGACGTCGGACGGGGTGGTTCCCTGGTCTCGGGACCCATATACGGCCAGAAATCTCACGGCCCCTGGCCGCCAGAGCGAGCTGGATCGGCAGGGCGGGGCTGGACCGTAAGGTCTTCCATCGCTCATGGGTTGGGGTAGTGCAGGGTGGAGGGGGGGGTGGCGGGGTATAGGAGACTTGAGTGCAGTGCACTCCGTCAGGATGTGTGCGAGAGTGCCTATGTTATTTGCGCAAAATGGGCAAGTGTCCTCTTCGGTTTCTGGATAGAATTTACTCATCAGGACAGGGTGTGTGAGTGAACCCGCCTGAATGCGCCTGATGATTGTTGTTCCCTGCTCAGGGTGCGGTGCAGCTCGGGGAAGGTGCACCGATCCTCCCTATACTCGAAGGTAATCCCTCTGTACGTGAGCACCAGGTTGGTGGTGTCGGTGTCCTGCCCTGCCGGGAGGACCATCGCTCGGGCATGATAATCGGCTATGACGTTGCCGGCTACCTCTGTGTGGGCAGGTACCCATACGAGCTCTACGGCTCGCTCCGGTGCCCTGTTCTTCATTAATATCACGGCTGCCTCTGAGATCACCCCTTTCCTGTAGCCGCCGTAAGCTTTTTTCGAGTCGGTGACCACCACCCTTGCACCCGGTTGGACGAGCGCCAGGGCTATGGCCACTTCCTCTGCTGTCGCTGACTCTGGTGTTGACTGCAGCGCTGTTTATCAAACGACCCGCCGCGGTGGCTCAGTGGCTAAGGCGTTGCGCTGCTGAGCACGAGGTCGCGGGTTCGATTCCCGGCCGCGGCGGCTGCTTTTCTGATGGAGGCGAAAAGCAAAAACGCCCGTGTGTACGAGATTTCGGCGCACGTTAAAGATCCCCAGGTGGTCAAAATTAATCCGGAGCCCTCCACTACGGCGCGCCTCATCGCCTGCGTTGCGTCGGCGCGTTAAACCCTACAATCAATCAATGTTTATCAAACGTTCCCCGTCGGTACGTATAGGACTTTCTCCATCCGCTGCATTTTGGAATTAATCCCCTGTGCTTTGGCTTCTCTCCTGCCATCATTTTCCCCGGCGTTGTGTTCCGGGGTAACGGCTTGGCGGTGATTGTCGTCATCCATTCAGTTGGGATGTACCTCTTGATTGTTACTGTCTCCTTGCGCCACCAGATCTAGTCCAGAACCGCGCGGCCATGATTCGTCTGGCTCAGGCGGAGTCGCTGGTTGGACAAGTGGGCTTCTATGAGTTCGTCGACTGTGTTGTGTGCCCGCATGGCTTGAAGGCGCTAGGTAGGCCTTGAGCTTGCTTGGTTGCCTTTCTGATGACGGTATCGATGTTTTTTTTTCTTTTGCGTCTTGTTTAGATTGAGGTACGAGGCCGAATATGTTATCTTGAATGTAATGAATGCTGCACAAGTCTGAGGGCGTCGTCTTCCTTCAGTCCTCTGTTTATATTTGAAACCCTTCTCAGCACGGCCAGGATCTCCTCCGCGCTGGTCTTGATCTTGTCGACGGCGGCATGTGCTTTGCCTTTGTCTTGTATTACGAGACCGAGAATTCTACATGTGTCCGTCGGCTTGACTTTGGTGCTCTCAGTTTGGATACGGATGTCTGGTGAGGGCTGCTTGCGGAGCTTCCCTGGCTGGATTACGAGGAGTTTCCGACTTCTGCGGCTCGCAACTGAGTCCACAGACCTTCGCGTACTCGTTCAATTTGAGTGCTGCCACCTGAAGTTCTTGAAAGTGAAACAAGATGGTGCTTCCAGTGTCATGACCTGTCCGGGCCGCTGCATCAGCCAAAACATTGCCAGTTATTCCAGTGATTCGGCAGCCACTGAAATAAAATATTAACGCCCTTTATGACGGCCTGGTGAAATAATTCTCGAATTTCTGTCACCAGTTGGTGTAACACCGTTTTTACCGTTGTGGTCCCTGGCCACCCCTAGAATTCGTTTCCATGTTCCGGGCATTGGAGTGCCCTGGAAAGAAAATGAATGGGAAAGGCGTATCAACCTGTGACGTGAGGAGAGAAGTGACAACTTAATACACCTCGACCCTCGGCCCCCTCTGACTGCTGGAAGTTTTAGAACAGTAAAGGAGTACTGAAAACCTTTACCACTTATATATCCCTCGAAAGAGCTTCCTACACACAGACAAGATAAATTCAGGAGTGCCATGCATATTACAGAAGCGTATGCTAAGGTCAGGAGCCCTAGTAATCGACAGTAAGGTGATGAATTGGGCTAGTTGGTTCTGCATGTTTGAAAACTGCGCGTGAGGTTACTAAGGACACACTTGAAAGGAATACAAACGGACGACGTGAACAGACGAGCGCAACTGCGCTCGTGCTGTTGCGCTTGTGCTGTCCACGTCGTCCGTTTGTATTCCTTTCAAGTGTGTCCTTAGTAACCTCAAGCGCAGTTTTCAAACAAACAACCTAGTAATCGAATAAGGGCGAAACGGGATGGTCGGTTGTGTGCACCCGGAATCATCGAAAACACAGTAGGGCGGTAGATTCCTGTAATTGACCGACGAACAAACGGTAGGAAAGGTATCCTGTCACGCGATGGCAGCAAAATCCCGCCAGCTCGAGGCGCCTTTCGCACTTTTCGGCTTATACCTTGCTATTTTTCTACTAGCTCGCATCCATGTGCACATGTACAGCATAGAATCAGCGCTTCTGTGGTTAGAATGCTTCATGCGTATATCGCTCGCACTCTTGGGTTGGATTTTTAACCGTCGTACCCACTGTACTCCCTGTTCTGGTCGGTCTTATTATTAGTAGTAGTGGGGTGGGTTGACTGGGACTGCAGACAGGAAGAGACGAAGAAAAACCCGTGAACGTTACTGACTTCATCATAAAGCACATAGAGCATGTGTCGTTGACACATAAGGAATAGAAATGGCAGTAGCGACTATTCTCCCCACTTCCACCGACACTGCCGAGGCAGTTGCCACCGCTCTTGTGCCAAAAACGGGCGAGGATTTTCTTTCTATCACCACCGATTCTCAGACAGCCTGAATGAACTTTCTAATCGACCGCATCTCTCAACCCGCACTGAACGCTCTTTGAACAGAAAAAAATTTCACCATCTTCCCGTAGGAGAACCCTGAGTAGTATGCGAATCAGCCATGGGGTCGACTCAAGTCGACTGCGTTTACGTTTTCCGCAGACATCATGCTCACCTCATCTATGATAACGCATTTTACGTTGCGGAAGGCCACGCGGAACGTGTTCAACACGCTGGCGCTGAGGCCTCCGTCCTTGTTGGGGCCCGTGGTCTTCCGACAGAGCTTGAAAGCCACGTGCACTGTGGTTCCTACCACTGCCACAGCCGCCTTTCCGGTGCTAGCGCAGATGACGAACGCGTTGTAGGCGGTGTTGTTGCCGGTGTTGCTGTACCGATTGTTGAGTTGACGTCCATGGCAAGTCGGAGGACGAACATCTTGCCGCAACCGGCCGCTGTGGTGAAGGAGACCCGTAACGGAGGTGCTGACGGCGTCGTCGGCCGGTGGATGATCTCGCGCAGTAGCTCATGTTGTTCCGCATTTGTCATCCTCATCAAGTAGTAGTATTCGTCCCGGTCCACGATGTCCTGCGCTTGCGCACGGCCACGCACGGACTCGCGTGTTTGATCAGGCGCACCAAGTCTTGGCTCGGGATGAGGTCGGCGTCTTCGTGTTCCGGGTGGACGATCACGGCAGGAGGAGGTGCTGCTCCTTCTTCGTCTTGTTCTTCTTGTTGTGTCCTCTTCTCCGCGGCGCTGTCCGCGGCGCTGACACTGGCGTTGGCGCTGGCGTTGCAGGTGGCGTTACCGGCGACGTTGCCCGTGGCACTCATGGCGGCGTTACGGGAGGAGGTTCCCCTGCGGGAAGATGACGACGGTCGTTGAACGCAAAGCTATCTCGTGATGGACTCTTTGGTTGGCCAATCCCTAGGGTCATCCTGCCACAATCATCATCAGCGGCGCCTGGCCAGGCATGCCCATTGGGGGTGTGGACGCCGCACAACGGCGCCCACAGAATGGAGGAGGAAGCAGGCACCACCATAAGCTGCTTCGCATCTAAAACATTACCAGAACTTCATATCATCCGGTCACCCGGCCATCAGTCCCTCGAAGGGAACGAGGCGGCACACGCCGCTGCCGGTGCTCATACACACCGGGCTGTTACCCCACAAGAGGAAAACAGAAAATCTACCCTAAAGCCAGCCCCACTCCACTCCCGCGCAACATGCACCTTCAGCATCACGCACGGCGCAGACAAGCACGGCTACAATTGCTACAAGGGAAGAACTCTGACCACCCCCATGTGCGATTCACGTACGCGGGTGACTACGCCTCCTACCAGGCCACAACAGTAAGCGTCATCGACCGCTCAGGCGATAGATGTCGTTCGAACTGCTACTGTAAAAACCAGAAACATCGTTGAAGCCGAAGAAACGGCCATCGCACTTTTTTTGTGCATTCTAATTATTTTACTAATAAAATGTAAATGCTTGTACCTTTCACAAAACTTCTGTTATGTGTTTGGAAAAGCAATTTAAAATCTACAATTTCATGCACAGCAACGCTAAATATGTCCACTAGATCAAGAGAAAAAAATAGTGTTGTGGAATCACTCAAAATCGGCCATTTCTTCGCCGTAACGAAAGAGTTCTGATGTCCCTGGGCATTCCCAAACTCCAAAGTGGGACATCCCTAGCACTTGCTTAGGACGTATGAGCGTTGTCTTGGTACCCTTTTAGATGCGACTGCATCTCATTCACTCGCCTTGTACCTCCATACGGCGTTGTTGTATGTCCACAACCCTCCCCCTACACTATAAAAAAAATAATAGTTAGCCGCGCCCGGTTTCGATCCCACGACCCTGTGGGCGGAACGCGAGGTACATGGTGCTCTTCCCACTGCGCCACAAAACCGAGAGAGAATCGAATTCTACGAACGCGCCTTATATCCTTGACTCAAACTACATCAAGATGCTACTGATACAACGCATGATGGGGCAATGATTAACACTTGCAATAAAAGAAAAGAACCTCCCACTTACAGCAACAATGATGGAGTAAAGGTCGTTGCGACAGCGAAGCCCCAAGCATACCACTTAGAGAGATTGACCAAGATTGGCCAATAAAACATAATAATAATCATAAAACTTAATAATCATACGCGTTCCCGACACGTTTCACGAGATTTCAGAATCAACCCCACGATGCGTCGCATCTACACAGGGTTCCCCTCGCGGGGAGGTGGGCGCAATTTTTGCTCTTTCCGATTACATAATTTCTGTTTCTGTCTTTCTCTCTTTCTCCTTCTTTCCTTTCGTTCTTTGTGTTTTTTCTTCCTGTCTTTTTCCTTTATTCATTTCTCGCTTTCTTCCGTTCTTTTTTCCTTTCTTTCTCTCTGCTTGCTTTCTTTATTCCTGTTCTTCCGTCTTTCTTTCCTTCTTTCTTTCTTCCTGTTCGTTCTTACGTCTTCCTTTCTTTTGTTCCTTGCTTTCTTTCTTCTTTTTTTGCTTGTTTCTTCCAGGTCGTTCTTCATTCTTTCTTCCTTTCTTTCTTTTTTCTTACCTTTCCTCTTTATTTCCTTATTCCTTTATTTTTTTCTCGTTTTTTTCTTCCTTTCATAATTTCTGTCTTTCTTGACACCATTCCTGCCCCCTCCATTGGCTTTGCTGTTATCCTCTTTACACCGATTCGCACACAGCCACACCATAAAAGTAAAAGGTTTATGTCGGAATTTTTCAGAGTCCTCAGGAGCTATTGTTACTGGCAATTTTCTCTGCTCCAGTTCTTCCACCTTACGACACTCGGTGAATTCATTATTTACCGCCGCGAAGAACCGGGAGATTGATCTCGGTGGCTAGAACGTTCAATTCGTTCTTTGCGTTATCGGGGTGATTATTTTTAAGTGCGAATGCACTTTATAAGCGACCCCAAACCATCCACCGCCGGCGGCGGCGGCGGCGTCGGCGTCCGCAGTGCTCCTCTATATTTAAAAAAAAACAGCATCCGGCGCCAGGTTTCGATCCGAGGACTTTGCGGCCGCAGCGCGACGCTCTACCGACCAAGCCACGGACGCGACGGTGATAACAGTGTTAGTGACGCGCCTTATATCTTTAACGCATTCAAACTACGTCGTCAGCGGCGTGCGTTGGCGACTCAGCGGCGTTATAGCGGCTTGATAACTGCGTGGTGTACACGTGATACTACAAACCCGATGGAAGAGATGGAAGAGAAGGCGGCGAGGCGGTGGGCTGCGGGGGCCGAGCGCAAGCGCCGCAAGCGGGCCGACAACCGTGCATTCGCACTTTCACATTCTCCCCCTCGGGGAAATGCGGGGGAATTTTCTTTCTTTTAATCTGCCTTGTGTCCGGGATGGGGAGGGAAGGCCGGCTTCTTTCACGCACAGCGGAGCACAGCCGACCACGGGTCGTCTATTACTGAAATCTGCAACTCTTCGCAGCGCTCCTTTCACAAATAACAGCGCACCGACGAAGTCGGCATTATCGTTGGCTGTCCAGCGCAGTGTTCCCCGCAGTTTAGCACAAAGGTCGGCGCCACAATTTTCACCGGTTCATCGATCGATGGTGGGGTTTAACGCGCCGACGCAACGCAGGCGATGAGGCGCGCCGTAGTGGAGGGCTCCGGATTAATTTTGACCACCTGGGGATCTTTATCGTGCGCCGAAATCTCGTACACACGGGCGTTTTTGCTTTTTACCTCTGTACCAGACTCAGTGTGCAAGCCACTGTGGTTTCTTCTGTTCTGCGGCTGATTCTTCTTGGTTTCTTTTTTTTAGTTTCGGGAAACATTCTGTCGCTCTGTTCTTACTTAATCATCAATGTGTACTCTCAACCCCTCTTTTTCTGCCGATTCTTATTTCCCCGCAATACTTTGACGGTCACACGTGCAATCAGTTTTTGAATAACATCCATGGTTGCATTTAGCTCTTTGTCTGGCCCATTGCCTACGAACCAGTCTTTGTCAGCCGGCTTCCACGAGTCCGCATTTGCGCAAGTTTCGTATCCCCTTCTGGCTTTGTGTTTTCAACATGTTTAGTAGTGCAGATAGCAAAACGCGTTGACCGTGTATCTTTGTTCTTCCATCTGTGACTTTTCGCTATGCGCCGTATTAAAAATAGAATTCAAAAGATGTGGTTTTTTATTTTATTTGCTTGGTGTCAAGCAAATAAAATAAGTAGACACCGACTTTGGCTCATACGTCCACGTGCCACCTCCGAGTTAATGCTCATTTTTAAGTGTATAGTTACTGTGTTGCGGGTATGATAAATGTTCTATGTTTGCTCTATTCATTTCATCAGAACATCCTCCTTATAAAATAATCAACTGCCGACAGCGTTGCTGTCTTTCTTATATAAGGACTAGGTATCTCAATTCCGTTGGCAACAAGTAAATAAAACTCTTTCCAGATGAAAATCAAAAGGAAATTGAAATACTTTTTACCGTACGTATGCGCTAACGTCATTACTAACTTTTTGTACATGTGTACAACGACAGTTTTTTTTTTATTTTAATAATGATTCAGTCGGTGACAGCGGGAGCAGAAATACGTACAAAACACACAGGCACAAAACGTCAAAATTTCAATTTTGAATACAAAACCTTTTTTTGCAATACCAGACCGCGGCAAAATAGGAAGCGAGGCATGTACCGGGGTCCATACGATGGTGATTGTAGGTAGGCCGGCAATGGCTGTCAGGAACTTGGGCGCCAACGGGGGTACACTTTCCAAGAGGTAATGTCGGCAGGCTTGTTGAGTTTAACGAAAAAAAATTGGCTCCAATCTACCCGGTGAAGGTTGTTGGAAAGCAAAGCTTTAAACGACACCCACAAAAATTTCCATGCAACGTCACTTGAATTCACGCACGTGGCTCTACAAAGAGTGAAACCGGAGATTCTGCCAGGCGTTACTTGGAATTCGCGGTGGCGGCACCCCGAACGCAGCAGCGACGTCGGCCACGGCCGGGATAAAGCGGCGGACGCCGCCGCTGTAGCCCGGACGTGAGTCGGGACAAAGAAACTGGAGAGAAACGCCTTTCGAAGGATGCAACAGCGGAACCTAGCCATAATGATGTACTACCTTCAGCTACACCACCGCGCGACACAAGCGTAGAAACCGAAACTATTCGGCATGTGAGTTTAGTGATGCCCATTTACACCGATTTAAACTAGTTAGTTTACTAAGTTTAAGAATTTAAAAAGAATTTAAGTTTGAGAAAGCTGAGGGAACTTTTATAACCGCTATTTATCAGGACCAGTTGCTAATTCCGCCTTTTGTAGTACCTCTTAAAACACAACCGAATGGGTATCCACCAATTTAGAAAACGCAGTCCCATTCGTGACAAGTAGTGCCCAAAAGGTGGCGTTTCTCTAGAGTCCTGATGTCTGTATGTGGTCTCTACATTTTGTTTTCCCGCCCTGCAAACCAATCCTTCACGTATCTTTGCCGTACGACCACCTAATTGCGTCGGGTCCGGGTTACCCAGGAGATGTGAGTGTGAGAGGGAAAGAGGTTCCCAGCCTGCACCACATATGTATTGCAGGCACCCAGGAGGTGCTGTCGAACACGCTAATCCAGCCGTGCGAAGTAAGCGCGAAATGGACGCGAAGCTGCGCCCAAACGGGCCCAAAACAACCGTCGCTAACGCAGACGACAAAGCCGTACCGCCAAAGCGCCCGCCAGCGAGCAGCCACCTCCACGCGGAGAACGCTGGGTAAATTCGCCGCCGCATCTGCAGTATGCTCCGTGAGTAGGAAACCAGAAGGTGCAATCCCAGAACAGGAAGGAACTACAGCCCACAGTTTTCACTTGCATTCCGAAGCGTGACAGAAAGGCTTATCACGTGGCTGAGTTAAAATATTCACAACAGTAGTGGGTACCTTTGCGTTGTTGTGTTCTTTTTTTTTATGTGTACAGCTGCTTTCTGCGGCTTGTCGTTTTGTGCCCCGTGCGTATTTCTCGCTATTATCAGAAGTGTGTGGGCCTAGCCGGCTTATATTCACATAGCCGACGTGGTTTAAGCGTTCCGGTCGGGGGTGCGCTGCTGCCATATTCATGTGGGTTTTCGCATGAAAAATGCAAAGACATAATATTGGCTTATGATTCAGCGTTTAAATTCTTTCCTGAGTCATTCAAGTGTACAGCTATTCAATCACTCCTCCCGGTTTAACCGCGTCCCTTCCCGAAGACAGCAGAGAGTCAAGGCCCAGAGTACAAAGTTAAATTGCAACACTATGTCCGAAACCTCCACGTTGGCTCACTCTCTGGCCAACGGTGAACAGACAACGCGACGAGGGAGTGATTATTAATATTGATTACGGCCTGCTGTGCGTAAACACAAATCCCGAGAGATCTACTGCATTCTTCTGAGTGAGGTTCTTTGCACCACGCGTGCCGTACAAGAAGCTCTTCCCGGAAGTGGATTAGGGGGTCGGGAAAGCTCGAAAGGAGAAGATTGGTAGCGACTCTTGGTCGCGTCTCAGCAGAGGATTTTGTCCCAGCGTTTCGTGAAACGCCTTTTAACCCTTCTACCTTGCACGGGGTACAAAAAATCAACCGAACGAGGTGTGCTTGTGCCACGTAATACGTCATCGCAACTGTAATAAACCTGACACTGTGATAATCCCAGGCAGAGGGCGACATTGTTTTCGCCGTATGCTAGCGCAAACTTTGCATATTGTAGGGGGCGGCAACTCGAATGTTGTGCCTGGCAGATTAAAAAAGAAAGCCTGAGCTGGTTTAGGTCTTCATTCCTCTGGATTACAGATTCCGACATTTCGGCACCATAGTTTTTCCCGCGTTCGCCACAACTTTGGGGTGTCTCCGCTGTACACCGTGGTCACCTCGCATTCGGCGAATTGAACACCCGCCGCAATGGCTCAGTGGTTAAGGCGTCGTGCCGCTGAGCCCAATGACGCTGGTTCGATCCTAGCCTCGGAGTCTGCTTTTCAGATGTAGGCGAAAAGCGAAAACGCCCGTGTGTAGAGATCTCGGCGCGCGTTAAAGGTCCGGAGGTGGCCCAAATTAATCCGGAGACCTCCACAATGGCGGCCCTCGTAGCCCAGGTGTAGCTGTCGGCGTGCTAAACACCACAATCAATCAATCATTCGGAAGAGTGGGCAATGACACAATCAGTCTTCATTGCTAAGCCCTCTTTTGTGTACAACGGATGTGGAAGTCATCCTAGAGCCTACCACTGAAACCCTCCACAACATATAGTGTAAGCATACTAAGTAGTTTTTTTTTATCTAGGCCACATTGGGAAACCCATTTTTTTTTACATTCAGCAGCACGATGCTGAAGGCGATGGGGTACGCCATCAGGCGTCGTTCTTGCAAAATATTCACGCTCACGCATACGTCCCTCATGGCTTACGAGGGTGAAACTCTACCTTGTTTTGCTACGAACTATGTAAAAAAGGAGCAATCTTTGAATGAGGTCTGCAGGGCCGCAATGCCTCGTAGTTTACTGTTCTAATTTCAGGTCTGCGCAAAGTATTGCGCCAAGTATTGTCGCCAGCTTTGCGCGACGGTTTGCGCTACGCGTTTTCGCCAACGGATATCAAACGTTCTAGCGCGAGGCGTTGAAAACGTGTGTACCGGTGTGTTCTTTTAGTACGCGTTACGTTCTAGCACGCGGCGTTGGAAAACGAGGGTCCCGGTGTTTTAGTGCCGTGACTACACGAGACGATCGACGACGATGATAGGAGACGCCGACAGACCGAGCCCCTCAGGGGCTTCGCCCCCAGAGACCAGAAAGGCAAAACGGTTCAAGGTGGCGTGCAGTAGAAAGGTAAGGTGGGTGAGTTTACCTTCGCGGTTCCAATCGAGCTTTCATTGATGCCTGGGCACAGGAGCTGTTTGCTATGCTCCGAAGGTACATGTCGATGTGCTCCTGATTATGATGATTAGTGGCTCTCCCTTTCAATTGGGGCGTCGCTTGCCAGCAACCGACTTGCCTGTTTTATCACGCTTACTTTCCCTGCTCCCAGTTAACCTAATAGATTTGCTTCCTCCCTCCCATCTCCCCCTCTTCCCTGTTTTAAAGTCATCGCTCCCACCCCCCTTTTTTCTGCGCTCGCTGTTTTAAATTCTCATCCGTATGATTACTCTGCCTGCGTACCCATCCCTCCCCTACTCTTCTTCCACCACCACTCCAGTCGCCTCTTCGTCACGTCTATGGCCTTGAAGTTCAGGTTCCAACTCGCCCCAAATCCCAAAGCCTCCGCCAGCGTCGTTTCCCCCTCACCCCGCGGTGGTCGTATCTCTGTGCAGCCGCTGACAATGTGGTCTATAGTTTCCCGATCACTGCCGCATGTTTCATCCTGCTGCCTGTAACATGTTTCATCCTGCTGTCTGCTGCCTGTAACTACCCGTGTATGTCAGGGTTCTCAGGCACCCCGCCCGTGCCTCGAATAGCAATGTACTGACAGCAATGCACTGCCTCTCGTGTTGCCGTAGAATCCTTCCTTCTTTTTTTCCAGTTTCTCTGTCCTATAAGTCTCCAGGGTTTTTTTCGCTTCCATTCTCTGTGCCCACTTCGTCGTCTCTGCTCGCTTTACCCGTTTTTTAACTTGTGTAAACCCACTTCCCCCTACCGACTTTCCCTACCGCTTCGTCGGCTGCCTAGTCCTCCGTCTCCACGGCGTGTCCACGCTCCTCAAATAGAGGTACTTATACACCTTCGCGGCTCCTGAGGTCTATGTCGAACCCCACCTAGCGGGGCCTGTAGGAAGATAAAGTGGTGGCATTATCTCGGTAGTTCATTTTCGCGCGTCGCAATGTCTAGTTCATGGCCTCCCGCGCTCCCGACCGGGCACAAACAGAAAAACAGAAAGGTGGCTTCAAACATTGGTACGCCTTTTTGCTGAGTTGAATTGCCGTTTAACCCTCGCTCGCAGCCTTTTTCCGAGGCGTTTGTTTGGCTTACTTAAAATGCCCGGGGGCTATTCTAGCTTCAATCGGGAATACAGGGGCGAAGCATGCAATCCGGCCATCGTAAAAGGCAAGGAAAGCTTCATTGCCGTTTCGCCTCTCGCCCCGCTTGAACGCTACGGGTGAGGGCATGCAACAGAAAATAATGGAGAAAAGGAAAGAGTGGTTTGTTTTCGCGGGGTGCACTTGGCAAGACTTTTTTTGTACATGCGGGCTGAAGTAGTCTGAAGTAGTCAATTCAGAAACGGGAGCAAGATAAAATTGGCCGCGTATCTGCTCCTTTCGTTGCAAATGTCGTCAAAAGACGATAGTCTTTATCGACTTTTGCCAAGTAAATGCCTCCCTTCGCTTTCCCGCTCACCTCTCATGTTGTCTCTCTTGCGTCGCGCTCCACGCAAGGTAAAGACGCCAAAGGTTTGCTTAAATCATTTTAAATTTCCCGCGTTCCACTGCTCCAAACCGGGTGTCTCGATGCCAACGCTGCCGTGCGGCGAAGACGGGCGTGAATCGAGGCGCCCTACTTCAGCGTTTATAGAGCGGCGTTTCCCTAGTCCACGTGCGTTCCAAGCAAAACGCGGAACCTGTCTAGTGGAACCTTTTGTAACTATTGCCACTTGATTTCATCAAATGCCGCCAGAAGCTATATGGCGCGGGCGACAGCCGGCGACGGCGGAGTGATATTTTTTTCTTCAGTTGATGAAGTATTTATTCTCGCCAAAATCAAACATGTACGATTTTTTATAAAGAAACGCCGCAAATATCACTTCTGTATTAATTTGTTTTCTTATACTATATGCATAATGTTTTGTTGTTCTTCAACAATATTGACAAGTATGAACATTACACCGGACTTAGACGGGCACATTTAGTTGTGACTATATGAGACTATTGCGCAGGCATTGTTTTACTTTGGCCGGGTAGCTGCATCGAGTCACAGGCAGACAGACGGACAGACAGACATACAGACAGACCAAAATTTCTGGGTTTAAGTAGCCCAAGAAAGACTATCGTCTTTAAAATTTCACCATCTTGCCGTAGGGGAACCCTGAATAGTATGCGAAGCAGCCATGGGGTCGACTCAAGTTCCCATCAGTTTTCAGTTCGATCGCGGCGTTGCGGGAGGAGAACGAGGGGAGCGGAGCGCGCGCGCGCGTCATTCATACCGCGGAGCTGCAGTGGCGCCCCCAGCTGAGTATGCAGCGGCTACCGTCGCGTCTCAAACCCTAAGCTGCTTCGCATTATCGCGCACGGAGCCGCAGGTGTTGCCATTCGTTGCGCAATCCCGGAGAGGAGAGGAACTTCGGAGGGGAGAGGAGGAATGCACGAGAGGAAAGGAGCGTCGGAGAGGAGAGGAGGAATGCCTCGCATACTACTCAGGGTTTCCGTACGGGAAGATGACGACGATGGTTGAACGCGAAGCTATCTCGTGACGGATTCTTTGGTTGGCCAATCCCTAGGGGCATCCTGCCACAATCATCATCAGGGGTGCCTGGCCAGGCATGCGCAGTGGGGGTGTGGACGCCTCACAACGGCACCCACACAACGGCGGGAGAAACAGGCTCGGCAATAAGCTGCTTCGCATCTAAAACACGGCTCCCCCACAGCATTTGGTCTGGTCTGCTCGCGCCCGACCTGTTACTTATTGACGGAGGCCCAGTGTAAGGTGCAGGCTGCGCTTTCCCGACGCTGCTTGCCTTGGTGTTTTCGGAACTGCATTGCTTGTGGCACTTTTTTTAAGGTCGTCAAACACTGTCCGCCTTTCCTTTGGCTGGAAACGCATAATTCGCAAGGCGTGCGTTTCAGTCTAGCTAGATTCTTGGTTAGCTGACCTTAGCGTTACTGAAATAAACTTAGTTCTTACTCAAGAAGAGCAAAGCATTTTTCTCTTTCATAAGTTCTCATCAATGTTCTTAGGGTTTTAGCTGACGGCTTGCAAAAACTCAATCACACAAAGAAGCCTTCTCTTGTAAGCATCTTTTAATATAAAGGATCTTAATTGACGGCGCTTGGACGGGAGCGGCGGGAGTTAATTTACCGCTACTCTTATAAATCCACAAGCATGGTAAAACATGTACGCTCGAGCAAATTTCATTTCTCTCACGTGCGCCAAGCAGTTCTTTGACTGTGGGTAAATTGTGTGGCGGCTGTAGACGCCCCTACGAAAAGGTTTATTGTGTAACCTCTCCTAGTGAGCCTCTTTAATCGTCAACACAACAGACGGAATCGAAGCATCGACACAAGCGTCTACACATGGTGTCCTATGTATATAAGACTAAGCTTTCAACATAGAAAATTTCAATTCCTAGCCGCTGGACAGCTGACAGTCCTTGGTGAAGATTTGTAGCATCCCACCTACCTTGTTAAGTTTGCGACAATGTTATGAAGAAGCGACACGATATATTGAACTCACTACTGAGGGAAGATAGCGGGCATTTTTATACCTAAGGTTTGTTCAATGAGCTCGTTTAATCAATGAGTTAAATGTTCTTGAAATGATTAAAATTGAAATATCTGAAGCGGCACGCCCCGTAAACAGTTCATGTTGCCCGTGAGAAACCGCAAATGCGTATCGTCAAATCGCAAACCTATCCCACAAACACCGCGCACAGCACACCCATGCTCTCACGTCCTCACAGAGAAAAGCAGACGTAGGTGTCCTCCGGAATTTTCGCTTTTACAAATACACTGGCTACTGGTTAGATACATACAGTCGAACACGGATATATCGAACTCCAAGGGGATCGCGAAATAGTTCGATATATGAAAAATTCGATATAAAAAATATAGGCTCTGAGGCCTCACCTATGGCGGACGATCACTTGCCGATCGTCGCATTCAAGAATGACAACTAATTCCGCGCTCAGGACGCAACAGAACGCTTTATTTCCGTGAAAAAAAAAATCGCCTGCTTCTTCGTCCTGGAAATAAAATTAAAGACGCTGGTCTCGATCTTCTCGAGGCTGCACAACTATAAAATTCCAGCAGTACGCTGCGCCTTCGCACACCACGCACAACACGCACGCAAAAGAAAAACAGCACGCACGCACAGCCGGTAAAACGCTTGTCTATAACAGCGATTTCAACTTCAACCAGCTACATCCGAAAACTGCCGAAACATACTCGTTCCAAACATGTCGGAGGCAAAAGCGAAGGGCTAAGAGTTCAGAATTCCGCAGTAGTTTTATTCAAACCCCGCTCCAGTGGGGCAGGATAAGGCTGAGTGTACGAACACTGTGTTGTAGACAAGCCTTTTACCGGCTGTACCACAAGAACTTTGAAGGTAACAATTCCAAGCGCTCGCGATGGTCATCTCCGAGAGAAACAGTGATCTCCGAAAGGTGCGGGACAACTCGCCAAACAGCAGCAACAGCAGCAAAATGCAAAAGAAGGAGGAGGCCGCCAGCGCCTTCGTTCCCTCTTCCCTTTCCTGAGACGACATCGGGGGAAGACAGACCCAGAGAGAGAAAAAGCAAAACTCTTTTTCAGCAAGCCGGGGAACGTACGCAGCCGAAAAAAAAAGGACGTGCGCATTCGGGGCATCCCTACCTCGCACTGTCACATTTTCCGAGCGTTCGGGCTTCTGTGCCTAGAGAGATTTAGCATACCGGGCTCCGTCCGCTAACGCTACGGCGGCCGGTAGCGGGGCCCGACTGGGCAAGCGCAAATTCGTTCCAGTAAGGGGGATTAGTTTTGCGAGCCAGCCTCAATCGGGGGTGCAGCGACAGCCGAAGAGCACCTTCCAGCTCGCGCGGCGTTCGATATAACCAATGTCGGGAAAAATGCGGTTCGATATGGAAGTACGAATTCCTATACTTTTACACAGAATTTTCAAGGGGATAATTTATGAGTTCGATATAGACAATAATTCGATATACCCGTGTTCGATATATCCGTGTTCGACTGTACTTGTATACAAAATAGGTCAACCATTCCTCACCTTTTGGGACAAGAAGAAACACACTCCCTAGAGAAACAGCTAACAATAAGAAACATGTGTGCAAAGCACTCGTCCACGCGAACAGCGTAAATCTCTGCAGCCTCATAGGAAAAGAGGCGAAGTAAAAATAAGGAAGCCTAGGACCATCGTTTCGAGGAGAAGGCTTATGACATCCGCCATTTTCGCACGATAGACGCTTGTCCCTTGCTGGCGAGTCGAACAAGGCAGTGCGTGTGGCTAATTTCTACTTGTTCTGTTCCATTATGGAAGCGGCACACATGCGCCAAATGAGAGCATGTTCCTGTCACCACCACTTGCCGAAACACGACCCCGGCTGCTGCCGAGTGTTTAGAAACAGTACGAACACTAAAATCGCTGAGACTGAGAAGAAGCACGTCTAACAGTACAACAAAAAACACCACGAACGTATTCCACCATTGTCGTGCCCAGTCGTTCAACCCTTCTCTCATGCTTGTGCTTAGATATGGAGCACTAAAAATGCATGCATCGGCAAGACGCTCTGCGTATATCAGTATCAGAGTATGCCTTCTTCCGTGTCTGACTATTGTTGCGGATTTTTTGCCTATAAATCTGATATCACTCTTCCCAAAACACCAACATAAAAAACACCATATAGGAATCAAGTAGTCCTAAACTATAACGGTTACATTAAATAAGAAATAAACGACGGACACCGATCAACTAAACTTAAAAAACACAGGCTTTGGCTTCACTAAGCCTTGTTCGAACATCTTAGCATCTCCTGAGCGGCTATCTTCCGGCTGTGCAAAGACGTGCAAAGAATGCAGTAATAGGCATGTTGTGACGAGGGATGTCGCCGCAAGTACTTAGCCCAATGCTAAATAGGCAGTACATTTGCCAAACTGGTAGTTTCGATTGCAGCCGCGACGCCAAACCAGTAGGCACGAAGTAATTAAGAAAAAAACTATTCAAAAAAGCAGTAGAACTTTGCTAGGGATTTGCGATTGAAACGCGGCAGACGTAATTCTGTTTAGATTTTCCATTCTTGCCATCTAGGGAAGCAGGAGATGACAGTCTGTGCGATGAACCAGTTACTTTGTGCATAAATGCTTCGTGAGAGGCGTGACTTGAACCATCACATTCCTTTACTATACATACATTCCTTTACTTTACTATACATATTTTTCAAGATGGCATGCGTATAATTAAAGTGTGGGGGTCACTCACTGCAGCCTCATGGATGGCGAAAATGTTAATGCAATTTCTTAAAACGCCCATCAAGTCCGGGGCTGCGTGGACCGCCTGATGCCGTGTCATATATTTCAATTTTTACATATACCGCAGACATCTCCAGCTTACATCGTGTCTTACTTCTGAATTTTTATTCGAGCAGGCCATTCCGCGGGGGAAGACGGCGACACGTATCAGTAGAGAATCGTTGACCTTCGGAGTTTATAAACTTTTCCCATCTCTCCCTCTCTCTCTCTCTCTCTCTCTCTCTCTGCACTCGGGTAGAGGGGGTACATGCCCTGAGTTTTGATATATGGCACTCCTGAGACGTCATCGTAGTTGCGTTGCAGCCATCCCCAAAATATACAAAGATTCTTTCGACACAGCGAGCCGCACGCACCACGCAGGCGACGTTATCCGATGTTTACAAGCGCCGTACCGTCCGCTGCCGTATATTTATCAATACTAATCTTGCGTCTTGGACACCAAGCGTGGGCATAGTGAAGATCTCGCGCATTGCATTTTCGTTGCTGGTGCAAGGGAAATGGGGTGCAAGACGAGACAAAAGGCGGCCCGCCGGGCTCCAAAATAAAAAATTGGCCGCGTATCTGCTCCTTTCGTTGCAAATGCTGTCAAAAGACGATAGTCTTTATCGGCTTTTCCGAAGTAAATACCTCCCTTCGCTTTCCCGCTCACTTCTCATGTAGTTCCTCTTGCGTCGTGCTCCTCCTAGGATGTAAAGACGCCAAAGGTTTGCTTAAATTATTTTAAATTTTGCGCGTTCCACTGCTCCAAACCGGGTGTCTCGATGCGAACGCTGCCGTACGGCGAAGACGCGGGTTAATCGAGGCACCCTACTTCAACGTTTATAGAACTGCGTTTCCCTACTCCACGTGCGCTGCAAGCAGAAGGTGGAAACTTTCTAGTGGAACCTTGCGTAACTGTTGCCGGTTGATTTCTTAAAATGGCGCCAGAAGCTATAGTTGCGCGGGCGACAGCAGGCGACGGCGGAGTGAATTATTTTTCTGCAGTTGATGAAGTATTTAATTTCGCAAAAGTCAAGCATGTTTGATTTTTTATAAAGGAACACTGCAAATATCCCTTCTGTATTGATTTGTTGTCTCATATTTGCGTAATGTCTTGTTCTTCTTCCACAATGTTGACAAGTATGAACATTACACTGGACATAGACGGGTAGATTTAGCTGTGATTATATAAGACTATTGCGCAGGCAGTTTTGCTTTGGCCGGGTGGCTGAATCGAGTCACAGACAGACAGACGGACAGACAGACATACAGACAGACCAAAATTTCTTGGTTTAAGTAGCCCAAGAAAGACTATCGTCTTTAAAAATTCCAGGAAGCTTGCACTCACGCGCAATGGCGACGCTTGAATGGCGACGCTGTTGTAGGTGGGCACTGACGGACACAAAGTTGAGTTTTAGTATCGTTGTGGTGTCTAGGTTGACGTCGGCGGCATGGCATTTCAATGACGTTATGTTGAGCAAGGCCAGAGTGGGCTGGTCGTTTTGGTCGACGTTTTCGTACGCCACTCTGCAAGCGCGACTTATCGTCTATAGCGGATGCTTTGCACGCTGCGCCTCTCAAAGCGCTGCCACTTCCTCAGCCGTGCAAAATATCCGTAGCCGCGCCATGTGCATCCAATGATCGCCTACAGCAGCTTCGGCATTCAAGTCGGGGCCCTCTTAGGGTACATAGCGCATACGCGCGACGACACGAGGACGAAGGAACGAAAAGCCTACGCTATGACGTGCATTTCGATATAGTTTCGACCAAGTTTTGCCACGATACAGCGAACGCTGGAGCTTTTTGTGGCCAATGTTCGGCAACCTCTCGAAGTGGGCATGCTTGGCTTGAACGAGCGCTCAAGGCACGCGGCGAGCCCTGAAGTTGTTATTTTTCCCCAATAATGGCCGATCTCAGTAAGTGGGTGTGGTTAGGTTGACGACTTGGACTCACCCTTTAAATGCCGGCCTTACTTTCGTTTGGCACCATTGCGATTGGGTTTACTCATAAAAATTTGGTTACAGTTGTCCACGCCTACGTCTCAGAGACAAAGCGCCTACCCTGTTAGCCGCTCTTGCTGGGTTTATTTGAGCTGTACACACACGAAAGAAGACCCTTTTTTTCCAACTTCTCGCATAGTGCGTACTTTTCTTCTACAAATTCCTATATTTGTTGTGCGACTATTCTAATCAATCTTTTTCTCCAAATATTAGTTTCCTAAATCGGGCACAGTAGCCAAAAAAAAAAGCTCCCGATCCTGGCCAATTCCGACACGGGTATGCGCCACAACCACAGAAACAACAACAGCAACAACAAGAACAACAACATTTTCAACAGCGCACCCCGCACACAAAAGATTCGCTCAACAGCTTCGCTGCTTAAACTAACGCATCGCTCACGAAACTCGACTGCTTGAAGTGATAAAAGACGGCAGTGGTTACCATCTGCACACGCTGTCAACCAAGCTGCTGGAGATGTTTCGAATGGTGCCCTTTCGAGAAAGGCGAGATTTCTCGCGGTCAGATTTGTTTGCGGCGTTTGCAACACTGTAAAGAATGCGGCGCCCGTCATTTCTGAGGTACGGGCAGAAGCCGGAAAGGGAGGTACGATTGGCATCATGCGTGGAACTTGCCCTCGCTGCAAGACTGATGTGACTGCGCCTTTGGCGAAAGTCGCTGCTCCAGAGCCGATATAAGACGTCATTGAGACAATACGCGTTGTTTGTGTCCGAGTCAGCTTCCCTGCAGTTTCTTTAAATTCCTACGCTCTAACTACTCTAACCTGCAGTAGTTCGAAGGCGGTGTTGAATCCAATATATTTTGGACGTTTTGTTTTCGGTGATGGGGATGCGAGTGTAATAATTGTAATTTTAAAGCACTTGGCGATTGCATATTTGCACACTCTTATTTGGTTCCACGTACGTTCCCTTCAGTGAGACTAACGACCACACTGTATAAAATGCTACGCGCATAATGTTCCGCTTAAACAGAAAAGGATATAAAAATCCAAATAAAAGCAATAATAAATACTTCGGAAGTTGTTTTCACGTGAACAAGGCAACTAGAAACGGCGCAATTCGCTAAGAATGACAGCGTAACAACCGGAAATTAACAGTAACGCGTTATCGGAATGGACGATGCGATTTTTTAACGTTTTTGTGTGCCACTTTTATAGGGAAACTATAAAGCTAGAAATATTTTGGTTGCTTATAATTTTTTAATGACTGTTCCTGCCACACAGAAATTGCGTTACGTTTCAGGTATAATCTGTAGAATATTTTTAGCTGAAACTGTAGCGTAACTAGGATACGTATACATCATTGATCAACTGCTGTATTCATTTCCGTTCAAAAGTTTTGTAGGTTTATTACGCTCCAAAATTTTCTAGGGTTATTACGTAGCATGTCCGGTAAAGTGTTAGTAAGGAAGTTCGTTTTCGCGTTTTTAATTGCGGACACGTATTCTTCAGCTGCTACATAGTACTGTGACCAACGACATTCACTGTCATCCGCCGTGGTGGCTCGGTGGCTAAGGCGTTGCGCTGCTGAGCACGAGGTCGCGGGTTCGATTCCCGGCCGCGGCGACCGCTTTTCTGATGGAGGCGAAAAGCAAAAACGCCCGTGTGTGCGAGATTTCGGCGCACGTTAAAGATACCCAGGTGGTCAAAATTAATCCGGAGCCCTCCACTACGGCGCGCCTCATCGCCTGCGTTGCGTCGGCGCGTTAAACCCCAACAATCAATCAATCAACATTCACTGTCAGTCTTCTTCGCTAAGCGATAAAAGCGTTTTTTTTCTGTTCGCTAAACGCCTGATATTGTAGTTATACCAAGGGGCCTTAGGGTTATAAGAAATTTCTCGAGCGGGTATGAAGCGGTTGCTAAGGTGTGCTACTTGATTTTTGAAAAGGGTCCAATTAGACTCAACAGTACGTTCACCAGAGCCGTTTAAAATTTACTTTAAAATGCGTCTAGTTTCTGGTTTATTCTCGTAAAATCGGCATTGCTGTAATTACTCATTATGTTGGTTCGCCTTGTAACCTTTTGTGCCGGTAAATTGATCGAAAAATTCAATAAAGCATGGTGGCTTAATTTCGGCATATGTATAATCTCGGAACATATGTCAGGACAAGTTGTGAACACTAAATCCAGTATTGTAGCAGTCGTAGCTGTTATTCTAGTGGGCTTTAAGACCATTTGAGTTAGATTAAAGTGCACACATAAGTCGAGAAATTGTTGGTTAATGGATAATGCTTGGCTTGAGAAAGGGATTGGTAGAAACCAATTAATTCCTGGGTAATTAAAGTCTCCCAACACGAAAACAGGAAATCAAGGATAGCGGGTGATTACAATATTTATGGTGTCATGAAGTTCGAGACACATGGATTTCCGCAAAAGCGTGGCTGGGGCGTTAGGGGGGCGATAGCAGGCTCCTAATATTACTCTACGATGCGACAGTTTTACCGATACCCATATCATTTCCAAGGACGAAGATATGTTAAGACGGAATGATTCAAGATGCGGTTTGACGGCAACTAAAACGCCACCACCTTGCCTCGCCTCCCTATTACAACGGAAAAAGTTATACGTTAGGGGAGAGTAAAAAATTTCACTATCACGGATGTTTCTATGGAGCCATGTTTCGGTTAGAATGATAATGTCAGCTGCGCAGGAGTGAATCGCCGCGGAAATTTCGGGGCGCTTCTTGATTACGCTTCGGATATTTGTGAAAAGGACCGATGCTCGTGATAAAGAGGACTGGTTGCCACTGCCCCTCTGTAGTTGTTAGTCAGATGACACAACAGGTTGGGACGAAGTGCTGGGTACTGAGACAAGATTAGAAGCTGCTGGAGAAGGCAAAGAATTGTGTGCGTTATCGTTCTCAGGGGCGTGGTTTATTCGCTGACGACTGCGTCCTTTTCTGTGAAATAACCACAATTAATGATGCGCATGCGCTACAGGATGACATTAATGCTATCTCTTCCTGGTGTGGTAAGTGGCAGATGAACTTAAACGTTGACAAGTGCAAATCCATGCGAATCTGTCGTGCCGCTACTAACCCGTTTTCATATCACTTAAACGGCACCCCTCTGCAATCTGTTTCATCTTACAAATATTTAGGCCTTCATGTTACACCCGACCTATCATGGAAAGTTCACATCGAATTTATCGTCAACAAAGCTAACCGCATGCTTGGCTATTTAAAACGCAACTTTCATTCCGCCCCGTCGTCCGTAAAACTTCATTTTAAATGCGAATGCATTTCTTAGTCGGGGGTTGTCGTGCTCCGTCGGCGTGCGCCTGCATTCCTCCAGCGCGAGCGCACGTGAGCGCGCGCCTCGTAGTTCTGCCTTCGTCGTCGTCGTCGTCGTCTCGGCGCGGCGGACCCGCGCAGCTACAGTCGGGGGTTGTCGTGCTCCGTCGGCGTGCGCCCGCAGGTGTTATCTCTCCGCGCTCCTCCTCCCCCCAGCAACAGCTATGGCGCACCTAGCAACCGGAGCAGGTGGTAGCTCGGGCGGGAGTAGCGGAGGCCAAGGGGAGAGGAGGAGCGCGCTCGGGCGTGTGAGGGCGCTCGCATCGCGGAGCTCGGGCGGAGTAGCGGAGAGTGAGTGGAGAGGAGGAGCGCGCTCGGGCGTGTGAGGGCGCTCGCATCGCGGAGCTCGGCGGGAGAGAGAGCTCGCGTGCGGGGCGGGCGTGTTGCGCGGGTCTCTCTCTCCTCTCCGCGTACCCTCTCTCCGCTCGCTGCGCTCGGAAAATGTATATAAATGCAGTGGAGCGCACGCCTCTCTCCGTTACTGCTTGCTGCAGCGCACTCATCGGTGCACCCAATGCATTCGCATTTCCGCACGATCCCCTTCGGGGAGGTGGGGGGAGTTTTTTTACAAAAGCATCGTACGCTCGCAACTTGAATACGCATCATCCATATGGGATCCTTCCACGGAAACTCTTACTCATTTGCTGGAAATGGTTCAGAACAACTCGGCACGTTTTATTAACTCAAACTACCACCGAACAACCAGCGCAACCACAATGAAAAACAATTTGGGCCTTCGACTACTAAGTTCACGTCGCAAAATCGCACGTCTCTGCCATCTCTGCCTCTTTCATAAAGTTTTTTTCCAGAGCACTTTGCGAGATTGTTTAATCACTTAGCCGTCATATGTATCATCGCCTCTGGATCACACGCGCTAAGTCGGCGCCATCAGTTGTATTACTAAGGCTTTTTTTTTAAATTCATTCATCCCGCGTACGTCCAATGACTGGAACCACCTTCCACGAGACATTGTAGAAATTAACGATGTCAATTTGTTTCCCTCTGCATTGTGTAGTGTTACTTGAATAAGTCTTTTTTTGTGCACGCACAATTTCTTACGCGTGAAATGTATTTAAATTACTGTATTACTCCCGAAATGTATGTACGTGTACAAAGTTGTATGTCTGTAGAAATGTGTTAAGTATTTTCTTCTACATTGCCCGAGCCAGCTCGGTGGTGGTGGTGAAAAACGTTCTTTACTGAGCTCAAGGGGTAGGGAAAGGGGTATGGTCAGCCTCCTTCGTCCAGGAGGCCGCGGGCCTGCGCTGCCTCCGTGGCTCGTTGCACCAGCGCGAGTTGACGCTCTGGCGCCGAGCTGGTCAGCGCAGACTCCCACTGCTCAGGGGATGGGGATGGGATGGGGTGAGGGTGGTGGGGACAGCAGTACACTAGGTGGTAAGTTGAGAGTGGGATGTCACACTGTGGGCAATTGTAGGGGAACAGAGACGGGGAGATGTGGGACAGGATGGTGTGGTTGTAGTATGTCTCGGTTTGCAGTCGCCGGTAGATATACACTTGATGGTTGGAAAGAGTGTGATGAGGAGGTGGGTATATCCTTTTAGTGTTTGTGTAATGAGAGAGAATGAAGCTGTATGTGAGGTCGAGTGGGGTCAGTGCCTGTGGGACAGGTGGGGCTTGTCCGGTTCTTCCTGGCCTTGCTGTTGGGAGTGCCCGGTTGAGTAGGTCGCGGGCTACGGCGTGGGCCGCCTCATTCCCTGCAAGGCCGGTGTGGCCTGGTGTCCAGATGATAGAGATGTCGATGTCTTCGGGGAGGTGTTGTAGGATTATTTATTTATTTATTTATTTATTTATTTATTTATTTATTTATTTATTTATTTATTTATTTATTTATTGGTACCCTCAGGGTAATACATTAAAGAGGGGAGTGGGTTTAAGGGGGAAAAAGCATGAAAACAGGCAGGTATTTAAAAAAATTACCGAGCTGGCTGTAAGCCATCCAGATCCTACAGCCAGCTCGGTAATTGTTTTAAATACCTGCCTGTTTTCATGCTTTTTCCCCTTTAAACCCACTCCCCTCTGTAATGTATTACCCTGAGGGTACCAATAAATAAATAAATAAATAAATAAATAAATAAATTTGTGAAGCAAAAACGTCATGCGCACACCTTCTCTTGGAATTTATCTTTCTGGGCTAAGATCTTCGCTCAACTCAGCCTGTTTCAATATAGAGTACAGGGCTGTGACATAACAAAAAGCAGGTATGTTTTGCCGTCTGGTGAAGGAATTCCGTATCAGCAATGGGGGATTTTAAAGCGGGGACTCCTGTTCTCTAAGTGGCATAGTTATTACTGCCAGTATCTTAATTAGCGGAATAACGCAATGCTTCAAAGTGAACCAGTGGTTCTCATTCAAAGCAACCACTGAATATGAGACTGCGTTTTTTTTTTTCTTGTTCGCCAACTTTGTACATAGAATTAGCGGTAGCTGCAGCGTCTGAGAAAGTAATTAGACGAGCCAAATAATTGGCACACGCCCGTCGCGCAACTTTCCTGACTTTAGCTCCGTTTTTGGCCCGCAATTGAGAAGCACGACGCAGCTGAAGACCCGCGATTTTTCTTTTGGGGACTGCACGGCTTCTTTCTCCACGCGGAATGGCATAGTAAATCCAATAAAATCGTATATACATCCTCGGAAAATTGAACTATACTTGCTTTTCAGGCATTCCTCAACCTCGTTCGAATTGTTTTCCTAGCGAAAACGGTACGCTGGTTAAGAATCTGAGGGATAAGGCCCTGTGTGAAAATTATTATACGGTTCCATACTGCCGAAGGACTACAATTCCGAGCCAGGGTATATCTTAAGAACAAATGGTATATATTTATGGTTTATAATGGTCTATAATGGTCTATAATGGTCTACGGAGCGTAACGGCAGCCGTTGGGACCGCAAGTCTCGACATCACGCACCTAAATATTTGTGTCAAGTGCCCTTTCATGACAAATCCAGTCCAGTTGCTTGTTGGTACGAGTGCCGTCAGTACAGCCTTCAGGTACTCGTATCGGCCGACATGGTGCAGCCGAAGTACCACAAGGAACACAATATATTGCCAGCCCTATATTACTCCTCAGTAATATGTGTTGCCTTTCAAACGCTCTACCACTAAAGCTCCCCTGGCACTCCTATTCATGATGCTGTGGGTCGTATCATATTTTTCTTCCTTCACAATTCCGGTCTTGGCAGATATATAATCACTGCGTTAACTGAAAGAACATAGCCTCGCGCTATCAACACAAGGCCAACCACTCCTTTTGTGTTCAACGCAGAATTAAGTTTGCAATAGTTTGTTATAACGGAACTCCGATGTTGCAAAACACGCAAAACAATGCGGACACGAGTAAGAGACATAGAGTGGAGGGATAGTACTCCACTCGTCTATGAGTCCGTACCTGGTGTCCGCGCGTTTTCGCAATTTTTAATATTTCAGAGTTCCGTTATCACTCATTTTTGCTGTTTATATGGCTGCTAACAAGATAATCAGGCTATGCTCGTTAATACCCCGGTCGCATGAAGAGAACAAAACAAAGCCTCCATTCGAGCGAATGCACGCACGTAATTGTCTGCAAACCGCTAACCACACGCTAAACCAAGGTACCGCTGGAAACTGTTAAGTGGCGTTTCTTCGGCGGCTGCTTTCATCCTGCCATAATTCCTTGAGTTTATTTTTCTCCGCACTTTCCATTAGAAAGGACGTCGCCCGAGAACTTGGCTAATTAATAAGCGTGTGCATGAACTACCTCATTTTCTGCCATCTATTCACAGACCCTCAAAGCGTCGTTCTATTCGACAGATAAAGATGCGCTCAAAAGTATAAAAACAGTCTGAAAGCACTGCAGCAGCCCATTTAAGTTTGCCCAAAAAACACGCACATATCTAAGGACGCACTCTGTTCCACGCGATTTTGTTTTTGGACTAGTTTGAAGCGCATATATAAAATGTTATTTTTGTCAAGCACTGGCTTCTCAACAATGGACAACGCGCTGGCAGGGAATTATGCGCGGCCAAGTTCTCCGGGGTTTGTTTTATGCCCACATGCCGCCTGCTTGTCCCGGTGGTCAGCATTGAAACCGTACCACCGACATTTGATAGGAGTAGCGTTAACCTAATTCACAGACATGGACCACGTCGGACTTTCTTTTTTTTTGCCGCTGTGCAATGACAAGAGAATGGTAATGATAATTTCAACATTGAAACTGCACCGCCCACTTTTGATAGGAGTAGAGTTAACCCTAATTTGCAGACATGAACCATGTAAAACGTCGCGGTACAATGACAAGGCAATAGCGAAATGTGCTTTGACGCGTGTGGTATGCTCCTGCCTGCAGTGATATTGTTACTCCATAAACGTAATATGGTCATGCGTAGCGAAGTGTGCACAATGTGCAGTCATTTATAACAAAACGCGGAAAACAAAACAACGAGGCTAACATAATGACCAATGCCACTCTAGTGAATGCTTCGCCCGTAAAATACTTATATAAATGCCCCATTATAAACTATTTGGCCGCACATGAGCTACATATAATATCACAACGTAAACACCGCTCTTCGTGTGCACACGTGCCTCGCAACTAGGAAAAATCGCGTGAAAAATTCTACAGCAAATGCTAGACATTCGTGCTTTTCAGGCTGAAGACATCCAATAGATATTACGAATGAAAGCTTTCCCGTTTTTTTTCCCCGCATGTTTTGCATCAATGGTCGACAGAAGCTTTAATTAAACAAGCAAAGTTATTTGCTGCATGACTACTGTTTTTGGTCAACTGTCTGGATGGCTATCGTTCTGTTAATATAAAGTTGTGTAAATTACAGCACACATAAGCATTAGTTTATCTTCTTGTAACATAAAAGGCACTGTGCCGTGGCGTTCCACTAGGCTTATTTTGTATTTCGTAGTGCGACGTTATACTGAAAAAATCCCATATGCGCACAAAATCAGAATGAGATGAGTTAAAAACCGAAACGACAAACATTATTAACACATTCGTTGGATTGGCTGCCCTTCCCTCACACTTCACTGGAGCTGAAAAAAAAACTATAACACAACAAATTCAATTAGTCCTCTCAGTGCCTTCGCTATTCCGGAAGAGCCTTTAGATTTTTTTGTTGTTTCCTGTTGGTGTTTAAGTTTCTTCTTTTTGTTCCGGTGTCGCCTCCTTTCTGTGCGGTTCAGTTTTTATCTTTCGTATTTGCCTCCACGTGGTGGAAAAAACGTTTCGCATACTGTTTCTCAGTTGAGTGCGGACAGCCTTCTTGTTGAATTGAAATGAGTGTTTGTCAACGCCACTTGCAGGGCCGTGTTTGCACATGCATAAAACACTGTGTTCAATCTCGCGGAAAGTGTTCTTGGTTCCTCAACAGCTCCAAACAATAACAGAGGCATTGTGATATATAAAGGGCGCTGTTCTCTCCCGTGCTGTCCCTGCATGGGAGTTCCTTTGCACGAGTGCATTGTCTTTGTGCTCAACAAGTTCTCTTACAATTGCCGCTTTTTAGATGCGACGCTCAGAGCATCTCTTGTCGGCGGCCCTGTCCTTCCTGCGTGCGTCCGTTGTTGTCCGCGTGCGTCCGTTGTTGTCCGCAGCCACTCTCCCCCCTCCTCTCCGATAGCGAACACTCTCTCGCGAGGGGCATTGGATTGGATTCGATTGGCTTGGCTTGGATTGGATTAAAGTGGATTGTGTTGGATTGTGTTGCGTCATAGCCGCGGCACTCTCTCTCTCCGTGGTCTCCTCTCCTTCGGGCGCGCTGCGCATATAACCGGTGTGCCGCTCTCCGGCGGCCTTTCGGTCGGTCGACGGTTGCTCTCCGCTTGCGCTTGAACCCCCCTCAGCATCGCATCACACCAGGGTTCCCGCGAAGGGAGGTGGGCGTAATTTTTTGATTGCCTCAAAATCTTTCTCTTTTTACTGTGGGCTGTGCACTTCACACCTTACCTTGTAATAAAAGTGGACCTGTCCGTAGCCCTAATAATATATATATATATATATATATATATATATATATATATATATATATATATATATATATATATATATATATATTGGACAGAAATAAGGATCGCCAGTGAAGGAAACATCGGAAAGCAAAGGGGAGGATGTGGTAGGTCATTGAAACAGAAAAAGAATTTGCAAAGAAAGTGGAGAAAAAATGCCCGCCAGGTGGGATCCGAACCCACGACCTCCAGAATACCGGTCTGGTGCGATAACCACTGCGCTACCGGCGGGGCTATTTTTCTCCTCCACTTTCTGGGGTATTTATGTCAATGTAAGTTTTTCCTGTGCTTGGGGGTGGTAGCCAACACTTATTTCTGTCTTATTTGACTGTCTGTCTTTCTTGACTGCCAACCCTTATTTCTGTCTTATTTCAACGAGCCCCTCATTTTTTATTCTGATTCGCTACATGCATAGCGAGGGCCTCGGTTCTGGCAGTCTTATTGCCATAGGGAGCTTAAGAGGGTTCAACGCTGGTCGACCACTCTCGACAAGTCGTAGACACTCGAGTCACGGCCCGGGGGTTAACAAGAAGCTCCCCTTCACCCCGAGAAGTCGGAGTCGCGGTGGCGTGAAGCCGCATCCGCATGTGAGTAGGGGGTTGCCGCTCCTGCGTCGTTGATTTTGTAGCGTAAGCTACGCTGGCTGAGGTTGAGCAGTTTCGCGAGGGCCGTGAAGGGCCGTACTGCGCAAGCGCGAAGAGCACGAGATTGGATTGGCTTGGATTTGGATTGCATTAAATTGGATGGTATTGGAAATCCATTCCCATTGTAGTACGGGTGTGTAGAGAATTGGGTCTCCACATTCGCCAGACTGCGCATTCCAGAGTGACGTCATAGCCGCGGCAGACGCACTGGCGCCGGCGCGTGCCCAGCTGTCGACTCCAGTCTGTCACTGCGCCGGAGCCGCTCGATAGACGTTTCGCGTGGCTCCTGGAGAGCCGTGCTGCTCATGCGGGATCAGCAGTGGCTGGACTGGATTGGATTGGATTGGAAATCGTTTAGCAGTAGTAAGCATGATAATCAGCTAATCCTAGACAACCAGGAAACCTAAGCATAACCAGCTGAACCTTAGCTCACGCTACATATATTCTGGCATAGCCAAGCTAAGCCACTGCTAATTTTTTATCTGTCTCAGTCCAGCCTCCATAATTAGAAAATCGTCAAGCACAAACGCACTCCAGAGTCACGTGATCAGCAGCGCAACCTGACTATTACAAAAGAGGAGTCCTAAACGCTCAATCGATGCCATATTCTTGGCGACCAACGGTGTTTTTTTAAGGGACTACAGCATCGTTGCAATGTTGTCTTGTTTTGTAGCTGATTTCTGTGCAATACTTGTCGCGGACTATATCTTCACTTTTATGCCTGATGGAAACAAGCAGCGAAGAATGTTTTCGCCTGTCTTTATTTCTTCGTTCATTCTTTTTATCTTTATGGTGGTTTTTACTATGTCCTGCTTGAAGTCTACGCCCTTCTCTACTTATGCCCTTTTGGTTTTCGCCAGAACTATGTCTCTAAAATAATCGTGGGCGTCAAACATCATTCACACGAAGCGTACAAGATGTTTTTGAGGGGTAACGGTATGAGATGACTGACGTCATTGCGAGCAAAGCCAATGTAGTTTGGTCAGTCATCTTAGCCCCTCTACGTGTTTAATATGGAGATTTGCTTTCGATATTTGCCGGGCACCATGGTCTCATTTGTGCTGCCGCCGCGTAGCAATATCGATCTGATTTTGGCACGTGTTGCTTTGTTGCGGGGCCTATGTGCATTGTAACATTTGTAATACGTTTGTGCTTATGCGGGAATAGTTATGAAAACTTATTAAGATATTACAAACGGCCTGACTTAGCTTCAGTACCACGCTCTGTTTAATGAAAACAGACGATGTTGTGTGGTGCAAGTCTTTTCGGGCGAGAATTTATTACGAGAAAATATTTATTTATTTATTTATTTATTTATATGCATCAGGGCGCACAAGGGGTCCAACCATGAGGGGCATAATCACTGGAATATAACAAACCGACAACAGGAGGTGAAATACACCAACAGATAAAGCAAACACACATTGCCTCACTTTTTCATATTATCAATTGCACCTACGTACCTGCTAACACATAATATTGAGTTAAAAAGTTGTGCTTCTAGTATAGCATATTTCTGATTGGTATCTGTAAAATCTCGTGCTACACTTCCCCGATGTTGTCTTTTCCTGAGGCGCGTATATCTCAGGTATCAAATTTTGAGAGCAAGAGAAGGCAGGCAGTTCAGTTTCTTAACTCGTTAAATATCTAAAAAGCGAACGAAGCATTCACTTTTGCTAACTACAAAACGAAGCTATCAACGAACCGAGCTGGTTCTTCCAAATGACAAAATTGAAAGTGTCCCTTGGAACAACATTCAAATTGTCCTTTTAACTCTCAGTACATTATTTGCTGCCCGCTTTCGACAGACAGCGCCCTTCCCAAGAGGACTCGCTGATGGCAGCCGTACAAATATAATTATTTCGTATCACATATGTATTACTGGTATAAAAATAAAGCTCCATTGTTCATATCAGGAACGAGAGCGGGGAGAACAAAACGCTAGACAAGACTTGGAAGTGGCATGCGTCGTCGTGCCTCTATTGCAATGTGAACTCGGAGAACTCCAGTAGCAGCCCTATGTGGTGCAAGTTAAGTTTTGTCGTCGCGCAAACTTCCATTACTCAATCGATAAGCATTCCTGCTTATTACGCATGCATTTCAAATGACGGGGAAAAAGGAGGGTAGAAAGAAGCAGACCTTGTGTAACTCTCGTTACTCTTTGGTAGTCTACTCACTAACCATCAGTCGCTCTGAAGTGTAATCAACGACCGCCAGCCAGGGTCGCACGATAAGTCCTACCCTGTTGAATAAAGGTGCAGCGACACCTGGCCGAGGAAGGTTCCGCCTATTAAAGCGAAAGCTTTCTCAGTGGGACCGATAGTGTCCTGCCTGAACATTAATGCATTTCCCCGTAGAGCGGTTGGTCCTTAAAAAAACTCGGATAAGATCTGTGGACACACGGGACGTGCGTCAAAGAACCGGGCTTCCAGTGCGTTGAAACGGTAACTGGAAGATCGCGAAATAGGAAAAGTTCTAGATAAAAAAATACACGCATAGACAATTGAGTACAATAGTAGTATACCTTTACGTCATGAACCACGTATCGGTATACCACGTATCGTTCGTAGATACGTTTACTTATTGCACGTAAAATCGTCGCCATTGTTCACTTTTCGTTTGCGATTTGGGTCTTTGAAGGTTTGACGATCGATTGGACGCACTTTCAGCAAAACGTGGACGCCATTTTAGCTTTCCCGCTTCTCTCAACTTTCTTTAGGAGGGGATGGTAAATAATTTTATAACCGTAGCCGTAAACAACGTCTTATGCGCTCACGCGTGAAAAAAAAAAGGAATTCAAGTAGGAGCACACAATAATACAAATTATCCCCCTAATGAAATTTTGCCAACATTCCCGCGCCACAATATAGAAGGTATTCGAAAACAGAATGAGCAGTTCTTTTTTGCATAATACAGAGCATTGTAATACCAGAATTTCAAATGACTGTTTCGCGAAAACGCATCTTGAGGTAGAAGGGTTTGCTGACGGGCCACTTGGTACATTGTGATACCAAGAAAAACAGCGCAAAAGACAGGACGAAGGTTTAGTTGCCTCTTCTATTTGAATTGCATGCTGTGATTTTTAATTTTTTCTCTGTTCCGTTTTCCACACCATAAACAAGGGGGAAAGAGCCACCATTGTTAGCAAAGTAAAAAAACCGGTAATTATAGCACACCAATGCCAATTTTGATCGTTTCTTGGCGCCATCTTTTTTGGCAGTGGTGTTTTATATGCATATTATATAGTAGCACATTTTTAAATATTCCAACAATCCAGAAAACAGAAGGCGCGAACTTGCTTCAGGTAAAAACAAATTCTCGCGCTACTGCGCTTCACCGAGGGGTGCGGCAAAGCCGCCCACGCAGCAGACACCGAAGGAACGATGGAAACAGTTTGGCAGCTCACTTCAAGACTACTTTATTTACATGCGCACGCACAAGCTGCAACAAATGGGGGAGGGCAAGAGACAGAGAGAAAACATTTTAATGAGCTCAAATGTGAGAGTGGAACCCTAGTCCGGGAATCCATGCGTTGCCCTCGCTGTCTTGGCCCGTGTCACCAGGAGAGTCTGGTCCTCCGGTTGACAGCTCACGCATGGAGGTCAGGATGACTTCAAACGGCCGTGATTGCCGGCCGAACTCCAACACACGCACACATACCACACGCGCTGGTGCCTTTCTCCCCGTGGCGCGTAAAACGGCCGGCAACACAGAATGAAGGCAGGGTGCGTGGACACATACACAGGACGGGAATGAAGCATATGCCGCTGAAGATCTCCGTCCGGAATTTGTCTTCGCTTCTTCGCTTCTCTATCGCCAGGCCAATTGACTGCTCCTCCGATAGCGGCTACAGGTTTGGTAATACGCCGGCTGGTAAACAAAGAATTCTCATCATGCCATCAGCGACCACTGCTGTGCACTCAATAGACCACATGCTAATGCGGGTGGAAAATAAAAATGCACTAAAAATAAACTCGAGGAGGCATCATGTTTCTGTAACTTGTTGCGAGCCGTGTTAAATGTCATGGTGTGGGAAGAAAATGTGTTCCTGATGCTTCTCAATTCACCTTACGCACATGACATGGGAAAGTGGAAGATCCTTACGTTTTAGATGTAGACATTTGTAGTTAGCCCTACTCCTTTACCAGTTTATGCAAAAGTTCCACATCGATTTGTTTTACCTTGAGTGTAGCTGAGGATGCAATGAGTTTTCACCTCTTTCTTACAGCAACTAGCCTTTCTGGTAAATAGTGCGTCCTCTTGGTGATTGTCTGGATTTCGAGACAGCCGGAGAAAACGATAGCCGCAGCGACGAGCACATCGCCAGCTCGTTGTCGCCCAGCAGGAATGGGCCCTGGCGTGTTGCGCCGGAGTATGTTGTTTCTTGACATTTACAGACCACACGCACCATCAATCCGCCCACTGTGAAGATGTTGCCGCAGGGTTTGTGACGGACGTGGCACACAGCAAGCAGCTTCCTCAGGTTGTTTGCAAAGTACAGAAGCTTGCGCTGATCTTTTGGTGTCTCATATGTCTGCTCACTGGAAGATGCAATCAACATGCTTTGTGTCAGAATAAAGTCACCCATATGAGAGCAGCGCTTAAATACTTCAGTTCACCTCAATTAATATTGTGCGAAGTCTTCAACTTTATTTTCTGCATATTCGCTTGTATCTGGTTAATCCTTACAAAGCCTGTCACTTTTGAAACATTGCATTTTCATAAAACACCTTCGCTTCTTTGAGGGCTCTTGGCACAGATATATAATTTTAGTAAGGACAAGGTCTTAATGTTGCCGCGCAAAGTAAAAATTACAATCAGTATTTATAGTTAGCAAGTTATTATGGCATGTATATGTCCCGCGGTTTCTTCCGCTTTAACTTCGTCAGATTCTTTGATCAGCAAAATATGCCTTCTTAACATGACCATGCGGACAGCAGATCCTTTATTTCACAGTACCAGCCTCCGATAACTCACTCAACTCAATTTTAGACCCAAAGAGCAATATTTATCGTAAAAAAACATCTCGAGTAGTATGTCGAGGGAGACGGAATCCTGTCTGCCCATGAGGCTACCTTTGAAACAAAATGAGACGATGGCCAGTATAAAAAATTGAACGTGTTGTTCTGAATTCCAGCATGGGCTTCTTGCTTACAGTCCAAGCGTCGCTCCCAGTCCTTACAGTGAACAAGGATTGTGAAAAAGGCCTTTGTGCTGCAGACCAAAAAGACAAAAACAGTTTTACGGGTCTGCTGGGCTTCCCTTTTTTTCAAATTCATATCAGAAATATAAGCCAAACTTCAAATTTCTCACACCACAATGTCAGCATTGACATCATTGTTGAGGTCCCAAATACAGGGTAATCGGCGTTGCGACCCCACAGTGGAATTAAGCAGTGCGATCGAAAAGAACCAAAAGCCGCACCACAATCGCAATGTCAAATGTTTTTATAGATAGCTTTTTTCGGTAGCCAGCAACGCTTACATAGCAACTACAACCGCTCAGGTGCAAGCAGTGCAATAAAGCGGCTGGCTCATTTCTACGCTTTCATCTTTTTTTTATTACATACATTATTATTTGAAGTTTGCGCTAAAATACACCTTGTTATTAGACCTGACATTACAATGTTTGAAATGAAGCAAATTTGGCCGTTGTCTTTGTTGTTCCTTTAAGAATTATTACTAGTGTTATTACTAGTGCTATCGAAAACAAGTGTGCACAAAAGAAGGAGTAGGGATTGATAATGGCACAACTGACGAAGCTCAGTGCAGGCGTTAGGCGAAACGTGGCGTTGGTATATGCTGCAGCCGCTGCTCACCGAGCCAATTGTTGCGTCGTCCGTTACGGTGGGCCCTGATTCTGAAAACTGCTCCACAGCAAGTTCCATTCCACCAGGGGGTCCACCCTCGTTCAGGCTAGAAGTCTGGGCGTTTTGGTGAGGCAGCAGCATCCAGTGCTCTCACTGGTGTTCCTCCAGAAAAGTTCAGCATTTGACGGTCTGTGTCCCCACTGCACCAAGGTACACCCGTGCTGCCGTTGGTTAATTCGAATTATTGCAGTGCAAATACATGTAAAGGTATTTTTCTTTTGTGGCCTTTTTCAATTAGAATTTTTTGCCATGTTGAAGCACTCTGTATAACAGCAGTAATAATTAATGTTCCACTCAATTTCTGCCTGCAGAAAGGTGTGCAAATTGTTGAATAATGCTGGCATATTCTTTAGCTATGTGATGAATGCAAGAAGAGATATGCTTACCGCTGTTCCTGGTTGACTGTCTCTGGTCAGTCTGCGTCGAAGCTGCCCATTGAAAGGCCGCTGTTTGTGTAGCTGCTGGGCGTCGTGCTAGGTGGCAGTGGCAGGTACAATGGCACGCTTGAGTCTGCAAAGCAAGTCATTAATTGTATTCTTAGTGCTGAGCTGGAAGCTAGTGATAGTGATAGCAGTGATAATTTGTGTTACGTGCTAGGTTCCAAGTACAATGGCACGCTTGAGTCTGCAAAGCAAGTCATTAATTGTATTCTTGGTACTGAGGTGGCAGCTAGTGATAGTGATAGCAGTGATAATTTGTGTTACTGAGCCAGTAGCTACTGCTCACTGGCCAAGTATGAGTTAGCGGCTGGTTTGGGAGTGTGCTGCCTAGAACGAAACATGTCCTATTAGCAAGGCTAGTTACAGATTGTCTAGCCGCACCAGCTAAATGTGCAAGACGCACTTCCATTACGTGGCTAGGAACCAAATTCTTTATTTTACACTTTTCATGCTTATGCATGAATAACTCACGGAAGAGATGGATTCTTCAGAGGTGATGCTGGATACAGCCGAAGGCACAGTGTCTGGCTGCAACAAGAAGGTTTGGGACAGGATAAGCCACAGCCGTATTTTGCTCGGGAACACATTGTGATATTATAGGTTACGTTCTGCATAACAAATCACGAGTTGGCTGTTCAAATTTACCTGATTGTTATGCGCGATTAGCTGCCAACTCATATTCAGAGTCTAGATTTTAGAGTGATGTTGCTTCTTCGCCATGTGCCTAGTCACGTGGAAATCATAATTGACCATTGAAGTTTTATCTAGATCACTTAAGGGAGCTAGAACTGAACGTTCTTGAAGGGAAATGTAAGGGATTTGGCTTCAAAGCTACAATGACATGGCGTACAATGAAGATATATACAATACTCTAACGGAAAAAAATAAGAGGCTGTGCAAAGAGATATTATTGAGCGTCAGAGAGTGTGGAGGTGGTGTAAACATTGGGTGACACGGGAGAAGCAAGCAAAGGTATTTTTGCTATCCCCAAGTCAATAATAAGGTGATTGACTCACTGAGGCTCTCCTCATCATGCCCAAGGAAATAGCAGCAGATCTAGATACTTAAACATTTCTCTGTTGAATTGCTTGTGCGGTAATTTGACTTGGGGCAAGCATACGCATATCTGCGGATGTGCATGTCGTAAGGCCATGCTTAAAGTTTGATAACAGCGCTACGACGGGACAAAAAAAAGACGAGACGAGAATGGGCGCAGAGCACCCAGTCTCGTCTCGCCTTTTTTTTTGTCCCGTCTTAGCGATGTTATAAAACTTTAAGTACGTACAAACAAACCTGCATTACCACCATTTTTCAGTGAGGGTATGCATCCATTGATTTTTGGTTTAATAATTTGTTAGTTCCTTCGCCCGGTGTACGTTTTTCTTTCCATCAATTTTATTGTGTTTGTCTGTAACTCAGGTAACCTCACTCTTTTTATTTACACCTTCATGACACGCATGTTTTATTACCTAGCATTCCTTACCCAGTACCCTTACTGCCCCCCTGCGTGGATTGTTAAAGGGACCCTGCAACACTTGTCATCGACTACTAGTAATGTATTTTGGGATAAAGTCTATTGTCCCAGAAATCTCCTCCCGCAAGAATTATGAAAATCTGTTCACAATTAACGAAACTACGCGCGATGAGAAATCGCGCATAATCGTTCCCTCTCAACTCGACCGAGCACAACGCGACGAAAGCTGCGCGCTCTCTCCCGGAGAGGGGGGCGGCTCGCGGCGTTCTCTTCGGCAGCCTTCGATATATCACATGCCGGGTAGTTTTCTCCTTTTCTCCGCAACGCGGAGGGGCCTATTTCCGGTCTGGTGCCACAAAAAAAGCAGGCATCGGTGCCTGCTCGCAAGTGCGCGCTCGGGCTGGTAGGGCGTTTTTGAAGCAATAAACGTTTGTAGTCGAGTGGTCCCGTTGAAAGGGAAGTATTGAGCTCATTACTCAAACTCCGCGCGCACTCAAAACACAAAAGAAACGGCAAAACTGTGCCTACAGGTTCAGGCATAGAAGAGGTTCGTACACAGCGATGACGACGACGGAAATGGGAGAATCTAGCCGCGAAGTTGACCAGTGACAGCCGATCGGGCAGCCATAGCCTATGTGACGTGCCTTAGGCCATGCCAGGGGTTGCATAATGAGGACAACTGAAGATAGAGCGGTTGGTTTTTCCGCGTCTTTCACATCGATTTGCGCGCTTACCGCTTCACGTGCACGTGTAATATTTGTATCAGGTATTCCTGGCAGTGTAATCTAAACGTCGTGCAGGTTTACTTGCACTGCTCAAAGAGTGTTGCAGGGTCCCTTTAATGACTTGGATTTGAACAAGCATTGTTATCAAACATTGTTATGATTGGCGGAACCAACACATTCAATGGTTACAACAGTAAACATGGTGATAAATGGTAGAACGTAATTTTAAAAATCGAAAAGAAACAAAAAATAAAAAGAAATCGTACAAAAGTGAACTAACGAAATAAAAATTATGCATCTTATAGGCAGCTCCCGAAAACGCAGGAAGAAATAAAAAAAAATCCGGAAATGAACGGCTGAAACATGAATAAAAAATTGCCAGAATGAACCAAACGTATAACGCCCTGCGTTTGCACAAGAATGCATAATTGGTGGAAGTAACACCTACGATCGTTATAATAGCGAAAGTGAAGATAACTGTTGAATGGAATTGTGAAAATCTAAAAAGTACACGAACTAGAAAAATACAACGTTACAGTGAGCAGCACAAATGAAAAATATAAATTTTATACAGCACGCAAAAACAAAACAACAAGGTAGCCCGTAGAATAACGACAGAAACACGAATAAGAATATTGTGAAAACAGAGAAACCGTGCACTAACCCTCTAATCTACACAAATACATTATAAGCGAGGTAAAGCCAGTAAATACAATATTACTGCAAAAGAGAAGCAAAAGAAAACTTCAAAATGATAAAACAACCCTGCTGATAACGAAATCAGGTAATAAAAAATCACAACGAAGACTTCTCTCCATTTTTCCGTCCACGTTTTACTTCGTTTACGACAAATTTCAAACATCATCTTACACCAAGCACTCTCACATAGAAATTGCGCTACTTCCTTATGCTGAAGAATTCCTGAAGCAAACACCAGTTCTAAGTAATTCACTATCAAGCTTGAAATATTGCTCGGAAAAATTGAGATATTCGATTGCCTGAAAGGTTAGCTGGTAAATTCCAGTGAGTCCTTGTACCTTGCCGGCTGACCTAGAACCACCCATTACTGCTTGACAAACGAAGTTCCTTACCTAAACTTGCATATTTTTAGCTTTTTGGAGACGATAGTCAACCGTTGTCGCTTTCGCGCAAACGAATAAAATTTGTTATGCGGTTTTCACTTCTCGAAATGTCCGCATTTTTTTCCGCGAAGGTAATCAAAAAGTACTCCCTAGCATCGTTTTGCCGAAAATGGCGACACCTGTGGCTCCTTTTCAAACACTCACTTTGATGCGGCGACAGTTCGGGCTAATTTCGGCGATTTCCCGGCGACACTTCCTTCTGAAGTTCATACTTAATCACAGCGCGAAGGACCGGACAGACAGACAGATTAACCACTGGACACTGGACAGCGCCTGTCCAGTGGTTAATCTTTCTGTCTGTCCCGTCCTTCGCGCTGTGATTAAGTATGAACACGTACCAACTCGCCCAACTTGCAACTCTCCTACATTTCATTCCTTCTGAAGACCTGGCAACCCTGACCCTAAAGTAAATAAAACGGCAGGAAGCCTTAACAAGTACCGATGGCAATCGTTGCAGTCGTTTTTTACGACGTCATTCGGGCTCGATCTTCGCGCAGCATTCATGCTGAGCAAACTTAGCTGGAAACAGCTAGCTGGTTCTGCGCACATGTATGACGCTAGAGTGTTGGCATAAGCGTGAGCAGAGTCCTGCATGAATGGGGATCAGTTATTATTCGTGATCTCCACCCCCCCCCCCCCCCCCCCACCCACACAATCTGACCCTTTCCAGAAATAACCCGCCGCGGTGGCTCAGTGGCTAAGGCGTTGCGCTGCTTAGCACGAGGTCGCGGGTTCGATTCCCGGCCGCGGCGGCCGCTTTTCTGATGGAGGCGAAAAGCAAAAACGCCCGTGTGTACGAGATTTCGGCGCACGATAAAGATCCCCAGGTGGTCAGAATTAATCCGGAGCCCTCCACTACGGCGCGCCTCATCGCCTGCGTTGCGTCGGCGCGTTAAAACCCCACAATCAAATCCTTTCCAGAATTACCTGACCATTTTATCCCCTACCAAGGTAAAACTTCTGTAAAGTGGCTCATTTACTGTTGTGACACCCTGCACCACGAAATCTGCATTCCGCGCGTTCGTCTAGAGGCAAGTATCCATCCCTGCGAATCCCCGCATGTTCGGCCTGTGAGATTCCCCGCAACAACAAAAAAACGCAATCTGATGTCTATAGTGTTAAAATGTAAACTTTTCGCGTCCCTCAAAAGTTCGCCAATTTTTTTTAGATCACGGAATTCGCGCAAAATTCGGTGCGGGCAAAAAAAAAAAAGGCCGCTGAGAGAAAAGTGAATTTTCAATCAAATACCACAGAGCATAGCAACGTGTTCAGACTTTGAAGACGGTTGTACGTTTGGTATAAACATACCAAAGACAGTCCTGCAGCTCTCTTAAATTGCCAGCAGAAAATGTAAAGCCAGGGGCCGTTAACTGACGTAAACTAGATCTGTATCTCTGTTGTATAAAAAAAGGTACACATGGTGCCCCGTCTTTAGTAGTCAGCGAAGGGGGAGAGGGGGCACAGCCTCCTTGCCTTGTTTCTCCCCCCAGGTGCATGCTATAAGTGTTAGGTCAGTTTTAGCAATGTTGTGAACATGTGTGGAACTTAGGTACAGACCTGCGTACAATAGAAAAGGGTGATTATATGCATCCTGGCGACTGTTTACTTGAGACCGTAAATAAAATATGTCGTATATCGTGCGCCTAAATAAAAAAAAAACGAAAAGTTGAACAGTGAAAACATGCATGCCAGAAACGTCGCCTCATTTCATAGGTCAAGGAAAATTAGAGTGTGTTAAAACCTATGCCAACACGGGGCGCGCCATACTTTGTTTTTGTGCCGATACTAACTGCCGCAACCGTCACTTCGCACACCAACCGAGTCCTGGGGCCCTATTCTCGACTGCACAAATTGCCGGCAATTCAGGCAATTTTCCGGAAGTCTTTTCCGATTGGCTTTCAATTTTGGTCACGTGCTTCCGGTTGACAAAGCGGTTGTGTGTGCTGTCGTCATTTTGACGTTTCATGTCGTCTGCGGACACCAGTTCTAAAGTTTGCCTTATTTCTCGTTACTAAAGGCGCATAATTCTTGGCCGGCAATGAAAAACCAGACTAAATGCAGCGGACATGGCGACGTAAGCGTGTCTTTGCTATTCAACAATAATACTGCTTGTAATACACACCCCCTCGGTGATTGGCTGAGAAGGCGTGACGTAATTTAAACAGTTGGCGGGAACGATTACGTCATGCATTGGCAACTTCAGCCTGCGTAAAAGTGACGTAATGCTACGTAACCGCTTGAAAATGGCGGCTGTTTTTGTCGCAAAATACAAGCAAAATAGGGCGCAATATTGCCCCGGCTTACGGCGCCGCGAAATGTGTGGCAATTTGCAGCAGGCGCAGTTTCGCATGCGCGCGGTTTAAAGCATGTTTCCTACCGAAACAAATTATAGTTTCAACTGCTTCCAAGTCAGCGATCATGGAACATACAAATAACATGCAGTATTTTGCTTTTATGTTTGGAAATAAAATACAAATTATTTGTTTGTCGTAACCGCAACATAAGAGGGCAGTACAAGCCTCTCCATGACAAAGAGAACCCAATGCTGGGCATTTGTCCATACTTGTCCTAGTAAGCTGTTGGGTCACATGATCGAACTCAAGAGAAAAATAACAATGAAAAGTGACTATTTGGTTCGTTACAGGGCTGATTGCAGTCGAGCTTGACGAATGAGTGAATCGGCGACATCGGTGCGCTCCGCGGTTATCAGGCGCAGCGCTTCGCTGCTCTTATGTGTCATAGAAGCGATGGTCGCGGCCGTCTTTTTCTGTGATCACGCCACAAACTTGTAACATAGCAGCAGACGATGGCGTGGCGGTGGTGGCGGCAGGGAAGGTGATAACGCAACAAAGCTTGCATTGAAGCAGAGAGCCTAGCTATGTTAATAAATGCGATTGAAATAAATAAATAGATACGGTAAAAAAATTGTGTGATGTTCTTTAGCTCGACATCCGCCTTTCGCTCGCTTTTGGATCAACGTTACTCGATCGACTTGTGGTGTTGGCGCCAAATTTGACCTCCAGAAATGTGTTTTTCTTGTCAGCCTCAGCTACCGTCTTAATTTTTATAGTACATGCCGAGTGTTTATATATTTCTTGCACAATATTTAATACCTTGGTAGCGATCTTTATGAGTGACTCGTCAAATTACACTGCATGTCGTCATAGCTATAGGTGCAGCACGTCACTGATTGCTTACGTCGTGCTTACGCAAAAAAACATGGGCGAAATGCCGGCAATTTGTGCAGTCGAGAATAGGGCCCCTGATAATGACTCGACCGACGCGGAAGCACTGCGCGAATTTGCGTAACGAATTTCTGGCGGCCTTACTGTCACGTACGACGTGGGCATGAAGCGGGCGTGAACTATGAGCACAGCAATTCACAGTTACAGGAGCGCTTTCAGTCAGGCCTGCCGAAACGCCGATGAGAAATTAAAAAAAAGAACGTGGAAAACGATCAGTTCCCGCTGCGCCGGAAAACAGAACGAATGGGTTATTCCCAGCGCGGCAAAAATAAATGCACTTTGTTTTACAAACTCGCCACGAGATGGCAGAACAAACGCGCGTGCGTATAGCAACTTCAGGAGTATGTGCACGCGCGTGCGTTTAGTGTCGGTCTACCGAAAAAAAAGCCGGTTGCGTTCACCTGCATGGTAGGAAGGTGCAACGTCGGCACCGCATTCCGCTTCAAAAGCACTCTGCTCACAAATCCCACAGATTTCAACAACTCCGGGCTTCTCTGGTAGGCGTCGGCTGCAAAGTGCCGTCCACACACATGCACGCACTTTCTCTTGTCGGACACCGAAAGCCCCATGCGCCGCAACCACGACTTCCGGAGCTCGCCGTCTGCTGGTACCCGATGGTGAACTTCGGTATCCCCTTCCCTGGCTTTGCAGCCGACGACTGCACAGCGGCGTAGAGGCATTGAGAAATTATGTCCACAGCCGCGGTAAGTGCCTTGTGGTTTTGAAGTCAACGACGGGGCCGCGTTACCGGAGGCGTGCGGAATTCAGACTGAGGCGCAACGAGGAGGGGGAGAAGTGACGGGGAGAAGGGAACTTGCCTTGCACACGCTGCCGTCCCCCGCAGATGTTGGCTGGTTGCTAGGGGCGACACGCGAAGAACACGTGATGACGACAGGCCTGGGTTGGGAACGCCTTATCAGCCGCGACGAACGGCGCCGGGCAAAAACTGGCGCCTCTCAAGCCGGAAGCGTTCGTCAGACGTCTCTCCCGGCGGCGAGTGCGAAAGAAAGAATCGTCGCTCAATAAATCGTTTTGCCTCCTCTCGTCTGCTCTGCTTCGTGACGCACTTGGGGCAGCCATGACGCACTTGTGTTGGCATGGCGTGTCTCAAATGAGCGCTGCAAAGACGGGACAAACTTTGCAATGAAAGTGCAGGTCTTCGCTCCGCGTGAAATAGGCTGTATTTCCGCAGATGACGGCTCCCTGGCCTCTGCGCTGGCTCATTTAGCTTGCTCAAAACGTGTACCTAAGTGCGTTTTTCACAATCTGCACCTTATTGTCCGTCCATCGATCGGACTGTTTACTACTGTGTAAAAACCAGTTGCGAAGCTTCTGATCGTCACGTAGTGGCTTTTCGGAAAATTTTCATGAGTACAGTATTTCTTCCGCTGTGTCAATGAACCAGTTGTGAACTTCTGTGAAAAACACCGGTCACCGCAGTTGCCTCCAGGCAGTACAAAGCCATGGGTCAGCGAAAACGGCCTGAAGCGGAACAATTTATCAAAGCAATTATGACGCCTTTCACGTCGACGGCCGTTTTTGGCTAGGAAAATTAAGCAAAGCTCTTTAGAGGACTGGTTGTCCACTCAAAGTGTCACGTCGCTGCGTAACCCAAAGGCTTTGAAACCAAGCTGTTTATATAGGGTGTCCCAGCTATCATGCACCAAGATTTAAAAAAAAAAAGAGCAATGGCGTTACTCGAAGAAAACCTAGTGCATAATGTTTGCAGCAGTGTAGAGAAGCGGGCAGTATTTTTTTCATTAATGAGAGATAACTAATTAAATGCAATTAATTAGCTAACTCGATAATTACTGCCCTAATAACTGAAGTGTCAACGAGTCACTTGTAGGTACCCACGAGGGGCATCTAACTGCGGCATTTTCAGCGACGAACTAATTGCGTACTCATTTATTTTGACTGATAAAGAAAACCCGCGAAATATGAAAAATACCACGTGACGGCGCTTCCGAGCGCATTGTAAAGCAGCGTCCTCAAATAAGCTAATTGAAAGCAAATGCTTCGCCTGTCACCCGCCAGAAGAGACAGCACGTCACCTCGATAATGGCATGCATGGAAGGAGCAGCAACAGCAAAATTTACGGGGTGCGTGTGAGGATAAGGCACAAACTCGGTAGCGATTTCTTCTTTCGTTCTTTTGTTTATTTTATTCTGGCTAACTCAGGGGCAGCTTGTTTGAGGCCATTGCTTTACGAGGCGCGCGGAGGCGCCGTCAAGAGGTATTTTTCATATTTCGCGGGTTTTCTTCATCAGTCAGAATAAATGTCTACGCAATTAGTTCGTCGCTGAAAATACCGCAGTTAGATGCCCCTCGAGGGTACCTACAAGTGCCTATTTGACACTTTAGTGATTAGGACAGTAGTTATCGAGTTAGAAAATTAATTACAATTAATTAGTTAAGTCTAATTAACGAAAAAAATGCTGCCCGCTTCTCTACAGTACTGCAAACATTATGCAGTAGGTTTTCTTCGAGTTACGCCATTACTCTGTTTTCAAATCTTGGTGCATGATAGCTTGGACACCCTGTAGAGTCATAAGCATTCGAAACTCGTGAACCGCTGGCGCTTGTCGTACATCTCCCCGTTGTTTAGCGCAAAGAAAACTGCAGGTAGATTTGAGGCAAAATACACGAACTCAACCGGCAGCGCCCGCGTTTATTTACTTAGGAACGCTCGTTGAATTGGTTTTTACGATAGTAGGCGAAAAAAAAGTGGCAGTGAAATACCGGCGCGTGCGGGAGAAAAAGCAAGCACAAAAAAAAAAAAAACTCCCGCTGGGACAGTTGCAGACATGGGGACGCGCGAACACTGCAAAGGCGGGAAATTTTTATTGCATGGGGTGGTAGCCGTGAGTGGATAACGGCGCTACAGCCCATTATGGTGAATCACTGCTCTGCACTCCCGACAGCTTTCACATTGAGTGGAAGGGCTTTAATTTTTTTTTCGCATTCCTCAGAGGGATTCGATACGCTCCTTGCTGGACTAATGATTTGTACATTATGGTGGCCTTTTGTTCAAAGTGTAACTGCAACTTCTTCCTCGGTACGAAGCATGTTTTGCTCGCACAGCTTGGGTTCCAATTATTAATGCGAAGCTTTCTACGCCTCACTGACGGAATTGTTCGTTCGAGTAACACTGCACTGCAGGGAAGCCAACTGTACACCATGGGTTTCACAAAACGATTATGATGATACGCGAAGGCACATCAAGCGACTGAAGAAGAAAACGCTTTCCGTGGTCGGAATCGACCCTGGGTCCCTCGGTAAATGGCAAAGGCGTCTGTGCGATTGTGCCAATCCGACATGGTCGAAGTCGGCTGGAGTTTGGACTTCGACCTAGTTTGCATGGGATAAATCTTTACGTTTTCCCCGTCTTTCATTTAAGAAAGAGGCTTTGATTTTTAGGAGCGAAGCCCCTAGAGCTGTTGGCGTCTCCTGTCGTCCGTCGCCGTCGTCGTAACCGTTGTCTCATCTAGTCACGGTACTAAAACACCGGGAAACTCGTTCACGCCTCGCGTTAGAGCGTAGCGCGTGCTAAAAAACACCGGGACAGTCGTTTACGCCTCGCTGTAGAGAGCTTCGGGCTTCAAAGACAAGAGACTTTTACACCAAAGCTGTATACATTTACCCCAGAACGGCTTCATCTCCGTTGGCAAAAACGCCGAGGCGCCAAAAATACACTTGTACACAGCAAGGTTCGCCCCTCCCCAGCTTTCATGTTTTTGGAGATGGCCTGGGATTTTTTTTATTCGGGCGTCAGTCAAAAATCACTGCCCTATGGCCATCAGATAACTTGGAAACTCGCTCAATAGATTCTTCTCTCCTTCCTGGTCTTGACGTTCTTCGTCGGCTCGAATTACGTCACTAAGGCTATGTAGCGGCTGTTGGGCGGTTTTCCATCAGTTGCGGCAGTGAACGCTTTTCGATAGAAAGTTTTAAAATAACGCCACAGAAACAAAGCAGAAACGGAAGGCGTACCTGGTTCGACGAGCAAATCCCGCAGTGCCGCTCCGTGCCGGCTATAACTTTAATATATCGCAGTGGTTCCAGACCCGAAGGAAAGAGTGAAAGCGCGTATCGAATGTGTTGCAGGGTCCCTTTAACACTTTCCTGCACATGGGAAAAGCAGTGATTTTGGGTAGTTAATCAACTATTTTTTCCCCGATCGTAAAAAACGTGCAAAATATTATTGTGTTGCATCGAACTGTAGAAGAATGAATTTCTTTTGCAGTGGCATTTGTTTCAAACATGAATTTTTATTTGATAAAAAATTGATTGATTGATTGATTGTGGGGTTTATCGCGCCGACGCAACGCAGGCGATGAGGCGCGCCGTAGTGGAGGGCTCCGGATTAATTTTGACCATTTGGGGATCTTTATCGTGCGCCGAAATCTCGTACACACGGGCGTTTTTGCTTTTCGCCTCCATCAGAAAAGCGGCCGCCGTGGCCGGGAATCGAACCCGCGACCTTGTGCTCAGCAGCGCAACGCCTTAGCCACTGAGCCACCGCGGAGGGTTATTTGATAAAAAAAAAGAAAGGCTGCACAGAAATATTTTGGACAAACACACAAAAAAATAAGCAAAAACGCTTGTGTTGGTGCACAGAAAAAAAAACACAAAAAGTCCGAGATGTACATTGTGTACATATGCTATTAGTGCAAAACTTCTGGAAATATCAAGCGTCTCTCTAAAATTTTTCGACTTACAAAAACAAGGGTTAGCACTAGTGGGTTTCGTGCCACTAAGCAAAGCAGTTTATCGAAACATAGGATGACCACACATGCATCGCAGAAAACGCTGGTTTTCTGCTACACTTTTTTTTTTGTCCGTAGAACAATCAACAGGTCCGATACTTTCGAATTTTCGGGGGGTTTTGGACGGGGGTATCAGGTTCTGGGCCCTTTTGGTGCACTTTCCCTTTCGGTACTGAAATTCGATGACGAAAAGTTGTCCTCTGGGTCAGTGCTGCTATTTTCAATCAAAAAATCGTCTGTAGGATCGTCCAAATCACTACAAAACCACGCACCCCTCCGTCTAATGACGATTATGGTTGAACGCGAAACTTTCTCGTGGTAGACTCCTTGTTGGCCAATCCCACACCGCGAGTATTTTCTACTCTGGAAGTACGCACAAGTTTTCTAGAATACCCACAGCAACTCTCGGTTGCGTATTCCGTAGGCCCAACGTTTGGGTTTGGAGTGCACAGCGCAAATCGGTACCTCTGCTTGGCGTTCGCTACGACTATGTCGAAATCGAGCAATCGATAGACGCCTGCCTTCATAACGCGAGGGATCAAGGTTCTATTTCAGCCACGGGAAGCGGTTGCGTATATGCGTTTCCTAGTCAGTACAGCCAGCCGTCACCTGAGCTTGCTTATGGGAGTTATATCACAGCATAAACGTACCGAAACCATACAAAACCACCCGAATTGAAATAAATAGCAGCCAAAACGGACATACAATGGTTTAAAACCACGGTGTAGAAAAATATTCAACAGAAATACCCGCAACCGACCTAAAAGGGGAAAACCCGCAAGAACTTACAAGAAGCAGTAGCTGAAGCTGACGAAAAGGCAACGAAAATACCGTAAATCCCATTCATAATGCATAAAGATGTAATAAATACACTATATGCAACAAATGTTAATGTTAAAGTATGACAAACCCTTGAAAAAGAAATAAAAAGCTGTAACTGTATTTGAACCCAGGTTAGGGTGTTTGCTTCACAGGCGCGCAACTACTGCACCACGAGACCAAGCGGTTCCGAGCGATTAAATTGAGGGCCACATGCACGTGGACATAGCTTCAAACATGCCCCTAGGTGGCGCCATGCGTAAGTTGGCTGTGCTGACTCGCAAATGCCTATACGCGAAGCGGTTTCTTTCTTTCGCTTCAACCATGACCATTCATCATCATCGTCACATTAAGTTGACATCCCTGCAGGGCGTATTGGCGTACAACGGCCTCAGTGAGGACACTACAGCTTCGCTTTAAAATGTTGCGTTTCCGCTTCGCCGTAGTGCGCGATTTCGATACATCCCCGTATCATCCAAGGGCCCATCACTACACCGGCGCTGCTTTAAAAATCGCGGCGCGCAGAAAAACGAACGAAAGAGGTTGTAAGGTCTCTACTACTCAACAGACGGTGCCAGCTCTCAGAACGCACTCGGAAAGCGCTAAATTCAAATGGGAAAATGCCGAAATTTTCTTAACGGCGCCTGTCGCGACTACAACGCCTCCGGTAAAGGAAAAGAACTGTATTTACATGAGATTACACACAGAAAATGCCCGATCGCCGCCACCGTTCCTCATCGTTCTCTTCTATTACCATCTGCGATCACTTCTTTGTCCTCGCGGGAAAAAGTTCCAACAACCTCCCCCCACGGCGAAAAAAAAAAAAAACTTATGCGTAGGGGATAGTCTTTGCGCCTGTACTTCCACCAACGCTGTGGTTTCCTGTATGGTCCGTTTCTAGTCATTCCGAGCAAACGGTACCACCGCTGACAGTTCTTGCGTCTGTATTTCCAGGTATGCCGAACAGCGGGAGAAGCCTTCATTCGGTGGCCGTCGCCCTGCTCTTCTCTTCGCGATTGGACGCTGTCATGGTCGTGACGATGGCCCCGATGTTTTCCAAGCACTCCATGAGCGACGCGAATCGTTTGTTCCACGTTTGTGCATCGGTACCGAGAGAGCCTATAGGCAAATCTAGCGATTGCATCAATGTCTTTGTTATGCCTCCTCTTGTCTTTTCGAGTTTGATTCACCCCCCTTCTGTTTGGCAGGGCTTCCTTCGATGCGCCTACTTTTAGGTCAGACGAAAGCCACAACTTAGTTGGGGACACGTGGTTAGCTGCAATGTCTCCAGCTTGGGCTGGGGTGTCACTCGTTGACGAATTCTGTTTTCTGTTGGTTTATCCGTCGAGGCAAAGCACAGCGTCAAGATATGCACCTTTCTCTGCAGGCATACCTTGAGCTCCCAGTTCAGGTTGAACGGTAGCTGTCGACGTTTTTCTATGCATCTCGGTGTTGTCGGTAGAGTCCTCGTTACCGGTGGATGGAGTGGCTTGAGTCTTGAAGAAGTGTGTTGACCCGTGATTCATCACTGGGGCAATTGAAGTTGCATGATTTGGTGTGGGCGAGAAACTGCGACGCTACTTTGCCATATCTGAGGCAAGCACCCCAAAGGTCGCTTCGTGGGCAGTGCATTGCTTGCTTTAAAATCGATTGCCATGTGACGATGACGTTACGAAACTCTTGCTCAGCGTAGTTGCCAGTCAGAAATGGTTCGATGTCACGGTCGGTGTTCCGTAGTTGTCCGGACTCATAATCAAGGCGTTGGCTTATGGCGCAAATTGCTTCATCCGTTGTGTCCGCTTTGAGAATGGCAGCCTTCGGTTGGGAGATCAGTATTGTTATAGTGGAGCTTTGAAAACTTCGTTTTCGGTATAGCTGATCTCCAGTAGGCTTCGTTCGGGATTCGGTCATGATGAGAGCGGTTTCAGTTCTTTTCAGGCATTGGTCGCAACCGTTGAGGTACATACCATCGTTCGTTGATCCCGGGTTTCGGCACCACTTTGTCACGACTACAACGCTTGCGGTAAAGGAAAAGAACGGTATTTACATGAGATTACACACAGGGAATGCCCTATCGCCGCCATCGTTCCTCATCGTTCTCTTCTACTACCATCTGCGATCACTTATTTGTCCTCGCGGGAAAAAGTTCCAACAGCGCCCGTAGACGGAGGCCCTCAAGAAAGAAACGACAGCTTATATCTCGGTGTTGCCATTCACATTTTTTTGTCATTCGATAACGGCAATTTCTTAGTCAATTCTTAAGTGCCGTTTATTCATGAGGGGACAGGGAACTTGCGTATACGTATAGTGTAACAGATTGAATGTACTGGGTATGATTCCGTTTAGGCAGGGTTGTAAAAATAGAACACATAGTTTTGTCGTACCAACCGTAGCAACATTGATGCGCGGTAATTGATATTGTATTCTCATGTGGAAAACGTCTTGGAAAACTTTTGCTCAGTTTTTATACCCCACAGCATATACAAGCAGTATACAAATTTGTTCTTGTAAATTACGAAAAATGGGTAATTCTGTTCCATTCATTAGACCATGTGCAAATCTCAAATCGGCAGATGCACTTAAATCAAATAACGTCTATGTTGTGGACAGGAGTACTGCATACCTCTAATGTGTCTTCACTCCTTTTGAAGAGGAGCTGAGTACACGGTCCACTGTTCTTCGCTGACTGTCCGTTCACTGAGCAGCCAATCGGAGGCCTTTGGCCCGAGCCACCACTTCTCTGCGATACAACGAAAGCGCTTGTTCACTTTCCCGGGAAAATCGCGGCGCGTAAAACCGTCGTTCTACAGGCTTAAATAAAGTTTATGCAATCCCATCCTGTGCCAAAAGCTCTTCGTTCCTTCGTGTGGACGGTATGTGTGTGCTGGCGGTGCTTCAGTGCGAACGCACAATTAACACGCCTCGACCGATTTCACAGATCTGAAGCCGTTTTTGTCTCTGTCACACGAATTTTACCTTCGGTGAGTCGCTTGCGCAAACTTGGGTTTGCGATGGGCCAACGATAGGCCTAACGTCCCACGTTGAGGTATATGGTTGTCAAGCGTTAACTGCTAAAAAAACCGGAGGGCACCTTAGCACTTCTTTTGAGCATGGGGAATGCAGAAGAATGAAGTGTAATTCAGGGCTGGAGAGTGATTTTTCGGGTAGGCGCGTTGTAGCCGCCGCCAATTGGAACTGGCGAACCGGCCGTAGGCCTCGGCGGCTGTCATCGGAATCGTCGCGTGTGAATCAGCTCGGCCATGTATCGGACAACGCTTTATAAGCAAAATGTATGCTGCTTTGACACAATATCTGTGATTCGCGGCACCGACTTTGTGCTGCAAACTGTTTTTTCTGCTCCGCTAAGGTAGCCGAGGGATGTACTCCTGCGCTAGTCTTATGCGATCATTGAGGGCAGACGGGGGCCCGTAGTCTGGCGTGTCATGGCCTGGCGCGCCACCATTTAGCGTCAATAAAGGGGTGACCACATGCAGCAATTTTTGTCAGCGACGCGAACAGCGTAACTCGATGGATAAAGCACCCACAAAGTTATGCTTTCGCGTCGCTCACTAAAATCCCTAACTGCGTGGGGCTACCCCTTAAACGTTTCCGCTGCTATTAATACTCTGGTAAAATACTTTGCATACAGCGTCTTGTTAGCCTGCTTTTGTGTGCTCTACACATTTAAATAAGTGTTTCCGTTCATCAGGTACATATTTCGTTCAAATGGTGGCGACCTCCTTAAAACGTTTAATTAGGGACGACAGAGAGAGAGAGAGAGAGAGAGAGAGAGAGAGAGAGAGAGAGAGAGAGAGAGAGAGAGAGAGAGAGAGAGAGAGAGAGAGAGAGAGAGAGAGAGAAACCTCTTTATTAAAGAAGAAAGCCGAGAGGTTTGCCAGAATCTCTACACTGACATGCTACTCAGCGTTGGAATGGGGGATGGGGGGGCGGGATAGTAGAAAATGCCCTATAGATAACAGGATGGAAGAACGAGGCCAACTACGCGTAATCTCGTTGATACGATTGGGCATAAACGTTTTTCGTCCAAATATGTTTTTCTTTTTCTTCCCGGCCAACGTTCCTTAGACATAATGCATTTTCTTGCATTTGATACCATTGCATTTTTGCCAAAAATTGGATAATACGGCCGCGAAAGTGGATCATGACCGACATTTCTAGAAATCTTACGTTCATTCTTGCCGTTATAACCCGCCGCGGTGGCTCAGTGACTAAGGCATTGCGCTGCTGAGCACGAGGACGCGGGCTTTATCGCCGGCCGCGGCGGCCGCTTTTCTGATGGAGGCGAAAAGCAATAACGCCCGTGTGTACGAGATTTCGGCGCACGTTAAGGATCCCCCACGTGGTCAAAATTAATCCGGCGCCTTCCACTACGGCGCGCCTCATCGCCTGCGTTGCGTCGGAGCGTTAAACCCTACAATCAATCAATATTCTTGCCGATACTATCTCAAACCGCGTTCCAAAAATCCACGATTTGTACGTTGCAGAGTCGCTGGGGCCGAAGCAGCACCGGTTTTGCGGGGAAAACATCGCTTCCAAGCGTAGGCGTGGCCGCTTCGTCCGATGATGATGACACGATCAGGCGATGCACCACGTCATGTAACGAAACGTATGATATTCACCCCGGAAGACATCCTTTTTTCGTGGTTCAATCAAGTTAGAGCAGCAGGAGAGAACCTCAACGGGTCAGTCCTACGGGAAAAAGTCGACAAATCCGCGCTTTTCTTCGACATTCAAGACTTACAAGCGTGCGGCGGCTGGCTTACCTATTTAAGGCACGACATGAATTGTCGTACAAAACAGTGTCCGGCGAAACGAAAAACAACGGCAGCTTCTTTTTTTACGTTTGAAAAAATTTACTCCCGGACTTTGAAAAGAAGAAAGGGCAGCGAAAATTGACCAGCTACCTCAATGTTGCCAAATAAAAGGGAGTTGCTGAGGGACTGTGCATATTTTTCTCAGTTTTTAACCTCTTTGCATATTACAATTTTCAGGTAATACGTTTTATTTTTCGGTTCCTGTAAGAAACGTATCAACGAGATTTCACTGTATACGGTTAGTGTGTTTATGCTTCCCAGTAGGAGGAACCAACGCCGATGACGCTCTACTATGGTCTCGACTACGTTTCATCGAGGCACAGGCGTACTGGGTTCGAGTAGAGTAGAGATCAATTTGAAGGTTATCGCGGGGGCGCCGACCGATGGAGACGACAGTGCCGCTACGTGACACTATTTAGCATAAGCCACAACGAGATCATGCCACATTTGCTCACAGAACAGGTGCGTTTGCTTCTCCCTTGGCTGTTCCGTGCAGTGCGCGCACTCCCATCAGAAGCGATAACGGCCACTCGTTTGTTTTAAATGCAGAGCATTTGTATAACTCACGACGTCACCCGTGCGTCGGCGTCCGCAGCAGCCAGCCTCCCCCTACACTATAAAAAGAAATAACGGTTACCGGCGCCTGGTTTCGATCCCACGACCCTGCAGGCGGAACGCAAGGTACATGGTGCTCTATCCACTGCGCCACAAAGCCGGCACAGAATTAAATGCTACGAACGCGCCTTATATCCTTGACTCATTCAAACAACGTCAAGAAGCTGCTGATACAACGCATTCACTACCTGTGGGCGGAACGCGAGGTACATGGTGTTCTTCCCACTGCGCCACAAAACCGACACAGAATCAAAGGCTATGAACGCGCCTTATATCCTTGACTCATTCAAACTACGTCGTCAGCGGCGTGCGTTGGCGACTCAGCGGCGTGCTAGCGGCGTGATAGCTGCGTGGTGTACACGTGATAGCACCAACCCCCCAAACACTAAACGTTAACGCAATACACCCACCCCCTATGCGACGCATTTACTCGAGTCCCCCTCGCGGGGAGATGGGCCCATTTTTTTATTTATTCGTTCCTCCCGTCATCGATATACTTCCCACTGATACGCAGCCTTCTCAGGGTAACCATGCCGGCACGCCTGAGCATTCTAGTATAAAAAAAATGTATTTTGCTTCCTCAATGCCGCAGTGCCGCAATGCCGCAATGCCGCAAAAAGGAATGAAGAAAAAGAATGTGACAGTCAGCCCTTGCAGAAGTGGGTGAGCGAATTCTATGCAACAGCCAAGGGGAGAGGGAAGGTAGCATAATCTGGTCCACGGCCGGACTGGAGCAGCGGCGAGCGCGCACTTTCATACGGCCTGCGCACCCAAGAAGGAACCAATACAGCAGATTCTTTACAGTGGGGGCGCTTCGAACCAACCCTCTGCCCTTCCAACCCGCCTTTCTGTTAGTCGACGCATCGCCTCTGGCAGAGCAGCTGTGTGTTTTTGACAGTGCGCTTCGCTGCCGGCGGGCCGCTCAGCCCGACCGGAGTGTGAATAGCAGAATCACGTTTAGCTAAGCGATAACCCTATCTCCCTCGACGGGAAATCATTCGCGTCACTGGTCGTGCCCTGTGCGTGTGCAAACCAAGACATCATCCGAAAGGAAAAATAAAAAATAAGAAATGATATTTCAGTCACGGAAAGTGCCGTGTTTATTTGCCTGTCTCACCATTTTCATATAATACAGTCGCTGATAAGATATGAAGGCCTCGCACATTTTTCTTCATGTGCCCCGAGTTAAATTGTTTCTTTCAATTTTTTGATTAGCCGCTTCCGAGTGATAATGTTAGGCTGCTTGACCCAATTAGACCGAAAATTCAGAAGGGGGAGGAGTCGCCTATTTTAATGACGCACATGTAAATTTACACGGACAGGTATCGCGTGTAGCCACGGCAGGGCTAGAGCAGTGGCAAGTGCGCGCGCGCCGCCGCTTTACCTACCCCGCGCGTGCTGTAGGTCAACCGGCGAGGGTTGGTCCGCAGCGACACGAACTAGCCGCGGTCAAAGGTGGGAACTATACCCGAAGCGCAGGCCGTATGAAAGTGCGCGCCCGCCGCTCCTCCAGCCCGGCCGTGTCTGGTCTTCGCCAATGAAAAAAAGTGCCACGGAACGGCGCTCTCGTCTTGCTTGGTCGGTGCTCCCGCGCTAACCTTCAAAGTGATCCTGACTACCTTGTATCGATCCACCGTCGCGCCACTGCCGCTTGATAACAGTGTGACCGACGCCTCGCCCGCGTTGTTTTGATAGGAGCGGTCGCTTTCATCGAAGCCGGTTGTTTACGTAAGCGGCGCTGGATACAGTGCGGTAGCAGTCCTTTATCATTCTTTAAGCGGAAGCTGAAACAACTTTGTTCGTCACACACTTCAAGTATCCTCTTTGCGACCCAACGGGAGAAACGTGCAAGCGTTAGACAAACATGGACAATATCAGGGAGGCTAGTGTTAAGACAACCTTGCGCGATCTCGGCGAACGTAAAATCGCAGATGGTTTTTCGATGCGTTTTGGTCTGGCGCTGTTACTTGCTGCGCGGCGTGTGAGGGTTACACCCGACCGATGTCGCACCCGACCGACGGTTGCGCTAAAACAACACTAAAATTTCACGGCTTCAAATTTTCCTCTTTCAAGGTCTCCACAAAGCAGTGCATCGAAGCTGATGGCTCCTGATTTTTTCTGTTACCATATGTCGTTTTAAAAGGTGCAATTGTTTTGTGCAAATCATTTTAAAATGAGCAGTTTTTAAAATGTGCAATTCTTAGTTCATCATCGATCCAAATGCGGCTTGTGCGGCCTGGAAAGCTAACCATGACACTTATTCTTTCAGTATAACTACCCTAGCTACTACTACGCCTTCGATTCTAATCTATGTTTGTAACAGCTTGTAGAGACGGCTCCCCTGCAACACACAGAAGTAATGTTGGAAACTCAATATTACAGAGACCAAGTCGCTGTATACGGGGTTAAACTGCTACACGCCGAGCAGTTTTAATGTTGGCTTCACTACTGCGCAAAAAAGCACTCGGGGAACACCTTTCTCCAGGGAAAATAGTCGTCCCACATTATATTTCAAGTCCCAAGGGCTTTTTATTAACGTGAAATTGGCACTGTGACGTGACGCATGCGCATTAGAGGCCACACGGACCATGGTGAGAAATCTGTACGACGTAGCTAAACAATCCTACGCATTAAAAAGAATTTCCAAGGTAGACCTTTGGCCTTAGGTTTTCGGTGGAATCATTTTTGTTAATTCCGAAAGCTTGCTCACAGCCCACTAAATACGGCTTCTCTGGTGCCCAAGAAAGCGATGTCGAAAGCCCAACATGGCATGGACCAAGTCTCTGTGTAGTGGGTTCGAGGTGTGTTTATCGAATCTGGTTTAAAGTCGGCTTTACTATTATACACGAAAGTGTTTCTCAGAAGACATTTCTTTAGGGTAAGGGGCAGTGTACCATAAGGCATAAAGTTTCATACTAATATATACTACAGGGAAATCTGGTGCCACCGTCTAGCATGGCATGGTTCATGAACAGGCTGAGAAGTTAGCTCTGGCTGCAAAAAAGCAAGAATATCACAGTAAAAGATTATTCAATTTGTTTTGGTATTATAAAAATGAAGCTTTAAAAAATATTTATTCGGCAGTGATTATTTAGAAGCTTACAAAGAAAAAGATGGTCCCTTTTTGTTAACATTGGCTTCGAAACAAAAAAGCCGCCAAGTGGGCGAGGAACGTCGCTAGCTGCAATGGCAGCGCCCACGACGGCCCGCGATTGCAGCGCCAGATTTCCCTCTAGTATATATATTAGTGTAAAACTCTATGCCATTACGAGAGCCGCCGTTTGTAGACGATTGGGCAATAGAGTTTCATACTACTACACGGAAATCTAGCGCTGCAATCGCGGGCCGTCGCGCGCCGCCATTGCAGCTAGCGACGTTCCTCGCCTACTTAGCTTGGCTGGCCAGAAGTCTTCTTTTTTGTCTCGAAGCCGAAATCAACAAAAAGGGGCAACATGCTTTTCTTGTTCATCTTGCATGAGGCTTTTCAATATTCCCTGAGAACTAAACCTTTCTGGAGCTTCAATTATACAATACCCAAACAAATTCGATTAATCTTTGCTTTTTTTTTGGCCGCCAGAGGTAACTTTCGAGCCGGTTCATGAGCCATGCCAAGGACCAGTGGAACGTGCCTGCCCGGTACATGACAGAACGCTCGCAGAAGCGCGGTTCCCCTTCACAGCGGCGCCAGATTTCCCTCTAGTATATAGTAGTATGAAACTCTATGGGGTGTGGCCTTAATCCAGTTTCTCTCGCCAACAGTCACTGCCGGCAGAGAGCGTTTAAGAGACCGGGACGAATTCACAGGAAATGTCTGTAGACGATGCTGATGTGGAACATTGGGGTCAAGTAGGCCCAAACGACGCTGACAATCCGGTTGTCAAGCGTGTGTGGTGGCTGACGGAAAGGACGCACTGATCCGCTTTCTCCGTAGCTGTTATTGCAACCAAATCTTGAGCGATATGATGTCAAGTGCGAAGGGACCTCCATGCTTAGTATCAGAGTTGGATGCCAGGCCAGGTAGCCAACCAGTGCATCACACTGGGTGTGAACCGAGCAAGACGCAAGACATGTTCTTCCAAGAAAACGGTAGAAATCTAAGAATACGAGTTTTCTGGCTATTACGTATTTTAGGTGACATAAAAACACCATATCGTGGTTTCTAGATTTCAACCAATGGCTGGAAGTAGTAACGGCAGCAAAAAGGTGCCCTTCCTATGGGCAGATCTGTAAAAAAAAAAAAAAATTGAACAACCTCTGAAATGCCACGAAGTTATATACAGTCTTTGTCAAAATTATCTAGACCATATGGGCCTTAGGTTTATGGGCCGCGAAAAATTCAAAGCTAAAGACTTCAACACTGACCACGACATTTGATGGCAGTAAAAAATACCGGCGCTTTCTCTAGCTTCCTGCAATAAAACGTTTGAGCCTCGCTAGACAGGTAAGCTTGTACTCAGAATTTTTGTGGCCGATGGCCTTTTGCCATGACCTAGAAAATTTTGACATGGACTTCGCGTACATACTGAAATACATCCATAAGTGGGGATGGGCAAATAAAGCATACCGCTTTTGAACACCCCTTCTCTTCATCGTGGGCTTCGCGATTGCTCGCTACCTTGCTACCTCGTTGTTCGGTCACTTATGAACGCTCCTCAAGCAGGCGCTGCCTGGCTACTTCGCTTGCATGCTTGTTTCCTTGTTTTCCCGCTTACTCTTGCTTCCTCCGCCATCATCATCATAATCATCATCATCATCATAATCACCATACCCGCCTCTCTACGCAACTGCAGGGCAAATGCCTCTCCCATTAATCTCCAATTGTCCCGGTACTGTGCTAACTGCGACAAATTTATCCCCGCAGACTTCTTGATCTCATCTGCCCATCCAACTTTCTGCCGCCACCTGCAACGCTTGCCTTCTCTAGGAATCCACTCTGTTACCCTTAATGACCAACGGTTATCTTGCCTTGGCATTACATGCCCTGTCCACGTCCATTTCTTCCTCTTAATTTCTACTAATATGTCCTTAACGCGCGTTTGTTCCCTGACCCACTCCGCTCTCTTCTTGTCCCTTAATGTTACACCTATCATCTTCCGTTCCATTGCTCGCTGAGTCGTCCTCAATTTACGTTGTACCCTCTTAGTGAGCCTCCAAGTTTCTGCCCCGTAGGTGAGCACCCGTAAGATGTAGCTGTCATACACTTTCTTCTTCAGGGACAATGGGAGGCTGCCATTCGCCCGTCATCATCATCAACAGCCTATTCAGGTCCACTGCAGGATTGAGGATTATCCCATCGACCTCCAACCGCTCCTGTCCGGCGCTGCTCGAGTCCACAGCTTATCCCCGAATTTCCTTATTTCATCTCTCCATCGGATTAACGGCCTTCCCCTTCTTCTAGACTCGCCCCTTGGTATCCACTCTGTTATTCTAATTGTACACCGATTGTCGGTTCGTCTCACTACATAGCAAGTCCAAGTCAATTTCTTTTTCTTTATTTGAACTATGATACCGTCAACTCTAGTTTGTTCTCTGATCCAGTTAGCTCGCTTCCTGTCCCTGACTGTTATCTTTAACATTATTCGTTCAATGGCCCGTAATTAAGCCGACATAAGTGTGCTTTCTAGTTGAATACTAAGGCGCCACGTTTCAGCTCCATACGTCATACCCGCTGATGCACCGGTTGTAGATTTTTCTTTTGAGTGACAAAGGTAGCTTACTTTTTATTATTTTTTGGAGTTCTTGCCGAGTGCTCCCCAACGCATTCCTGTTCTTTTTTCTGTGAAAGGGTATTTGTTTTTTTAGTTTTATGTGCTCTATCACTTTTTCAAGAAACTGGCAACGCTCATTTCCTGCAGACGTACTAGGGAAACGGCGTTGAATTTTTCCCTCTGCGCGAGACACGCGCCGTATGTTACAGGAACTTATAGAGTCACCACAATATTCATCACAACTGCGGATGGAAACCCCTCTTAGTTGCTTTCAAAGCTATGTGTTTATATACACTGAAAAGAAAAAGGACCAACTGACTGCGAAGATGCACGTCATTGAACTGGGTGGCAGATGTCAGCTCCGTAAGCCTAGAGAAGCAACCTGGTTTACCTCTGGGTTTACACAGTAATTACATATAAGAAATACTTTAGGTACCAGTTTGGCTTAGTCTTATGGCTGGAATTGGACTTTCATGTCCCAGTCATTCTTTCCGAAAGGTAACCAGGAAAACGAAACCGCAATCTCTGCGTGATAAAAGACGTCTCCGGTCCCCGTGTCTCAAGACGAAAGCAAGGCGGTGTTTGCATTCAAGTCAGGGAAGACAGACGTTTGATGCATGCGTCTTTTTACCTCACTTGTATTATTTTTTTTTGCTTTTTACTGCTTCCTCTGGCACGACTTTGTGGCTTTCGAGCAGTTTCGTGCATTGTTCAATAGAAGAAAGTAAAAAAAAACGGAAGAAAAAAGAGAAAAAAAAACGGAAAAGAAAGAAAAAAAGAAGAAAAAAAAACGGAAACTGAGCCAGGAACAGATACCAGGCTCTTATTCAAACAGCAGCGGCTTTGATAGAAGCGAATTGAACCTGCTCCGCCATTTCAATCCCCTCGCCCTTTTTCAGGCTGTCTCGCCTCAGGCATCCGCCATTGAGCTGTCGTTTGGATTCAAGAAACTATTTTCCCGATTGGATCTGCTCCCAACATTGCCTTGTAGCTTCGTAGACGTCGCGCCGGGAACTCCACCTTCTCGTTCAGAGACGGAAAATAAAAAGATTATCTGCCGCGTCCTCCGTGCTGATATTGATTTGTTCCTTCACTTTGCATCTTTTTAGTTTGCCGCCCCCCTCTCCTAAGAAAGAAACTTTAAACATCAGAAAGAGCAGTAAGAATAATAAGCAGCCCCGACTTTGCCAGTACCTCAAGTGGTTTTATGGAACTCACATGAGTGTTTCGGCGTGCTCGACGGCCGGAGATCGCTGATTGGAAGGACATGTTTCAAATTGGTTCTTGAACGAGCGCCCTCATGGCTGCCGGGGTGCCTGTTCGCGTTTGCCCTGTGCCACACGACTTCGGAAGGAGACGTGGACGTTGAATTTCTGTCATGCCGTATGCTTGGACTCCTTTATCACCACAAAGAATAAAACGTCTTCCTCTTCTGTGACGTCCACCACGCTGACAACTCCAAGCAGAAACTAATATCACGGGTGCGCTTCTAAGAAGTATTTTAAAAGCACGTTGCGGGGTAAAACGTTTATGGGCGGTGTTCTTGCGTTTTCCAGAAAGTGCACCTTTGAACTGCTGGAGTTGCCTTTCATCACAAATCGGCTGATTCACGAGTGTAGTGAAAATTAGTCCCTTACGTGCGTTTATAATCAGTTTTGAGATACAATATCGCTTAGAATAAGCTCCAAAAATTACTGCGAGTTGCTCGTATTATACCCTGTAATATTCGGGGAACGTTATGTTCATATATTAGCTTTCATTGATTGTTTGATTGTAGGGTTGAACTCGCCGACGCAACGCAGACGATGAGGCGCGCCGTAGTGGACGGCTCCGGATTAATTTTGACCACCTGGGGATCGTTAACGTGCGCCGAAATCTCGTACACACGGGCGTTTTTGCTTTTCGCCTCGATCAGAAAAGCGGCCGCCGCGGCCGGGAAACGTACCCGTAAATATTAGCTTTTTTAGCTTTCAAATGACGTTGGCTGTGAGATTAAAATATTTAAATTCGTTGTTTTTATTTAAGTTCCCTATTATTATATTGAGAACGCAGTTGTGTGCTTGCGTATAACACACATTCCTCATGTATCTCGTTGATCATCATGGCAGAAGGACACCTTTATTAGGACAACATGCCGATAGTCAGGATACAGTGTTCTCATAAACAACGAAGGATTCTTCTGTTTGAAATTTTCACCATGCATCGGCCCCCGTGTCCACCCAGCAAATAATGGATGACATCCTTCGTGGTTTTCTCCGTGCTTTCCTTGACATCATATGTCCTAATGCTTCACAACGCAAGAAAACAGACAACGGAGGCAGTAATCAACCACAAACAACCGCTGGTTGTGTTTGTTTACTTTCTCTGTTGTCTGGTTTTTTGCGCTGTAAAGCATTATGAACTACCAACCACCTAAAATCTGAACTCTTTTATCTCATGCCATTTCCATAATAAAACGACGGATCAGACCATCCAACTAGATACACGCTTTAGGCAGGTGGCGCCATCTGTTATTAATTAAGGAGGGGACACAATGCAGCAACAGGAGGTCCACCTTCCTGATCACAAGAGGAGCGGCCTGTTCCAGTTCATATTGTAGGCCCAAGCCCAGATATAACGTAGCGAAAGCTCCATTAAGGGCGCCATGCAGACAAAACACAAGGTTGGTTCATACAAAAAATTGCCTATTTAGAATAATACTGGCATCACTCTTAACGTAACGTCGCTCAAATAAGCTTTATAATTAGGAAAGAAAGGTAATGGCCGTGCGACTCACTAGCTCATTTACCGCACCAGAACCTATGGCGTATTATGGGCAGCTGTGCGATTGGCTGAGTCCGGCAAAAGTAAACGCAAGTTAGGCAGGCCTTATAATAAAGCTTGCAGAACCAGCTGTTTTTGCTGAAATGAAATGCATGTTAATTTTGTAGCAGTAAGAATTGTGGGGTCAACAATGAAACTTAGGAAAGTACACGTAAACATAGAAGTACCACTGCGTACTGCTGTTGGTATACTGCGCGCACTACCCTTGTTACAGCTGCACAGCAGCCTGGAGCTTCGGGGTTGTCTCAGATGCCGCTGGCCGATTGGCGTAAGCGAAAGTGCCTTACGTGACCCTGTTTGCCGAGCATACCACATGTTTCACGAAACGATTACTTTCTGCCGTAACAGAAACAAGCCGGGCGCAAATACGGTCAGAAACAAAGCCAGGGCGGACAGTGGTCCTGCGCAGTATGGTGGCGCCATTTAGGAGGAGTGGCAGTAACCAAGACGTGCCTAGTCCGCTGCAGATTAAAGGCGCACTACGTTCGCTTGACAACCTGTCCTTGTTACGTCATAGCAAATGTCACGAAACACTCAATCTGGCGGGAGAACGAAATCTTATATAAATTGATTAAGTTGTCAGTGAATAAATCATAGTTTTCTGCCGGACAAGCGCTGGGAGGCCCTATAAAACACTGCAACTTTCAAATGAGACAAGCTTGTATTCCCTCTGCATGGCTTTTTACAATACTGTCTGCGTCAGGGACTTATGATTGTTTCGCTGAAGTAATTGGTCTGTGGCTTCGCTAGGGCCGTTATAGCAGGAAAACTTATAGAAGTGGTAAATGAATGCGCATGTGTTATGGACCCATCGTAAGTTTCTCACTGCATTCAAAATGAATTTAAGCCGGTTACACCTCACTAAAAACGCCTAGGGTTCACGTAAAACTTCAAAATCTATAAGTGAGTGAAAGCTATCACACCTCCGTTTTGCAGCTGGCAGCTGAACGCATTCGTTAACGTTTATCAACCCGTTCTGTGCGTTGAGGTCATTGTGCAGATGATTAAACTGTTCTTACTTTTTTTACGAGGTCCTTTCCGGGACTGACAGGGGCGATTTTAGAGAGCAAGTTTGACGCAACTCTGTTACACCGGCCTTTTAAATAGGTGCAGAGCTATGTACACCACTTACCCTGTCACCATTGCTTTCAAGACAGTGTTGAAAAGAAACCACTCTTTTTTGTAGGTGTGCCAGAACGACAGCTTCCGGTCATATTATTTGCGACATTTTCTTCCTTTTCTTCCCCTTAATCTCGCACCTTATTATTATTCTCTCGAGTCCCAATTTGACGGCACCATTTCGATTTGTAGCCCTTTCTGACGCCGCATGTCCCGGATCTTTACCTACCCACCCGCGTCAGCGATTTCCTAACATCCCCTACCGTTGTCACGGGGCTCGCGAATGGAACGAGATTTGGCGAGAAGGGAGGCACCTGATGCAAAGGATTAGGCCTGGCACGGGAGTTCAGGACTGCGCACGTGACAGGTGTGCGCCCGGATTAGAGACACATCGCTGTCGTTGCGCCTTCTACCCCTGCGTGCTTTCTATTTCAAGGCTGGTTGCTACGTGCCTTCGCTCCCTCCTACCGAAAGCACCCGCTACCTTTTCTTTGTGTGGCAGCCTATTTCTTTTATTATTGAATATTCTGGTTCGTCGTTCTTTTTCTTTACACCTCTCTAATGCATTGTGCACAACATACATTCACTTTTCCCGTGATTTTCTGCAATCAGTATTGAACTATTTTAAGATGGAACTGCCGTAACAACTGCGTGTTCGGTTGGTCATAGACATTCGTTATCCCTATTTTGCTACATTTGCTGGATCGTGGCAAATAATGTGAATGAAAGTTTGACATCAACCTCAATGCAGCCAATCCTGGGCCAGGACGAATTTTTCTTCAACTCGGAAGTTTCTGACAATGCCATATAGCTTTCCTTTATAGCCGTATATATGGCTGCCTTGAGGTGGATGTCAAACTTGCCTCACGGGAACGTACTCCACCTTGTGGATTTCCTGTAAATCTGGTCGACTAACAGTGACAAGTAATACTAACTATTTGAATAAATAGTTAACAGACAGAAGAAGCGCTGTTACAATCTGCAAATGGGGTCATACATTCTTGCCGTGGTTTTTTACGATTTCTTCGAAAGTATGCACCACAAAGTAAAAGTATGGAATCTTTACCGAAAGTCGTGTCGTGGCGTTTTCTTATTAGCAGCTTATCTTGAGAGGCCCAACAAACAACAAACACCACGCGTCTAAGAACAATCGCCACAAACATCTCTGGAAGGGCGGCTTCGCAAGTGACTCTATATTGACCTTGGGAAAGAAGCGAGCTCAAACCTGGCATGCAACCAACAGCAGGGAAGGTGCTGAACCGTCCACCGCAGTGCAAACAGCAGATGTATTGCGTGCGGGCATGAGTGGTGCTAACGGCAAGAAACGGCAACGTTAGCCCAAGTTAGTCGTCGCACCCTCTCGAAGAGAGCTAGACGAGATACCGATCAAAGCGACGACCTCATGCGGGTGTGTCACTCTTGTTCAACGACTGTTCGCCCGTGTGGAGTTTTTAAAACGGAAAAGAAGTCGGTGCGGGCGACAATGGGCCCCTCTGGCGTTTGTCCAAAAATACGTAGACGTCAGCACCCTTAGCTTTTCGAAGCCCGCTTGTGTTTCCTCATTTGATGAGTGCAAGGACTCAAGTCGATAGCATCGACACAGGCTAACCACCCTTATCTGGCGGCTTTGTTCGATAAAAAATGGTTATAAACATGAGTACGGCAGACACAAGTACGGGTACACGTAGTGCGCTACTGGAAACTCGCAGTAGTGCCTGTTAGTGTCCCCTTTGTTATCTCTGTTGCACTTGCGCTTATCCCAATGCTTTTAGGCGACAATCGATGGGCCTAACAATAAGACTGCTCGAGTTTCAGCTGGGATGAAAAGTAACCTGTATATGCCTGGGTCTTCGGTAACATGCAGAGGGGATCGTATCCCACATGGCCCGTTGTCCTGTGCCGTGGAACTCTGGTAAAATTTAACGTCCTTTTTGAACCTGTCCCTGTCATTAAAGCTAAGTCGTGACTCTGCTGACTTATTTACTCCTTCCATAGCAGTGGCAGCCATTCAGGAGTACAGGGCTACCCGGATGACATAGGTTTATGATGTGAAAGAAAGATCCTGCTCCAAACCATACAGCCCAATACGTTGAATTTACGTATACGCGGAACCCGGACTGCCCGTCTTCGGTGCAATTATGGTGCTGCCGCTCAGTATCGTCTCCTCTATATTTTTCCATTCACCTACTTTTTTTGCTATGATAGTCACCTCAAACAAAAAAAAATATCCTATGGATACTTGCGAATGACCGAACCTTCCGGACCATAAATGGGGCCGTTTGGGCATTCAAGGTTTACGGTACACCTGAACTGACAGCAAGCTCCGTTAAAAGTTTTTTTTTCTAATCGTACCCTTTCTATATTTGCCTCACTCAATTTACAAGTTTTGGCAGCCTAAGTGCACACATTGAACTTTTTTAAGTTCCTGAAGCTGCGAGCCTTAGTTACGCACACGTGAAAAGAACTCTAGATATTGTGTTCACGTTGCTGACTTTTATTTTCCTTTCATGTCCATCCAACTTGGACACCAAGCTCAACGACTGATTAGAGTTGCAAGGCAGTGTACAGAAGTGTCCAACAGCTTCATGATCTCCTTATAGTTCAGGCGAAAAAAGCGCGGAGGGGCCGAGAGGCGAACTAAAAGTACATCCCGCAAGCAATCATTGAGAATTCATGACATATCTACAAAAATGGGGATCAGAAGAGTAGTGCTAACATGAAAGCTGCAGCGGAAACCTATCATAGAACACGAAGAAACAAGAATGGCAACGAACACGCATCAGCGAGCAAGGTTACAAAACGAAGTTCGTAACGAGAACGGTCTGGCACCTCGTTTCAAGTGCGGATCACGTCGTGAACTTCCGACATCCCAGTGGGACAACGTCTCACTTTTCCCTCCGACTCCTGAAGGCAACGCTTCGTTTCATCCGCGGCTTCTCTTCGCTCTCTTGTGTGGCTAGAAGTGTCAGGGCAGTTTTGCGGCAACGAAGCAGTCTGCAAAACTTGGCCTTCGTTCGCAGCGCTGACCATCAGGCCAATGAAAGTTCAAGGCTTCTTTCGTCTTCGCCATGCGAGCCTCGTGTTCCTTTGGTGCCTGTGAGCTTTTTTATTTGCTGAATTTAATGGCCGCGGCTACCACGGTGGATTGAATATGTCTTCACCATTTTAGTATACAGATGCCGGCCAGTGGAAACTTTTTACCATCAACAAGTTTTTCGAAGGCCGTAACACAAATGGGGGGATTGAACAAAAAAAAATTACGCTGAAATTGCAGCAAATGGCCAAGCAGCTAGGCGAGCTTTTAATGTCTGAAACTTGCTGCTCAAAGACTGTGTATTTCTTCTAAAGAAATACAGCAAAGTGTATATCTTCCTAATTGAACAAAGTTGTACTTTCTCTTTATGACCCCTTTAATGTAGACGTTTTCCACAGAAATGCTTTGCTAGTGCGTTGAGTGATGCGTTTTTTGTCTTTTTTTTCTTCCCTACCTTCATTAGCGCTTATGAGAACACCAGTGTTCATTTGCTGTGGTAAAATGACTATGTATTATTAACGCCAATTTTGCACTTTTTCTGCGGATATCAGGCGTCACGCTTTCTCGGTGTGTTGTACTTGTCAAGGAGTGTTTAACACTAAAATATAGTTATTGTTTTCCTTCCCAGATGCAGCGTTTTCTTGTGGTGGTCATACCAACAGTAAACTTCCGCTTGTACACCGTGCATAATCGAAAGACATTGTTTTTTGGTTAGATAGCAAAATAAGTTACTCTGTATCGATGCTGCGTCGGACCCGCATTAGGATAGTGTTAATGGGGGATACTTTCAAACTGCATAACTTATAACCCATGCAGAACGTGCATGGGGCAGCCGCTAAGTTGAAACAAATGCAAGCTACCCATTCTGCTTCCACACGCGTATCTGTTCACGATTAATGATTGAAAGGGCAAAGCTTTGAGACCGAGATTACCCAGAGAAAAATTCCCCGGGACATTTAGGTCTCCCTAAATCTTTTGAAGCAGACAGAACTAAGGCGTCTCTAGCGATCTTATCAAATATTTCTTTCCTGTTAGACCATGTATGCGTCTTCTTCATCGCTTTCGCTTCTTCATCTTTACGCGCGAATTACTCCGTTAGGCCGAGGGTTAATGATAGCTATAACGCTAAGGGAAGATGATAGGTGTAACATTAAGGGACAAGAAGAGAGCGGAGTGGGTCAGGGAACAAACGCGTGTTAAGGACATATTAGTAGAAATTAAGAAGAAGAAATGGGTGTGGGCAGGGCATGTAATGCGAAGGCAAGGTAACCGCTGGTCATTACGGGTAACAGAGTGGATCCCCAGAGAAGGCAAGCGTTGCATGGGGCGGCAGCAAGTTAGATAGGCAGATGAGATCAAGAAGTTTGCGGGGATAAATTGGTCGCAGTTAGCACAGGACCGGGATAATTGGAGATTAATGGGAGAGGCCTTTGCCTTGCAGTGGGTGTCGATAGGCTGTTGCTGATGATGATGATGATGACTTGGGTAGACAGACTGGCGACACCTAATGCCCCAGATTTCCCGCGTTATCAGAGTTCTCAACGGCTAGGGTGCAGCTGTTCTACTCACTTGATGCCCCGCGCACCTGTCACGTGATATGACGTCAATGCTGCGTGCACTGGGCTCATTTTGTTCCGCGGCCGGCAACGTGCTAAGATGGCAATGTGGTAGCAAACTTAGCTCCTACAATGGAGCCCGGGTACAGCTGGGATTCGAACTCAATCGTGCTTTCAAAGACGACAGTCTTTCTTGGGCTACTCATGGCCGGAAATTCATGTCTGTGTCTGTCTGCCTGTCTGGCGCCCCTCAGTTAAGCACTCGCCCAAAAAGTGGATTTCTTGAGCTAGAAATCCATATAGAAAAAACTTTTCCAAAATACTACATCTGGAAAGACACTTCAAATCAGCCTTCAAACAGAGTTCAAAGCAAAACATCAATAAAAATGGCAGCATCTCCACTCCGTGGATGATGGCGAGGGTGCGGAGTACGGGGACTCAAAATGACGTCCAAGTTGCACCCCGATCGTCATTCGATTTGAGCCGTGAGTTGCACCTTGTATTCCCTAAATGAAATGCAACTCACGGCTCAAATCAAATTTCGCTTGATTTTCGCTTGATGGTGGTGTGCGCATGGATGGACACGGACGGACATTGGGATGTGCTAAGGTACTCCGCACCGTTACAGGCGAGGGAGTAAGCCGTTTGACTCCCGGTTGCTAATTCACGGTCGTAGCACAATGGGTAAGACGACTGACCCTAAATCTGTCTGGTCTATCAGGGACAGGCTCGAATTCTGCCGGTGCCTGTGTGATTTCTTGCGATTGTAAATGCTATGCGGACGGACGCGGACGGACATTGTGCGGTCCTAAAGCAGTCCGCGCCTAAAATCCCTGGTATATGCAATGTTTTCTTAACATACATGGCTGCTCGATTATTGCTATAGCAACAGGGGAACACGGGAACATCGAATTTACTTGATCAAACATCCCTGTTTATCCTGGTACGAGCAATACGGGGAAAGGGAAGAGCGTGAGATGTGGGCTGAAAAAAGGAGAGAAGCATTTACGTGGCAGGGACGCAGGTGACTATCGTCTTTCAACGAGTGAGTGAGCGAAACACTTTGTTAAAGACGAAAAGCCATGAGTCCCCGTAGGGAAGCGAGGATGGAGGAGGAAGACGAGTAAGGGAAAGGTCACAATTCACAAATGTACACAGTATAGCTACTCTGACAGCACAGATTCGCCGCCAGCCTACCCTCAGTGGGTAGGCTGGCGGTTATACACAATGGTCAGCCCCAGCCACAGGTTATGCATAAATGGTCAGCCCCAGCGGTCTCTCAATTGCACCGATGCCCCCACTGTAATAGTATGACATACCAAATCTCTTCCACTTAATTTGGCTCTGTCCCATATTCACCCGTATCCGCCGTCGGGTGCTAACTGTAGGTCCTGCACCCGTGACTGAACTGGAGCACATGAGTGAAGTCCGTGTCAACCCGGCTACTCGAGGAATAATAACCCTGTACGCCCTTGAAAACGGTCTCTACAAATTGGTGTAGCGGTCTGACAGCCTGCCCCGAACTGACCATTACCATCCACGGACAATGTCAACAGTGCAAATTGTGCGTATTGATGCCACTGACTCACTGAACTGCTCATTTGGTGAATCGGAAAGTCAGCAGCTGTAATATTTTTTCGACGATGTTTGGAGCCAAGCGAGCAGATGCGCGACCATTTTTTGTTACGCTCTGCAGCTGCTCCCATTTTTGGTACAGGACAAGAACGACTCCGACGGCGGGTTTTCGCACATTTAGGCACCTCAGGCTTTCGCCTTTAATAACCTTGCAAATGAAAACACCTATACCGAGCGGGGAATCAGCAGCATATTGTTAAAATTGCGAAACTGCCGGACATTCGAGAACATCTCGATGCCGCCAATATGGCGTATTTCCGTCATGCGGTTTGTAATTACGTCGGCAGCGATTAGTGTCATCGTCTCCATTCTTTCCAGCTGCCATACTGTCTCATATTTCACCCACTTTCCTTTGTTCGGTTCAGTTTAAGTTCATCGTAATTTCAAATCTGCCGCCCTTGCTTGCCCTTTTACGTCCTCCCTACTTGGGTTCATCTCAACAACGCCATTACGCTGCAAAACTCGGATATTTATAAGGACGTGGCCGGAATCAAATGAGAACGCACGGAAACAAAACCGCTCCAGTGATGCAGGAAAGCCTTGCGGGATCGCTGAAATGGTCGTGGTCATACGGCCGGGCGAACAACCCGCTGCCATTTCGGCTTACCCTCGACGGCCACCGCAGTCGTTTTCGGGATGACAGCGAAGTCGGCGACGTGGGCTTCCAAATCACCGCAGCGTCTCCTACGGTCACTTCTTTTCACTTTACTTTGATTTGGTTGAGTCTCCTTCTTGTTGCCCTCATTCCTGCTGACACAAGCCGTGCTCTCCCTTTGCTTTACTCTCTGTCGGCGGGCACCGCAAAAACGACACTTGGCACCAGCAATTTCTCAGGTTCGCTTTTTAGCTTTAGTTTAAACTGTGGACCCTAGAATGTTTCTTCATTCATAGCATTCACTTATTCTTTTTTCTGTGCGTCTTTCCACGGGGTTTTTTTTACACTAAAGGCTGAGTATCGTTTGAACTAAGCTATCGCAACATTCGCGGTTATTGCGGCTGTTGTTCGACGATAAACGATGTCTTGCTTGTTTGTAAATCAATAGCTACAGCTTCCATTTCCTCCTTTCGCGTCTCTTACACTTATTCGTGGCTAAAAAAAACAAAACCAAAAAACGCGTTACAAAGCATGCAGCAGACCGATTTCGTCTAGAATAGACAGCTCCACGTGGCGCCACACCCAGGAAAAGGTTTTGAAAATGACTGTGCTGCTGACTGGGTTTTAGCCACACACATTAAACTTTCTTACACCCTTTTCGGCAGAAAACAGTGTGAAAATCTAGTTCCATGGCGCACGACTTTAAAAGGTGTTTTGTTTAAAATGTATGTAAGGATGAAAAAAGGGTTTCTTGTGAACACCCTAAAAAAGGGTGTAAGGTGGATTAACACCCTCAAATAAGGGTGTGGGCAGCGCTCTACGCGTGCCAATGTGGATCGGCGGAGGTGCAGCATGACCTACAGACAGATTCAACACGCAGAAGTCACACTTGGACCATAAACAAATTGGGCAAAAAACATCAACGGTATGCATGGGAACAGTGAGTGCATGCTTATAGAAATACATGTGCTCTTCTTGCATTGATATCCAGCAGAGGAAAGCCCTCCGATATAGTCGGCGGGCTTGTCGCAAAACACACATATTTTAGCGCTAATTATGGAATTCCGGATTTTAATGTGAGCATATACAAATAAACATGCGTATTTGCAAAAACGCTTTAATCGCGAAGTAGTTATTATGTTCAATAAGTCAGAGAATTTTATCTGGCGAACCCTTGACCTGCTACATCACACTGGGGCGATGGTACGGGGAACAGCGAGGGAAGAATGGATACAGGAACTGTGAGAAATGCCCATGATGTCAAACGAGCTATGTAAACTTGTCACATTAAACATGGAATGGGGAGAAGATACACGCTATCAAATTCTAATTTGTACCACACGATCATCGCTCTTATAAAAATCAAAATATGGGAAATTAATCCGCAGTCTCAGGAATTTCGCAACATAGAGCTAAGAATGCAGAAAGGAGTCGCAGAGATACAGAAATGAAACTCCAAGCAGTGTCGAGCAACCAGAGTAGCGGAACCGAGAACACCGCTGCGCAGTTGTGGGTCGCGAAAGAAGACAGTGATGTACACAGCCTTTAAGACGGAATGGCGTGTCTGGCCCGCTAGCTCAGTCGGTTAGAGCGTCGTGCTAATAACGCGAAGGTCGTAGGTTCGATCCCTGCGCGGGCCAGTTTTTTTTTTTCCTTTGCTTCTGCTACGTCGCCAAGAGAGGGCCTCGGTGTCCCCGTAACACCACACACTGTTTACTACTGATGCGCGATAGTTTAAAAATGAACGGAGCTCATACTAACGCGTAAAACTTGAAGCTAGCGAAGCCGTACGCAACCTTCACGACCACCACGACGGTTTAAGTCCACGATTGCAGCTGATTTGATCCTTTTCGCTGCCGCAACGACCTTTACTCCATTTTTGTTCCGATAACGGCGAATGAGAAGCAAATTGAAGAATCAGAACGAATGAACGGAACGCGCACACTTAAACTAGGCGCATGCAGGTGCAACGTTTACCCTATCCCGTGTTCTGCGTCAAACCGGTGGCATGATTCCTCTCCCCACAGTCGCAGCCGAGGGCTAACTCGCGGTCGTAGCCGAGTGGGTAAGATGACCCACTTTGACTCCGTTGACGTATACCAGACACAAGTTGGAATCGTGCCGGTGTCGATGATTTCTTTTATTTATGCAGTTATTGGGAGTTTTGTGAAAAGCCGGAATCAACGAATTGCTAAACAGCTTCGCTGTTAGTATAAGTAGCGCTTGGATGGTAGGATTTTGGTTCCATGCGCCCGCCCAGGTGCCCAAAGTATTTAGTTCTGACAGAGGGCGTGTCCAGGTCTATCAATGGTGTGTCAAGATCCTTCCGCTCACGGTACACTTTGGGCAAACACTAAGCAAATGGCCATTATTGTCTAGATGGCAGCCCGCGCTGTCCTTGAGTACGGTTGTGTGCAGGTATTTACGGGTCAATTGTACTCCAAGCCCAAGCCTGTGAAGCAATTTCTCGGGATTCTGCTTTCCACGTCATTCCCTGGTTGGCGTAGCCAAATGGTGTGTCAATGTTTTCGTGTCCCTGAGTTTTAATATTTGTCCGTCTCATCCTCCCCAAATATGTACGCCGTCGCTTTGCACAATCATGTAAAGCAGTAGACAGTTTTCGAGCCTAATTTGCGTATAGAGTTCAGAAGCCATTTCCCTCTTTCCGAACTTTGGTTTCTGCTTTGGGTTTGGGTGTGTGTGGTTGTGTAGCGGGGCTGCATACCGGTAACAGAAAGCCCACGGCCACACAGAAAAGGAGAGGCGCAGGGAAGAATGAATGTGGTGGAGGCAAACGCCCAACATACCAGGGGGCAAACCATTGAATATAGAAAAGGCGTGGCACTAAAATGGTCGCTCATTCCCTCTTTGAGGGCCCAGAACCAACGCGAACACACAACCGGGGACCCAAATTAAAGCAACAAACGTTTCAAAACAGTTGGCAGGGTCCTGTAAAGCAGAGAGGCGACGAATGAGGGAAGAGGACGTTTCACTTTCTGTCCGCGTGGGGCTCTACTGTCGCCGCCACTTTCTGCAAGTGTCATCGAGCGTCAGTGCGCGCGCGAGGACGTTTCTTGAGTGCTCGTCTCCTCCCGGCACAGGTTCCCCCGTCGACTCCGGGAGAGTGCGGTGGACCTATAAGCTAAAAGCGCTGGCGAGAACCGCGCGAAATGTTTTCCCGCCTTTTTTAATGCCCCGCTTTCCTCGTGTCTCACACACTCTTGCCCGAAAGCAAATGAATCAGAATGGAATGTAAGTGTAAGCATGAAACCGCTTTGAGGGCTGCCGGCTTTGGTAATGACAAAGAAAGAAAAAAAAACCAGTGATGACGGCAAGTGGCAGCACGTCTGTGGCTTCACGTTCGGTCTCCTCTCGTCTGACCCTGCCTACCGACGTTCTTTTCGCCGTGTGCTATATGGGGGGAGTGCGTTGGGTGTGCAAAAACAACGGTGGAGACGTGAAGACGGGAGTCGTAAGAGGAGTTTTAGGATCGAAAAGACGTCATACTCGTGCATAGACGTGCATGCGCGCCGATAGACGTCCATGGTTCTGCCACATTGGGGTGCGAGTAGCAACCGTCCGCCATTTTCGGCGGTGGGAATAGTGGTGCCGATGACGAACATGCATTCGAGCCCACATGTCCGGTAGATTTAGCGTGTGTTGCAGTAAGGTTGAGTCGTATAAACCTCTACAACTTACTTTTCTTAGTATATTTGGTGCAGTCGACAAAATCATCGAACTGCACATGCGCAGCCCTGTGCCGAATGTGCCAAAGATGTTACCAATGTTTACATCTGATTGTTATTGAGAGTAGCCATTTTATCCCTGAACTGTGCTAGTGAGATTTAGTTGATGCAGTCGAAAGGATTATCAGGTGAACATGCACAGCGCAGGGAATTGCATATGTTAACAAAGTTTAGAATCGATTATTTCTCGGAGCGGTCATTTTATCATTGGGCTGTGCTAGGGCCGATTGGCGCAGTTGACAGGACGGCCTAAGCGCCCATACGCAGCACAGTCCAGAACACGTCAAGATAAAAAACCTGCATACACTTGCCTAATTACGTATGAGCCCTAGTCCATTTCCTCTCATTATCGCAAGAGGAGATGAAATTTCTACAACCAAGATGTTCGCTATTAGTACGTTGTCTACGAAACATAGATCACCTAATAACTGGCATGATATTTAAAAGAAGAACTTTGGAAACGTTGGAGACGCGATCTCTAAAATAAAAAAAAATCCTATCGTGTTCTCCTTTCTTACTGTGCAACGTAACAGTAAAACCTTGGTGATGGTTTACGGTTCTTGGTACTCGGCGGTGATGGCGTTGGAGCAGAAGACCAGACGCCAGTCTGCCCTATAGCATTTTCCACAAGATCGAGGCAATTTGTGTACAACAGCTTGTTTGCAATATAAATGCACTTCCCACGTGCGTAAAACAGTGAACCTCTTGACGTCGTCGCGATTTTGTCTGTTTTTTTTTTTTTTGTGGTTTCAGTAGCCATGTTCACGCATGCGTTGTTCGTGTATATCTTCTCTTGTGAGTGGTGAAAATTTCACTCCATGTCCAGTGCTAGTCCTGCGCGGTCTCTTCTTTGCTGTCCCGTCTATACCGCGCTATACTTAACCATGTTTCAAAGTCTTCCAAAGCACAGCGATCAGTTTTACGTTGTCGATCATTCTATCTTAGCAGAAACGAAAGAAAAGCATCTTGAATAGATTGCGGTGTGACATTCAACTTGCATCCACTGCAATCAACCGTAATGCGACGGTCGGGCGAACGAAAATCCCTGATGGACGTCGCTGTTGCCAGCAGGTCACCTTCAGACGCCGGATTAGCGAATAGCAACGGCGTTGTCAGGTGGCCCTAATCCGCCTAGTCCCGCGCGCCTCACTCGCGGCACCTTCTCTCGCAGAGGTTGAAGCGACTACTGGGACTCCGCTCAGATCAGCGCGAGGAGCGAACGGTGTTTCTCCCGCGAGACGGACGTCACTGCGCCAACGAATTACGTCTGGCAGAGCAGACGTGCTATAGGCAAGCGTAATTTAATGACGATTGCGTGGCCGGGGGAAAAAGGCACACTCTGTCAGGGGATCAGCGACCGCCGTTCCAAAAAGTAAGCCTGTGACTCTGTGTAGGTTGCGTCGAGTAAGCGTGTGCGAGGTGAGCCGCAGGTAGGTTTTGGTATTTATAGCAGCCACCCGGTTCGGTTCACTTCTCCTCGAGCGTAATACGAAACGAAACTCCCCGCAAGCGCTGGCGGGATTACTTTCGAACTTGATTACTATTCATACTTTAGCTGTAGGCTGACGGAATCAAAATGCAGAAACATGAGCACGTAGGAAAGCAAAGTGTGTAGGCGGGTACGTGCGCTAGCCGCGTGGGAAGGTAGCGAAATAGTTATACAGCTTGAGTTTGAGTTGCGTGTCGCGCTTCTGCAGCAATGCACGAGCAAGCGATGCTACATTCGTCTGTGAACTATGAAAGTAAAAAAAACTCATAACTTCGGAGGATAGCATTTTAGGTTCGACCTTTTGAGGTCATTTTTACACATTTTAAATAGGATTTATTTTCAGCAAGTTGATGCGAACTACGTCTGATTTTTCACTCATGGGGCGTATAAGGCTTTTGACTGCTCCCACCATTTGAACCTAACAACAACGAAAGAAAGTCCCATGAGACCTGAGCACTTCTAACGGATTGTGAATGCGAAAGCCTCAGGGTCCAATGCAACGCCTGAGACACTTTGCTCCCGCCCCGTGTTGTTGATGGACTTCGTTCTGTTGTCGCTTACGACGCTTTGCTTCGGGATGTGCCTTAACGCTTTCGACTGGCTTCCATCTCTCTTCCACGCGTTGGGCCGCTGCTCACTCCTGCCACAGCGTAATCAGGGAGTTGACCATGATTATTTCACTACTCGTTTGCTCGCTTGTCTGTGGTGTCCCGCTCTACCGTATATCAGCTGTGGCGTACTTTCCTGAACATTTCCCTACTGCCAACATAAAACTCGCACTATGGAACGCCTCGTGCTATAAAACGCTGCCCAAGCATGCACTTCACAACTTCCGGTGCCAACGCTTTTGTAACGCTTGCACATTAGAATTGACGCAACTTGGGAAAATGTTCGCAACGGTGAACAGTCATGCGCCCCGGGCACACAGAGCGGGAATTGCCGAACTCCCGACACATGCGATCGCCGGAGGCAGTCGTCGACCTCTTGGCAAAGTATCTGGCAAACAGCAAGTTGATAGGGAAACTGCCCAAACTCGAACCTGCAGCAGCAAGCTTGTTTTTTGATGGCGGAACAAGAACCCTGGAAAGAAGCTCGTAGAAATTAAATCAGACGAGTGCCCTTACAGCAAGACTTAAACACCAGAACCATCCGTTGCAGTTGCCGAGACTCCCTGCAGCTAATGAGCGAATTATGCCCTTACACGACATTCCCATTCTCTACTTCGTCGCGTCCTTTTCTCTCTCTCTCCCGCTCCCGCTGAAAGAGCGTTTGAACCGGGTCGCTGTGGCCCCTTCACACCGGCGTAAGTTTTTGTATCGTGGGCTGAATTTTCTTAGCGAGTCCTGTTGCAAGCTACGTAATTTGCAGTGCGAAATATATTCCTCCAGGCCAAAAGATGCGAATCTCCTTATGTGTTGTAATTATGGTTGTTCGTTTTCGAGTAAAACCCGATTTTATCCTTTTTTTAACACCCCGAACATATTTCTGAAGAACAGGGTTAAACCCGATTTCTCTTGGAACGAATCTTTTCAAAGTAGCGATCAGCACAATCGTGGCCTGACGGCCCGCCGCTCTCAACCAGTACTGGCTGGAAGCAAGCCCCACAAACACAGCTTTTTCCCTCGTTGAGTATTCGCATGCGTCCAGCCCTCGTACCCCAGGGTGGCCAATGCTGCATTGACGTTGTCGTGCCTGGGTAATAGAAGCTGTGATGCCGAGAGAATTTTCTCCCTGAAGAGACACGTTCAACGATTGGACTGGTTTCGAATGGAGAACGACTTGTTGCGCACGCAGACGATAACGTACGTAAGCAAAATCGATGACCAGGATTTTGTGAATAAAATGTTACAGTTATTAGAAGTAGTCAATGCTGTTTTTACTGATACACTTTCAATCAAGGCTCCGGCACGTCCCCCCCCACACATACACACGCACGCACACAAGGCGCAAGTCAATTTTAGATGATGATGTCCCCTTCTTGTCTGCATTTTCACATTAACTAACTTATCACTCTTTTATGTATTCGCGCATTCATTGTGTATGTCGTGCAAACCCTATAAGCAATTCTGCTATACTATGGTCCCACACGATTGTCAGGAGCATGGAAACGTAGAAGAGGCTGCTTAAAGTTTGTTGCCCGTCGACCTCAGTTGTAGCGACGAAACCCAGCAATTTCTGTCTGAAAGGGTTGGCCAACCTCCCTCATTGGTTGTTCCTGCTAAGGCGCTGCTGAATCTCGTTGTGCTAATGGGCATGATTTTCGACGTACGGATTTTCTATTTAGGTCTCGTGGTCTGCGATCGGTATAGCTTTAACCTGTCAGTAGGGCAGGATTGCTTCCAGCGCCTCCAAAATTTTAAAGCAAAAACTTTCTTAGTGGGACCAATGGCGTCCTGTCAAAAAACTAATGCACTTTCTCATAGATCGGTTGGTAGACCGAAAAGCTCTGATACGACCTTTGCGCACACATTGCGTGCGTGAATTACCAGGCTTCCATTGTTTCAAAAAGGTTGCTTGAAAATTACGAGAAAAGAACGGTTCTAGATAAGACAATACACACATTGATTATGAAGAAGGAGCACAATAGTATACCCTTATCTCAGAAAACACCCATCGGCATACAGTTATATCGTTCGTAGAGCCTTTACATAGCCCAAGAAAAATTGTCGCATGGGTTCCCTGTTCGTTTGCGATTTCGGTCTTTGAAGGTTTGACGATCGATTAGGCGCACTTTCAGGAGAGGTTGGAGGCACGTTTAACGAATGTTTTAAGGAAGTTTTTATCTGAGAAAGCTTTCGCGCTTCCCTTAAGTTTTTTAGGAATGGAAGGGATAATTTTTTACCTTTTCTGTCCTCGTCTCCAAGGAACATGCACATGCATGTACCAACATCATTATTCATAGGAACTGGTGGTCCGGTTGCCTGAAAGAAATAGTTTGAAAAAGTCAAAACTCGACATCTACGCCACAGGCTGCCAGCTAACGTCTACGGGGTAGCTGTACACGCAACATGCTGTGAAGGTGGAGCAACCCACAAAAATACTGCTAAAGTTTAAAGCGCCAATTTTTACTCCAGCCTGTTGTCTTCTGCCTCCTATCGCAGCGAACGTTCCTGGTGCTCGTCACACAAGGGTAAGAAACATTTTTTAAAAAGGTTCACAAGGTCATATTAAGATGGACGACACATGTGGCAGGGCATTGCATCGCAAACGGGGGCAAGAACTCTTCACTATCTCAGTGGAATAACAACAGAAAGTACAATGCCAAAAGCGGAGGCCTATTGCCGGCGGATAGCTGAAGCAATGCCGCATATGCAGCCCTGTGGTCGTATCGGTCGCTCTCATGCCGGTGACTTCTTCTTGTAACTCAACGCCACGAACCGAGAGGGAGTCGCGGGCTGCGCGTGAAATTTGTTTCGTGTGACCAAAAGGCAGCTGTCTCGTCGGGAATAATACCGACCGCCGGGGTCGTTCCGATCGCGAGGGAGTGCGTAGGCCGACTGCGGCACCCGTGTCTGCGATATCTTGACGCCGCCTGCTTTCGCGGGTATTCGCCGCACGTTGCCACTGTGGCCGCTGCTGTTGCTGCTGCTGTTACTGGTGCAAACGCTGCAGGCGTTATGGGAATCGCCCTATCTTCTATCTTCTATCTTCTTCTTCTTCTTCTTCTTCTATCTTCTATCTATCTTCTATCTTCTAGGACTATCTTCTAGGAAACGAGCCGGCCCTCATCCACGCACGATTCATGGGTCAGACTCGATCGGTGCTTCTGACTTTCCAAGGTAACCACGTGCCCTTCTACGTGAAGGTGGGCAGCGTCCTCCACCGTTGCCGACCATTTCGCCGGTGTGTGCAAGTTTGCCGCGTGTGTGGTGAACTTGGGCATCGCATGGACGTGTGTCCCCAACCGGAGGACTCCAAGTGTCCAGACTGTGGCCAGTCCTCGCCAGCCAAGGACCATGCGTGCCAACCAACGTGCAAACTCTGCTCATAACCGCACACCACAGCAGGCAAGGACTGCCCGCGCCGCTTCCGCCCAACCGTGCCGACCAACAAGACACGTCCTCTCGCCGACAACCAGGTAAGCTGGTCAGCTGTAGCTGCGCGCTCTCCCACCGCTCATTCCTCCCTCCAACGCGACACGCCCAATTTCCCCCCACTCCCTACCTCGTCTCACTCACTCCCACTCTCACTCCCCGTCCCACAACCACTCCGCGATCTCATCAAACAACTGCAGGAACAAAACGCTAAGCTTCTCAGCCGAGTGGAAGCACTGGAAGCAGAACGCGCTGCACTACCTCATCCATCCCCGCCGGCTACCGAGGCTCCCACTCCCTTCACGAGAGCCCAAGTAGAAGAAATGGTGAACACGCAAATCACAGCTCACATCGTTCCATATGTCGAGCAGTATATAGAAAAATCCATGGCGTCCCTCACTAAAATGATCACGGAGGCGGCCGACGCCACCCTCCGTCTTCTCACGGAACGATTCTCCGCCCTGGAGCAAACTCTCCTCCTCGAACACCCACCCCAAGCCAAAAAACAGAAAGGACAAAATGACCCGTAGGCACACAGTGCAACACCCTCTAACTATATACCAGTGGAACTGTCGATCATTTAAAAGCAAGAAAGCCTCCCTTGAACTCTACAAAGCCACCAGCCCCGCGGATGTACTGGCGCTTCAAGAAACGGACACCCCATCACCCACGCTGCGCGACTACAACACCTACACCAACCCACCACACCAACGCACGGCAATATTTGTCAAGCGTACCCTTCCGGCCCAAGTGATACCCACGGCATTCCCTATCGATCACGTTTTGGTCGAGCTCATCCCTCATGACAAGCGGGAAAAAAGTCTCTTTATCCTGAACCTGTACAGCCCCCCCACCCAGCCTCTCACGGCCATAGAACAGCTACTTCATACAGTGGCCCGACTCACCGGAAACAATCAGTGCATACTCCTCGGGGACTTTAACGCGCCGCATGTTACGTGGGGATATCCTCACGCATCCAAGAAAGGAACGGCCCTCCTTCATGCTACGCAAAATTACCATTTTATCCTGCAAAATGACCTCACCGAGGCCACCCGGCTCGGAAATAGCGTAACGCGAGATTCCATCCCCGATCTCACGTTTACACGACATGTCCCACAAATAGACTGGGAACGAAAGCCGGACACCTTGGGAAGCGACCACTTCATAATTGCACTATGTGTCTCCAATCATGCGTCCCGCCACCGCACCGGAGTGGCACGACTAACCGATTGGGAGGCCCTCCGGAAAGCCCCCCTTCCCTCCATACAACCTACGGAAGACATTGAAGAATGGAGTCAACAACTGGCCGACCTACAACAGACTTACACCAAGAACATCATACTCACACAGGATCTACCAGCAGCCGATACCCACCTTGACCACCTGTGGGAAGCCCGCCGTGGCTTACTGAATCGATGGCGTCGCAACAAGCACAACCGCTCACTCAAACGGCGCATCGCAAAACTTACACAAGAGGCGCTCACGTACGCCCAACATCTCCAAAACCAAAACTGGCGGACGTTTTGCGACCAACTGAGCGGATCCCTCACAACAAAGAAAGCATGGAATATATTTCGGCACCTGTTGGGCAATACGCCATCCAAAACCGCCACTACTCACCACATCACCCGCCTCATTCACAATCACTCTCAACCCCCGGACCAGCTGCTTTCCTCTCTTAAAAAGAAGCTTTTTGGCTCCTCGCTAACTCCGTCGTCTGCTTCCCACCCTAATTACCGAGGGGCTCCCAACCCCAACCTTGACGAGCCATACACACGCGAGGAACTCTTACAAGCACTCGCAAGGTTAACACGCAATTCGGCGCCGGGGCACGACCAAATTACATACAAGCTGCTTCGGAACCTGAACGACGAGCACTTGGATTCCCTCCTTGACTGCTACAACCGGCACTGGAAAGAAGGAACACTACCCTCGCAGTGGCGACACGCTGATATTACCTTACTGCCAAAACCAAACAAGTCCTTGGGGTTCGACAACCTACGACCCATTTCCTTAACCTCATGTGTGGGTAAACTATACGAACATTTGGTCGCTCGACGCCTTACAGAACTCCTAGAAGATACTGGCCGCTTTCCCCACACCATGTTCGGCTTCCGGGCACATCTGTCTGCTCAAGACGTACACCTACAATTGAAAGAAACAATCATTGACCACCTCAGCAAAACGAACCCAAGCTGCATCGTAGCCCTGGACATACAAGGGGCTTTCGACAACGTAACCCACACCGCCATCCTACAACAACTCCAAACCACGGGATGTGGAAAGGCAACTTACAACTTTGTCCGCGCCTTCCTCACAAACCGGACGGCTACCTTACACCTCGGACCATACAAGACAGAAAAATTCCACATCCCCGCCCGGGGAACGCCCCAAGGATCAATAATCTCCCCTTTGCTATTCAACATCTCCCTATTAGGCCTTCCGGAACAACTTGCACAGATACCTGACCTACATCACGCTCTATATGCTGATGATCTCACGCTCTGGACCAACACAGGCTCCGCAGGTTACCAGCAAGACAATTTACAGCAAGCAGTCGACGTCATCTCGAATTACCTCCGTACGTGCGGTCTCTCATGTGCCCCATCTAAATCTGCCCTCCTCGTTCTCCGAAACAGGACCCGAGGACGACCACCGAACCCGACACCCGACCCCACAATATACATCGGCAGCCAACTGATCCCCACTGTCAAGACCCTGCGCATTCTGGGGGTTCACTACCACCACGACGGCTCCGGAGCTGCATATCTCCCCAGACTACAAACTACTGTGTCACAACTAACGCACCTGATTCGACGAACCTGTTCGAGAAGACACGGTCTCAGAGAAGCCGACACCTGCCGCATTCTCCAAGCAATGCTAACCAGTCGGATCACATACGGAGCTCCATACCTTCTCCTCAAACCGCGAGAACAGGCCAAAATTGACATTCTAATTCGGAAATCCTACAAGACGGCGCTTGGCTTGCCCGTGTACACATCGACCGAACGGCTACTGCAACTCGGTCTCCATAATACTCTCACCGAAATGATGGAGGCCCACATAAACAACCAGTTGCAACGACTGCAGCTCACCCCAACGGGCCGACACCTGCTGCATAAGCTCGGTCGACATGTTGAGCAGACTCCCGATACCCCCCAGCGAATACCCACTGCTCAACGTGCGAACATACGGGTGCTTCCCATCCCACGCCATATGCACCCCACGTACAACATTGGACGACGACAGCATCGGACCCGCCTCCTTCTTCGAAAGTACGGCAGTGATTCAACTGCCCTTTACACCGACGCCACTCCCTACCCCCGACAACGAGCACACGTAGCTGCCGTAGTGCGCTCCGACGCCACCACCCTCGTTGCTTCCAGCCTGCAGACAGCATCAACGAGCACGGCAGAAGAAGCCGCTATAGCCCTCGCCATCGCTCACGCTACGACTCCAACTGTCACGGTGCTCACGGACTCTCAAGCTGCCTGCCGCCGCTACGCTCAAGGCAGAGTTTCCACCCTGGCACTCCACATCCTGTCCCAACGCCCCACTCTACCGTTAACCCGCATCGTGTGGACACCGAGCCACACATCCCTCCCTGGGAACGAAGTGGCTCACGCCACGGCCCGCGATTTTCTTACCCGGGCCCTCCCAGACGAGGCCTGTCGCCCCAACCTTGACCATGGTCCCCCTGCTCTGACCCCTCTCCAACAAACCTACACCGACATCCTGTACCACTACAGGGCCTCCCGACGCACTTATCCGCCTCCTCACCCTTCGCTCTCCGTTCCCGACGCCCGCATCTGGCGAAGACTTCAAACTCACACATACCACAACCACGTCGCCCTCCACCGCATCTCCCCCACCTGCTATGCACCCAACTGCTCACGCTGCGACACTCCCAACACGACCCTGCACCTTGTCTGGATGTGCCCACTGAACCCCCAACCACCCGATCCCCCTTCTGTAGAGCGATGGGAGAGCGCGTTGCGCAGTTGCCAGCTCGAGGACCAGGAAGCCCTGATCTCTCGGGCGAAGGCGGCGGCGACCCTGCGCGGCCTACCGGAATAGGATGGCCACCCACCGCTCCTAACTCTTTCTCTCCCCCTCCCCTCTCCCTTTTTCTGAATAAACGTTTTCCTCCTCCTCCTCCTCCTTGAAAAAAGTACTTGCGTTGTGTTCACCAGGATTGGCTGGATCGATCTGGACCCTAACATTACTATAAATGGCCTGCCAATTCCTGTTAAGAAGGAGCACAAGTTCTTAGATATATCACTAGGTAACAGACTGACATTCATTCCACACCTAAACAGCCTAAACAAAAATGCCTAAAACAATCAACATCCTTAAAGTCCTCTCATGCCAATCCTACGGTGCAACATCTTTTGCTTCTCAATACTCCCTTGATAGGGTCCCGGCGGGACTATAACCGTATCGTCTATGGGTCAGGAGCAAACACTGCACTGAAAATGCTCCACCCAGTGCTGCACCTGGGCCTTCGTCTTTCATGTGGCACTTTCCGCACTAGCCATGCTGGGAGTCTGTATGTAGAGTGTGACAAATGGTGCCTGGGGCATCAGAGGGAGCATGTTGATTTGCTGTATGCAACTAAAATTGTGTCTCTCACAAACCATCTTTTTAATCCTATCATTAACGACACAACTGTTTTTTAAATAGGCCTTCTATTTCCTTACTTCCCTCTCTTAGAGCGAGGGAAGTCGCTTCTGAGTTTAAGGTCCCCCTTTCAGACACACACAAGACACCCGTCAATTATTTCATTCCCCCATGGCATCTGCGGCCTCTATCATACGACCTGTCGTTCCCGCAAGCTGCAAAAATAGGGTACCTAGAAGTGCAATTTTGCAGCCCTTCCTGTTCCTGCAGGAAAAATACAAGTGCACCGAATTCTACAGTGATGCCTCGAAAACTGCTTCTACTCTCTCTTGTGTGGCGCACGAACCAAACTTTAGTGTCACTTAAACAATACATTTCGCTAACAGTATTTACACGGCAGAAGCGTACGGCATATTACTCGTTTCAAATTACATCATCAAAAATAAAATTCCCAAGTCCATCGTGTACACAGATTCCCTAAGCGTTGTGCGGGCACTGTCATGAACAAAGCCTTCAAGAAACTACGTAATCAATCTTCTTTTCAAGAATATAATAACTGCATATGCCTCAAATCTTGAAATAACTATTTCAGGGCATTGTGGAATCCCTGGCAATGAGGCTGCCGATCAAATGGCTGCTGGCGCTGCCCTCAGGAATACAGTAGACATAACAACATTACCCTACACCGACGTCAAGACACACATCAAATAGCTTCGTAACGCATGGAAATCACTCTGCAGTGAACAAACAGAGAACAAACTACACGTAATAAAGCCAGAATTAGGCCGCAACACAACTGACTCACCTGGCTAGGCTACGGATAGGCCACACACATGTAACGCACTCCCACCTGCTCACTGGGTCTTCAAAACCCCTGTGTAGCAGGTGTGAGAATGGCCTATCCGTAGTTCGCATCGCAATCATATGCAAAACACTTGACACAACACGACACAACATTTTCCTATACTCTACAGACGAACCATTCCACTGCACCCAATACTTTTTAGCCAACCAACCAACGTTTTCTGTCAAATGTGTTAAGTTTTTAGCAGAGATAAAATTTCTGCCTCTCTTGTCTTATCACGCATAATCACCCTGGTCCTATACGTCAGCCATCACCCAATAAATCACTCGTTATTTGGCGTTCTTTGCCCCTGTTGGCCTTGTGCCATTAAGCACCAACCATCATCGTAATCGTGATTATCATCTAGATAAAACTATGCGCTTACGCGACAATTAAGGAGCCAAGCTTCTTGTGAGTGAGTGAGTGAGTGAGTGAGTGAGTGAGTGAGTGAGTGAGTGAGTGAGTGAGTGAGTGAGTGAGTGAGTGAGTGAGTGAGTGAGTGAGTGAGTGAGTGAGTGAGTGAGTGAGTGAGTGAGTGAGAATGTTAACGGTCCGCAGGAGCTTTTTGTGATTCTCAATAATTGAAATTGATGCGAAGAGATTAAACGAACCATCTTTAGTTCTTGCCAGTTGGTTGTACACAGCGCCACCTGGCCATACATCATGCGAACTTCGTGTGCTTTTGGACCGATCATCGGACCAACTGACACATACCGTATCCTCTCCAATTCAGTATCGTAGTAATACTGTACTGGATTAGGAGGCATGTTACGTGGCACGCGGGGTGGTGTGATGATTACCACGCCAATGATACGCGAAATTGTTAAGCAAAACAGCAAAGTCCCAACACCTTGTATGGGCCCTCCTGCTCCTCCCCAAGTGATTCCAAAGTTCCATCTCACTGTTTACAGGGGTTAGAGCTCAGCATCAACGTGAACGATAAGTGTGCGTTTCATTAAATGATGCTATATTCATAATTTTGCTCCTTATTTATACCATGCGTAGGCACTTCGCTGGGAACTTGCTGCAAACAGGATATAATAAAAATATGCACTGCCTAGCAATATTGCTGCGTAGTAATTGCCCCTTTGGTATCTGTGTGCAGTCCTTAAAAGCGCTCGCCGACAGAGGACGTCTTGCAAGTTAAGACATTCAGCAACTGCCATTCAGCAAGTTAACTGCAGCAACTGCAAGTTAACACATTCAGCATTATTTCTACCATTATTCGTCGCAGATTTTACATCCGTTTTGCAAGTCTTGCTGCTTGCAATAAGAAGCTTAGTGAAGCAGACCCAAAGGCTCTATGCGAACCGACACTCAAGCATATACATATTCGGTACAGGTAGCGCAAGCATGCAGAATGACCACCTCCTGCTTTTCAATCATATCAAAATTTGTGTTAGCTAAAGCTTCATTATTAAACTTAACCACAACATACCGTTACGTGATGACTGGTTTAAAACCCCGACGTCGCTTTAATGTGCCAATGGTAAAATATAACAGGAATTTTTCAACGATCAAGATTACGGTGACTGATCTGCCTTGCGCGAGAAAGAGAGTAATAGTAATCAATCAATCAATTAATCAATCAATCAATCAATCAATCAATCATGTTTATTTACGTGCCCAGGAACAGCCAGAGGCCTGAGTGCTGGCGCACGGGTAGTTTCATGAAAACAAAATACAAGAAACATATAGCAAGAAACAAACAAGCGACAAGACACACAAATTGAAGTAGTGAAAATGACAGAAATAAAGCACAGGCGGAGCCTGGGTACAGGTAAAAAATAAAAAAAGAAGATGCCTATGTTGCTCTGCCTGTCGTAAAGGCCACACGACAGCCAGAGCAACAAAGTTTGACAGTAATACAACAAAAACAACGGAGTGTAGAGACAAATGATAATATGAACAAATGACAGTAAACAGTTTCAAAAATAGGCAACTATCAGTTGGATAGACACAACCGCAGAGAAACCAAATTCCAGAAAAAAAAGAGCGACAGACATATCATAGGTGTTTAACATACTGTATTCAACAGCGCTGTACGGTAAATTGTAAAGGATTTCTGAAAGATGTCAAGGCGTTCAAAGAAGCGGTTGTAACAATTCTGTATTCTGCGCACAGGAGAATGATTGGAGTTGCGCGCAGCGGTCAAGAACGGGCGATGCGACCTTGTGGGCTTTTGTGGTACACTAAAATCTAAACAGTTAAGCAGGTCTCCGCAAGAAAGGTCGCCATGAACAATTTTGTGAAGAAATGTAAGGTCTGCACGCATACGTCTGCAGTTCAAGGAGGGGATGGAAGGGACTATGGGTAAGTCAGAATCAGGATGAAAACTCTGATTGTGATGACGGTGCTTAAATATGGATAAAAACTTCTTCTGCACACGTTCTATTAATTCACTACTAGATTTGGAGATGCCGTTCCAGGCAACAGAAGCATATTCTAACTGTGGTATACATATTGCATTGTATAGCATTAGAAATGGATCTGGAGAAGAGAATTCCTTTGTAATCCGACACACATTTCCAAGGCTTCGGAGTGCTTGCCGGGTGATGAGCCTAATATGAGGAGAAAAAGAGAGGGTACTGTCGAAAAGCACCCCTAGGTCCCTAATCTCATCAACCCTTTGAAGAGGAGCTCCCTCAATACTGTAGGAAAACAGCAGACGGTGGGTTTTTCGGCTGTAGGTGACAACCTTTGTTTTAGTGGGGTTTAAAATTAGGCAGTTTTTCCTGCACCAGACCGATAATTCCGACACATCCCTCTGCAAGGCACAGCAGTCCTGAACACCGCTAATGTGCCTAAATAGTTTGACATCATCAGCATAGAGAAGAAAAGAAGAGTTTGTTAACACTGTCGAAACATCATTGATAAAGACAGAAAACAATAATGGACCCAGCACGGAACCCTGGGGTACACCACTTGTTGCAGGGTAAACACTAGACTTTTTGTAGTTAACATCTACATAAAAGGACCGGTCAAGGAGATAGTTGGACAACAAGGCAACAAGGCTTGCGTCTACACCGGACTTAGCAAGCTTGTTAATTAATAACTGATGGTTCACCACACCAAACGCCTTACTGAGGTCAAAATAAATAACGTCCAACTGGCCGTTTTCGCAAACTGCAGCCGAAGCCTGTGTCATAAAGCTTGCAAGATTTGTGACCGTCGATCGACCAGAGAAAAAGCCGTGCTGATTTGGTATCACAACGTTCTTGACGCAGGCAGCAAGAACTTTGTGCAGAGCTGACTCAAAGAGTTTTGAGGCGACACAAAGGAGTGAGATCGGGCGATAGTTAGAAACGGCTGACTTATCACCAGACTTAAATATTGGAAAAATTCGAGCGATCTTCCATGCACAAGGAAATTTACCTAAAAGTAAGCAGTTATTATAAATGGAAGTTAAGACAGCCACAAAAATGTTGCCGTAAGCCTTCATGAGGGCTGCTGGAATTCCATCTGCACCACAGGAAAATGATGGTTTCATCCGTTGAAGGCTATCATTGACAATTTTTTCATCGAACCTAAGTGTGTTAAAATTAGAGTTATTAAACGATAGGCGTTCGTCGTTGCCATCTGGCAGTTGAAAGACAGAATGAAAGTACTGAGCAAAACTGGTGGCAACATCCTCAACCTCTTCCCCATCGGAATTAAGCAGGCTAACGTGTTCTTTAGACGCCCTAGAACGGCCGCGTACATACCTCCAGAATTCAGCCGGTTTCTGAGACGCAGCAGCCTCTAACGATTCTATATAGAGCTGGTGGTCACGCCGGTAGAGGATTTTACAAAGTGAGCGATACCGACTAAACTCCGCTTTCCACTTGTCAAGCCCAGAACGCTTGGCCTTTTTGTGGGCGCTATCCTTAAGTTTAAGCGAACTTCGAAGTTCTTTAGAAAACCAGTGGGGAAATTTGGAAGGAACAGGCTTATAACAAGGGATATACTTTTCCATGCCCCTTCTGACGATTTCAGTGAAACGTCGAACCTGTTCGTCAACATCATTGACATCCAAAACACTAGACCATTCAGCAGATGAATAACAGTGATACAGCCCAGCATAATCTCCACGCTTGAAAGCATATCGCGGGACTGCACAATTGTCAACACCGCCAGAGCGATGCTGGGTCGTGACCGAGACAGAGACAATAAGAGGGGGGTGAAACTTGTCGGGGTGCACAAGGGATGTTTCGGAGGCACACACTTGTACGTTTTTTAAGTTTGAGAAGCACACATCTAGAACATCACCACAAGAGTTTTCTATGCGGCAAAACTGCTGCATGGAGGTGAACGATTGAAAATCTAATAGCATGCTGCATTTCTGCGCTGCATAATGGTTTTTGTGCTCAAAGGAAAGACTGTTCCAGCGAATACCTGGGGTGTTGAAGTCTCCAAGTATAATGAGCTTATGGTTGGAGTGTGCATTTGAGACATTTTCTATGGTTGTGAGTGTTCGATTAAATACAGAAGGTAATACATCCGGGGATATATAGAATGCACCGATGAGTAGCTTCTCGCCCTTCGTGAGGCCTACCTCAAGCCAGACTGATTCGTCTAGGGTCTCGAGGTCAGCACGCCGCATGCAATGCACTGAATGATCAACGGCAACGAGAACCCCGCCACCTTTTTGTTTAGGTCCAGTTAATTTTCTGTCGCTTCTAAAGATTTGATAGTTAGAAGGGAAATAGTCGGAAGACGAGATATCATCGGAAAGCCAGGTTTCAGTAATGACAACAGCAGAAAATTTAGAGCCTACAATATTTCTAATAAATTCAGAGGACTTAGTTCGTAGACCTCTAGTGTTTTGATAGTATATGTCGAAACTCTCGTACTTACTGATCATTTTCAGTTATTTCAGAGCTGTGCAGCATACCAGGGTGGACCTTGCCTTGAAACGGCTTGAAAAGGCAGCCTTTTGGCCACATAGACGGGTCGCTCAGGCGCCTATAACACTCCTCGTTAACAGTTACGCAAAAAGAAGAATATGAGTCATACTTGGTCTTAAGGCGTTTGCAAGACAATGGCGTAACTTGCACAGTTGACAAGTGAGCCAACAGTTGAGCAGATGTGGTGCTAGCGGACAGTTTTGAAACAAAGATGACCCTGGAGCTCGGTGGTCGGTGTATCACAACCAACTGAGAAGCTTCCGACGCACCCACGCGGGGAGTGCTCCTTTTCTTCTGCAAGTTCGTCGGCGGGCCATTAAACGCAGTTTCGGACCTAGGAGGCGGGGGCAGAGGGTGGACCGAAGGGGAAACCAAAGTGCACAAGGCCGTAGCAGGTTGACTGCTGGGGCGGTCAACGAACGGCGAAGCGGTGTTAGAGGACAGGAAGGGGGCACCTTCACCAGCTGCACCGGCGGCGGCTTCGGCGAACGACGACCTCGTAGGGATACCAGACTGCGGTGACGTCACCGGCGGCATGAAAGGATTAGCAGGCTTCGAAGAAGCAGGCGGAGAAGGCGGGGGACGCGCGAGCTCCCCTCGCAGGCAGCGAACCTCCTCACGCAGGGAAGCGACGATTGCAGCCTGATGGGCAAGCCCAGCCACGTTGTCCCGTCGAAGAAGCCTGTAATAATAATAGTAATAGTAATAGTAACAGTTACTCCCAATCATCCGGCCTGATTACTTTGGAATAAAACAAACCGAGCCACGCCGCCGCCTTTGTATTCCTGGGGGAGGATGGGAGCAGGAACAGCGACCGCGCTCGATCACTCTCTCAGGCTCCGTTCAGACTGCGGATCGGATGATGAATGGCCCGCCTATCGTAGCGCGGAAGGAATGCCGGTGAACTGGCCGAACGCGCCTAATGAAGCAATTCGGCAATTTCTAAACGGCAAGTGGGCGCGCACAGCGCCATCGCCATCAATCGAGAGCCGCTGACGGAGAATGTTGAGCCAAAAGGGGTTTATCCAACAGGGCGTACTTTCACACCCACCTCGATGCCGTCTGCACACGGGCATCGGCGACCTTGAATCTCTCGAGGTTCTCGCCCAGGGAAGCCGGTCTCAGCGGCATCTCCAAGGGCATCAGTTATGACGTCATGAATATAGCGCCATCCTAGCCGGCATCACCGATGCCCAAGGAGCAACGGCACTGTCTTGAGCACCCAAAAAAACACCGCCATGGTAAGAGCCCCACAACAAACAAACGACGCACAGCAAAAGACCGAGCAATACAAATATTCTCTATTGCGATGTGTGTACAAACATTACACAACTAATTTTGGGGGGTATAATAAAGACGTAGTTGGGATGAAATATCTCGTCGTTTTGACCATGTGTTGACATAGTAAAATAGGAGCAACAGGAATGCGATGTGCCTGATATGTTAACATATAAAAACAATGTGCGGTTGCTGCGTGTAGGCTAAGTAAGTATGTTACTGAAATTTACGCGGCCTGTATCACATTGCCTGTCGCGCCAGCGTTTTCCAATAATAGTAGCAGTGGCACCTGAAGTGTGCCCACCAGCGCGCGCCACACTGCATATTATCGCTGAAACTACGCGACCTAGGAGCCATAAACATACAGGGGTGGGACCGCCTGCTTGCAAAGGCTGTATTTTTTATTTTTACAGTATACCCGATGGAATAAAGGCCACGTTACAGGTATAAGTTAACTCCCGTTTCACGAAGAAACAAAAGGACGGAGCGGGGTGGCGGGGGAAGGTCCCCATATCCACCGATGAAGGTCAGGTAGTCTGCCAGGGTGGATAACTATGCCTCGAAGGTGTCGTGTTCTGCCCCCTTCAAATGAAGAGCACGTCCACAGCAAATGCTCTGTTCCCGCATCTTCGGCAGGAGCCGTGCAAAAGGGGCAGTTCTGTGCGAACGGGGCATGGTAGCTTGGTGGCCGCTCCCGGGTAACAGCGGGAAAGAGGGCTACACCAACACAAAGTCTTCGCAGCAACACCTCCTCGGAGAGAGCGAGTCTACAAGGAACGTCCGTTCCACACGGTGCAATTAGAGGTTGTTTAGCGCGACGAAGGTCTTCTTTCCTTTGGAGAAACTATCCTGGGGCATCTACTGTGAGTAAATGCAATGTTTGTAGAACAAATGCTGGGGGGCAGGCACCATCCGCCGCAATGCGAGTGGGGAGCGTATTTCGCAGGACCCTGTAACCTGTAAATTTTTTCGTAGAGCATAACAGGGTACGATCCCGTCCCACGGTATATCTTCATTCTATTAACCATGCCAAAGTATATATAGTTTAGCCTTAATAATATCAGCCTACCAAAAGATACTAAACCACACCTATTTGCGAAAATACTACGTAGAAAAGTCTCAAGCGTACATTTCAGAGTAAAAAATTTCATAAATGAATTAGGTTTAGGCGCCAATTTGCATCGACACATTAATTCAGCAAAGAAATTTCCTTCGCAATAAAACTGTGGAACTCCTAGTGCTTGGAAACAGACTATTACCATCAAAATAATTACCATCAAATCAGAGACTGTACCCTCCACCACGGAAGCCGGTGAGTGGGGCCCTTTTAGCAGCAGCTCAAAAGGGAACATCACCCTGTTGTCTTGCCCACAAAATAAAGCTGAACCTTATCCCGCGGTCCGGTACCCAGAACCGGCCGTGCGTTGAAAATTAGTTCTGTTCGTGGACGTCCTTCCCGACCGTCGTCTTTATTTGCCCTATTCGCTCCTTATAGGTGCAATCCCAACTAGCCCCATTGTAAATTTTATTAGCTCCCCGTGTTACTAGAGTTGCTCGAATGGTGTCTTTTTTAAACGTTCCTTAGTTACTTGCGTCATGGATGACTAATCAGTCTGATGTTTAGTTTACATGACTAATAAAGTTTAGTTGGAAGTTGCGCATCGCCTGTCTTGCTTGTTTTCTCTTCTAGTGTACGCGTTTTTCTTGCGCCTTTAAACCCTTTGATCATGTCGAACCAACTGGCCCACATCGAGCTATTGATAGACTAATCAGTATCCATAACGGAAAAGAATACAGGAAACAAAGGGAACAACGCGTATCCCCAGAATCAGTCTTCTGAGCGGCTGGTGTACCCCTTCTGTAGTTATGTGTCATGACGTTCATTTGCGAGAGCACGCACTCTGCTGTAAACTTTAAAGGGGTCCTGAAATACCTCCCGCCGATGCATGAATGTACATGTACCCAAATAAAGCAATGTATTTGCAATCTCCTCCCGCAAGAATTTTGTTAAAGCGATGAGTATTAGCTGAGAAATCGTAAATCAAAAACCGCGCATTATCGACGCTCCGCGTTTCCTCCTCCTTTCGACTTACTCTCCGCTGTTGACGGCGCGCGAGCCTTGCCTCCCATGATGCTGCGCTCCGCAGTGGTGACGTACTTCCGCTATTGCGCTGCTCAGACTGTCGTCTGCTACGGGCAAGCTTTGTTGACACCATGAATCCCGTACTCTGCTCAAGGCTGGAAAAGCGAACGAAAAATCTGGCCGCATGTATGCGGCGGCCTGGCCTTGCCCTTTCGCGGTTTACGTTGCTGGCGGCACATGACTTTTTATCGGCGGCGAACTCGCAGCCGCACGGGGAGGGTCTTGCGCTCATTCCCTTGATGGCCCGCGCACTGTTTATCCAAAAAGCGCCGTATCAGATGTGGCCCCGCTGGTGCCGGGTCTTATTTTGCGGTGGTGGTAATTCCTGCCGGGGGAATGTGAAAAATTCATATTAAACCGATACAGAACCCGTGCACAAAACGCTTCAATCATGTGACCAGTTTAGCTTGGGGCGACGCGTGGTGGAGAGCGGCAACGTTGGCAAAACATGCTCCGCCGCGGCTCTGAGCTTTCTAGCGCTGGAGCGAGCGCCATTTCTTTGACAATCTCAAACATCGGTTGCCTTGGCAACAAGGCACAAACCGCTTTAGAAGTCAGTTACGGTTGCGTGATCCCGGTTCAGCTTGGGGCCCCACTTCGCGACATGTGGGCACTGCAGGCGTACCACTCACTCCCATAGGGAAGTGCGAGATGCGTTTGGCATTACAGGAGGCGATGGTGTGTGTGTTGTGGACGCCTTTGTTTCGCGATGAAATGCGACGTTGTGCTTCTGCGGGTGGATAGTGCTTCCCATGGTCTGGATTATCTTTCTCGAGCGACGTACGACTCAACCTCGCATGGTGTATGTGCAGTGTGCGTGGCTAAAAGCTATCTCGGCTTGTGCGCCAAAGTTAAGTGACTAGCTGTTCTTCCCCGCAAAACGCGCGTGAGGTGAGTGCCGAATTTACGACGGGCAGGAGGAGGCAAGCCATCGTTGGTCAGTCGCGGTTGAAACTTGCAACGCATGTTGTGACGTTGTGTTCGTTAGAAACGCATCTCTAGATTGTTTTGAAGTTGAATAAAATGTATCGTCAAACCGGGGCATTCGGCTCAGGGCGTTCTCTGCGATTGCACGAAAGAAGTGCCACGGGGCTTCAATGCTTTCTTTATGGAACGTACTCAGGTAAGAGAATATCCATGTCGTGTTATGGCCGTGTTGCATTCAATACAAACGGTTAAGCGTTTGTTTTACACTTGTTTCGCTTGTCGTAAAATGTCCAAGCACTCCGGCACTCCGTCGGCACATCAGCCGGCGAGCCGACGCTGAGCAGACGACTCATCTCTTTGCCGGAAGTGCGTGAAAAAGCCGCCAAATAGCAGGATGTCTAGCTCATTACGAACATCTGGGAATCGATTATGTAGACATGTGAAAATGGCGGCGTCCAAAAATACGAAGGGAAGGGTGAGAAAAGGGCGACAAACTTTGCAACAAAAGTGTGAGCTTTCCGCTGCGCGTAAAAGACTAATACTTGGCACAGAGGACGTTGACGACCCAATCTAACGGTTGCGCTAGTTCATTTAGTGTGCTCAAAATGCCTTTCAGGGCCCCTTTAAGTTCCTAATCAGTTTTGTGGAGCGTGCACATGAGCTCCCAAGACCTCCCAATTCCTGGCCAATCTTCCAAATGGTCATGTTCTACAAAGTACTATTGCTGCGTACGTGCGGCTATAGCGTGGGGATAACGCACTCCGCTCCTACGTTGAGGAACTTGCATTAAATCCTATGCGCATTCAAACATGTTTAATTTACTTTTTACACCCACGGCCACTTTCGGGCTCGGACAACCATAATAACAACTACGGTGGTTCTTCGTAGAATTGGAACTTACGTCTTTCATCGTAAGAAATAAGGCTTCATTTCTAATGCTTTATTTCTTTTTTTAGCTCTACAAATTATGCAGACTTCGCTTTTTTTTTTGGCCTACGTAAATTCATGGTCCAATAGGGACCTAACAATTCTTACTTTTGTGCACTTGTGCTGTTTTATTTGTTTGTTTCTCTTTTTTTCCTTCCCACAAAGAAGTGTCACTTGCCAAGGGTAATATGTAGCCAGTTCTGTTAAATTGCAGTATTCTGTTTATTGTACCTATGAATTTTTTGTTGATGTTTCTTGGTGTCTGTCATAATTTGTATTATTTTGGGATGTAGTTAAGAGTGATTCTTCTAACATATTGTTATGTGTACTTAGGTGTATGCATACAAGGGTAGGCGTCTGTTAATTTTTGGGTAGATATTAGCGCGCGCGTGTGTGTCTAAAAATATTTTGATTATATACATGTATATCTATGTATGCACTCATACACGCGGAATTTTGTCATGCCAAACAGCTGCCTCGTACGCGGTTCGATAGGCATTCTTCAAGTGGTCGCCGACTGCTTTTCGCCTGGTTTACTTGAGACGTTGACGAATATTGGAAAATAAATAAACTTGGAATTGGAATAGCTAGTTTGCGTGAATAATTAACCTGACTAAATAAAGTCCGGAAACGTGGACAAGAAGGACGTGCGCACCTCGTATGGAGTCATCGAACAACGTGATAAGAAAAAGAAGCCTCAAACAAAGTAACCTACTATTCTTCTCTCCTTAATGCATCAACGCTCAGACTTTTGTCTTTTAGTCGGATTAGGAGTACCATAAGACAGCTTGTGTACTTGTCGGTAAGAGCGGTTGAGTCACGGCGGTAGATGAGCAGCTGAAAGCAGATTGCCGTCTTAGTCTATGGTGCCCAGCACATTTCAAATGCGCCCTGGTTTACAATCACGGTAATAAAGCTGACGAAGACGATGATGATAACGCCGCTACAAGAAGAGAAGTAACAAGGACGCTGCCTACCCTCAAGGCAAAAAATTGTCCGTTTGCAATTGCGTGGAGACGCGATGTCATTCTCATTCCCTCCGCGCTTACTGCGGGATGACCCACGTTATTGCGATGAGCGATTAGGAGAACAAATAAATTTAATTGATATCTAAAACACAGTTCTGCCGCTAATAATTATCAGGGACGGGATACAAAACAAATGATATGAACAATAAAGCCGTCTCTGATAGTATACATGAATTTCTCACTGGGAGCATATATCAGTCATATCTGCCTACGTTTAATTTCCGTCATCCAGTACGTTTCATGTGGCTTTTATCAGAAGCGATGAAGAAAAAGACATACCACCCGTCGGGCTCGTGTGTCTAGTTCGAAGACGCCATCACCGCGTCCACAGTTCAACTCGGCTCCCGACGGCGAACACCACCAACATCCTTGCGGATGCGCCACAGACCGCTCTCGCCACGCCGTCACCAGCAATCCACGGCGAATTCTTCCATAGGCGGCTGTGCCTGCCAAGCCGCAGGTAAACAAGAATCCGTGCTATCCGCAGTATCGGCTTGGTTGGGCCTCCGGCTACAGTCGCGTCGCTTGGGCCACCTCAGCGATAGAAGAGCACCATGGACACCTCCAGGCAGCAACGTAGGGATCGCCCAACGTGCTCAACCCGTCCGACAACGCCGACCTTTATTGCTATAACATTCAAGGAGTGCGCCAACGACGCTAACATCGAAATCGGACCCCTCAGCTTTTCTATTCACCAAGCCACCAGCCTCTGGAAAAATGAACGTGCGGATACGTTCATTGAATTGAGCCAGACGAAACACCTTGTATCACTCGCACCGTACCGGACGTCGGCGGCCCACAAACTCCTTGCTTTGACAAAACTTACCCTACCCGGTACACCGCACACTGTGACCTCGTACAAAGCCCACGATCACGCAAACCCTCGAGCAGTGCTCCAAGGCGCACCTTCAAGCTACTGCCGGCACCAAATACCAGGACACAGAATCGTCGACTTTCGGCGCATGGGGGACAATCACTTCATCCTCATCACCATTGAAGGTCCCAGACTACCACGTGAGGCCATCTTCTGTTCCCCCCTCACCCGCCTCTACCCTCCCCGCGTAAATATCAGGCCGTGCACACACGGCCTTAGTCTGCAACATCGCACCGACGTCTGCCCAACCCGACGTCTGCCAAATTTGTACGTTGCAGTGATTGTGAAAATAGATTTACCCTGGACCAGGACCCCACAGCCGCTCAGCACGACAGCGAACTGCAGTGTTTCAATTGTCACGGAGATCACTCCGCCACCCATCACTCCTGCACGGCTACGGTCGCCGCCTCTTAGGCTCTCCGCAACAGAACACGAAGTATCGCAATTGCCATCACTACTTTATATTCTAAGTATTGCTATACGGAGACGAAGGCGCGTGGCCATGGGACCGCTACACGGCCTTGGACAGCTCTCGCACCAGTAGCAGCGGCTACCAAGCGACTATCGAGAACAGTTTTAGGCGAAACCCTGTTAAGGAAACGTCGGCAGTTGGAGCCAGCCTGTCCGGCATCAATGTTGCCAGGATTTCACGCGGGTGTGCCCTCTAAGTAGCAAAAATGTCTTCATTATAAGCGCTAAACATTCAATGGCTCTTTGACGAGGGGAATGGCTTTTCGCTTCATTTTGGTTCCTCACAGTAGCGCAAATTTTTATTCGCTCATTGTTCCCTGAAACCATCGGAGTCTTGAGTTCTGAGTACTGCTGCGCTATAAAGGCCCGATGTTTAATATTCTTGTTTTACAACAATGTCGCCGCTCTGCGCCTTTCAGGGTTGCGCGTACTGGCGAGCGCATCACAACAGCTTCGGATCTTAGTGAATCAGATGTGAAACCAAATAGTGATCTATAAATGCACACAATCGTGATTTTGTGCAGTGGGCCCAAAATAGGGTAGATAGTGAACAAAAATCGCGCAAGAAATTAAGTAAATAGTCAGGGCAGAAATATTTGTACGATCATGCTATACGGCACACTTCCTTAAAAATTCACTAATTGTTAAATGCACAATGCTATAAATTGTAATTAACTGCCGCTTTGCGTTGAAAACGCCGGTTCCTGTATCACTTTCCTGATTGCTAAGTATTTTTTGTAGTGCCGAGTCATTTTTATTAATTTCACGTCCGAGCTGGAGTCTCAACCTACGGGTTATGAGCCCCAGAATGGCTTCAGGCAAACTTTCAGCATGCCGGACTCGGCTACACGTACGTGTGCCGTCACCGGTGGATTGGCCAACGCAAGCGTCACGGCAACGACGTCAGTGAGAGCGCGTGCGGCGGTAAGCCGAGATTGCGCCAGCGCCAACAAAACCAACCAACCAACAAAAATTTGGTAGCAATGGTTTTTGAAGACAAGTTTTCTATGCGTCAGTGGTGTCGTTAAAAACCGGGACTGCACTGCAGAAAAGCTAACTTTACACGATGGGACGCAACAGAATGATGATGGGTTTTCCTAGAACCACTAAATAGGCTACGCTTAAGAGTAACGGCACTGATGCAAGCCGGCAGCTATTTTGTTGCCTATCGCCAGGGTGTTCAGCTTTGTGCGCCTAATTGCGGCCGACATTGACGGGTGGAATTGGTCTGGGCGCTTCCTGGAAACCACGATAGCTGTGTTTACTTTTCGAGGATTTCGAGACAGCGCGCCGGTGCGACAGGGTCAGGTTAGGTTACGCTAGCGTATCTTATCCAGTGGCTCTAGGATATGCTAGAGCCACTCAATAAGCTACGCTTTTCTAGTGACTGTAGGTTACGCAAGGCCACTGTCGTTTTCTCTCAGCGAAAAGAGAAGAAGGCGTTACCCACCTTTCGGCTGATTGAAACAGCCCAGCACAGAGCAACACGGCATCGCTACTCTGTCTGGAACTTAAAAACTCACTCTCACCTTCTCATACAGTGCACTGCGCCCCGAAAATCACGATTTATCGAAGAACGCGCGCACGCTACAACATGGGGCACCAAAATGTCAGCGCCCGTGGGTCTTCCGGGGGTCAATAAATGTCACGAAACGCGGTTCGACCAACGGCCGCTGTAGGCGGCATCCAATAATGAGAGAAAAGAGTGCCGATACTCTTAAACCAGATCTAGTGGCTATAGGTTTCCCCTAAGGCACAAAAAAGCTACATGGGTTTATCTAACAGGGGTTGTTGATCTCAAATGCCCATCTAACTTTCTGCAGCCCCCTGCAACGCTTGCCTTCTCTAGGGATCTATTCTCTTACCCTTATGACCTACGGTTATCTTGCCTTCGCATTACATGCCCCGCCCACGTCCATTTTTCCTTTTTAATTTCTACTAATATGTCCTTAACACGCGTTTGTTCCCTGACCCACCCCGCTCTCTTCTTGTCCCTTAACGTTACACATATCATGTTCTGTTGCATTGCTCGCTGAGTCGTCCTCAATTTAAGAGAGAGAACAACATCTTTATTGGCCGGCTAAATTAGTCGCAGATACCAGCCGCCTGTAGGGGAGGCAGCATCTATGACTGGTGGCGTTGGAGGGCCTCCATCGCGAACTGGACGGCTCCCCATTGAGAGTCTAAGTCTTCCTTGCCCACCGCACGAGCAAGATGGGGTGGAAGCACGTCTGTTGGGTCCGGAGTCACAGCACATATCCATAGCATGTGCGCCATAGTAGCGTGACTAGCACTGCACAGCACACACACATCACTCGGCTGTAGTTCGGGGTGAACGTGTTTTGCCCATACAGGGGTCCACGTCGCACGCACTTGCAATTGTCTGAACAGTACTGCCTCTTGCCTAGAGAGCTTCGAGTGAGGCCCAGGGTATCATCCCTGGGAGTCCTGGAAGCACTTCAGTACCTCCCCGTACGTAGTAATGGGGTTGAAGTCTTCACCTTCGTCGTCGTGATCGTCCGCTGGAGGAGGGGAGACCGAGCCGGCATTGCGTCTAGTGAGCGCACTCGCCATCCGGTCCGCGTTCTCGGATAAATGCGCTAATGTTCCTCAATTTAAGTTGAACCCTTTTAATGAGCCTCCAGGTATCTGCCCTGTAGGTGACTACCTTTCCTCTTCAAAAAAATGTGAGGCTGCCATTCACTGCCTTAGAAGGCCTTCCAAATGCACTCCACGGCATTCTTATCCTTCTAATTATCTCTGCCTCATGGTTGGGATCCAGGGCCACTACTTGGCCTTCACTTTTCACGTAGGAAGCCCTTCACACGTATATTCACGTAGGAAGCCCTTCCTTATGGGCTTCCGACCCTTATACCTGGCTCTTATTCGCACAATCATGAGGACAGTGCAGAATTCAGCGTTATCAATTTAGTGCTACGGCTCCACAGAATCCCTCCCTTCGTCTTCCCGCATTGCCCGTCTTTACAAGGCAGCACTCAAAGTCATCGCGCTTCTTGTGAAATGTACAAGTTAGCATAAATTTCGCACTGCCCTTCTTCACCAGCTATTATTATTTCAGTTTCTAGCGCGCAGGTTTTCTGCTGCTCGGCGGGAGTTGCCCAAGTCCTCGTCACCACTTAGGCATTCCGCGCAGGAGGAAACGTTGCAGCGCTTACGCAATAGCACCGCACTGGTCTCAGCTTCTCGCGAGACAAATCCAAACCAGCTCGTGGTGAGGCCACGGCAAATTTTACGACGCCGTTATGGTTTTTCGCACGAGAAACATGATTACGGCTGTTGAGGCCAGAGTGGCCGCAGAAAACGCTGTACACAGCTTGTCGTGGTGGGTAGGAAGTCTTCATAAAACCCGGACCCCGCCTGATGTTAACATCCCCAGTGATGCTCCAACAGCGAGGGTAGAGCCTCAGACATTACTCTTTTCTTATTATATGTGTAATTAATGTGACAGTTCAAACAGCTCGCTATTCCAACCACATTATCTACCACGAAATGCCCCGTGCTAATATGACTCAACTGTTCGCGACATTGCTTCAAATTTGTCTAATATTACTTCGGACGTAGTGGGAATAAAAGGAATTGCGCAACTTCTGCCTTTCCTACCGCCCTGCAATCCGAGAATAAACCATAATGGGGTGGGTGCTCGGTGGAAATCATATGAGAACAGCCAAGCACAATTAAGAAGCCTGTGCAGCATCCACTCGCCTGTTTCTGCACTCTTTTTGCCGAGGGTTCGGTTCGCCCTAAAATGGAAAGAAAAAACGCCTGAACCTTTTTCGTTGTAGTTACATCAGCTCTTCAACATTATTTTTTCCGTCCGTACGAAATAATAAGCTGATAGATTTTTCTTTAACTTGAACGAAAAGGTACAATCTTAGTGCGCTGTTCCGCAAAGCGGTTTCGTGGTCGTTGTCATACCATTTCTTTTATACTTTTTCTACATATTTTTATTTTCTCTACTTGCAACCCAGAGTGCCAACATATAGACGTATTCTGCAACGTTTTTCCATTTTTTTTCTGAACCAGGAACTCTTTCAGAACGTCGCGAGCAGAGAGTGGCACTGCGTCATTTTCCTGGTCATTGCTGATACGCCTTCCAATTTTCCCTTAGATTTTTTGGGTATTTTTTTAAGTGGCTATTGAGCTGGTGTATTGCGCGACTCAATAGGAGCCGGTCACTAGCCGTGAAATAACAAAAGCCACGTTATTTGAGCGCGCCATCGGATTTGTACAAAACCTGTGTTCTTTTCAGTGAAAATGCAGGTTTAAGTACATCGTAGATTGTAACGTGTTCCGCTGGCCGGTCTCAATCAGGTAAGCACGAATATCGAGAAGGCAGGTGGTAAAGGCGAGATGTGCAAACAAGAACAGAGAAACTACCGAGAGTCAGAGTGCGAGTATGAAGTCAGCGGAAAAACGCAAAGGAAAAAATTTACGTTTGAAGATTCTGTGAAGGAAAATTTGACATCCACCTGAAAGCTGTACAGCTTTCTCAGAAACTTCGCGGTTGAAGAAAAATTTGTCCTGGTCTAGGATTGGAACCCCGTACCACCGCCTGTCCAAGGGAGTCGCTTTACCAACTGAGATAACCAGGAGGATTTCCGTTTCCATCGCGAGAGCGAATTGATCAACAACTCGAAGTGAAAGACAGGTGCTAATCGACCGGATTTAGGGGAAATCCCAAAGGTAAAGTAAGGTTCTCCGAAGGAAAATTTTAAAAGACGAGGAAAAAGTGAAGAGATGATAACTGCTAGAGTGACAGGGTTAGCCCGTGAAGGAAAAAACGAATGGGAATGTTCACTAACGTTATATCGACCTTAAATAAATGGTTGTGTGTCGACAACTTTTGATAACACAAGCGGTTTGACAATATTAGACAGCGATTTCACAACGAAGCTGTATATGACTATGATGGCAGGATTTCTAGTGCCTGCGAACGACAGTTACGCTTTACGACCCTCGAAGACGAATGTGCCTATGATGGGCGGCAACGCGTACACAGAAGACAATGACACCGACGGTATACTTTGTGAAAAGCCTACATCGAATCTAGCATCAGGTGTAAGCACTTCAGTGATAGTTAAAGTGATTGAAATTGAAATGTCTCCAAGTTAGACAACAAGATGCTCATCCAGCTGATGTTGCAAGGGTTTGAGTTGCAGTTTAATGGGTAGCATTTGGGATGGCGTACCCAGAAATTTTCTAGGGTGTCGAACCGAAAAAAATACCGGTTCGGTTACGGTTCGGGTTCGGGTGAAATAATTTCGTTCCGGTTCAGTTCCGGTTCGACAAAATCACGTACCGAACCGGTTCGCGAACCGGTTCGGGAGCTTGAACCGGTTCGCGAACCGGTTCGATGAGTTGAATTATCACTGAAATTAGAAAAAAACATTTACTAGATCAAAACGACCGTCAAATCAAAACACAAACAAAAATTCAAAATGCTGCTGTTCCCCAAGGGCAGTGGCGCAATTGCAAAGCAAACTTTAAACAATCACGAGATATTAGAAAAACAGATGAAGTGGTGACGATTTACCACCTTCTTTCTTGCTCAGACTTTATGTTGTCCTAGCGACTATTCATAAAGCCACCGCCAAGAGATATGACGGTGGCATATATTTTCTGTCCTTTCCTTTTTTGTTGAAATCGCAATTCTATGCTATGCAATCGCCCATCACGCTAACCTTGAAGCCTTAAATTAAGTCCTGTGTACTGGCGCGTTCAAATACCAGCGCTTAATACCAATGGCGCACATTTTTTATATTTGTAACAAAACAGAAAAATCCTACATCAGGCACATAAATACTACCAATGAATTGGAATATTTGGTCACCCTGAATAATTTGTTAGCTGTGTTAGCCACACTTTTGCTAAAAGTAAGGTTTAGTTAACGCTCAGTCACGGCATTATTGCTCTGACCATTGCAATTCCTTTTGCGATACCGAAAGTGTGCATTACAATCAGTATGTCATCGTACCGCCTGAACCCCTACCATCGTTCCGTGTGCTACATCGCAGAATCTTATAACAGATAATGCGGTTACAAAATGAAAGGGAAATTTGACACGCGGAGCATGAGATGGGACCGTAGACGCTCTTTAATTCGTCCACAGCAGCACTCCCCTCCGGAACGAGTAGCAGTAGAAGCAATGTAGCGAGTTGGGCAAACGGCTCAGCATACGGCTTAGCCACTGAGCAGCTCCTGCGGTCACACTTGTCAAGTATTAATAATTTGCAGGTGTCGGACCTTTTAAACAAATTATGAAATGCAAAAAGTTTGCACACATCGTGTGTGAGCTTTCGCTGTTGTGCAATGGAGCACTCCTGCAGCCTGATTGCTCCAATGAAGTCGCAGATAGGAAAGGGCAAAGTCGTTTTATATCCCCTGCAAGCTGCAGAGAATGACATTTCGTTTGGTCAGCTTGCACTACGCTCCCGCCTCCAGAAGCAACAGACCATTGCTACAATGGTGCTCATTCATTTCCCCTGTTGTTACATAGAGCGTGATAGTGTTCAGTTGTCTGGAGGGGAAAGTGCTCGAGCAAGTACGAAGTTGATGGTACGTGAAAGGAAAAAAGCCCTGAATTGCATTGACTGTCAATATCAACAACAGAGGGTCGAACCATTTCGGCATGAACCGGTAACCGTTGTTTCTTTTTTTCGGTTCAGTTCCGGTTCGGGTTCAGCGTGCTCAAAAAATAATGGTTCGGGTTCGGGTTCAGTTCCGGCAAAAATACCGGTTCGGTTCCGGTTTTCGGTTCGGTTCCGGTTCGTGGGCTTTTTTTTCGCTTCGTCATTTTTTCGCGGGGTTACCATGGTTGCCAGACCAGGACTGCCCTCTGTTGGTTAGCTCGCATCATCCGTAAAGGCCGCGGATCTATCAGCCCGCTCTGGTTAAAAACCCCTGCTCGCTCGGGCAGTGGGCTCGGGCTCAAGCCCGGTTTTTTTTTTTCGCTTCGTCCCCACGGGAGGTACTAAAAACGTATTCAGGCCCGTAAAGGCAGTCCGTAAAGGGGAGGGCAGTCCTGGTCTGGCAACCATGGTGGCCCCGCGAAAAAATGACGAAGCGAAAAAAAGCCCACTGCGCGAGCGAGCAGGGGTTTTTAACCAGAGCGGGCTGATAGATCCGCGGCCTTTACGGATGATGCGAGCTAATCAACAAAGGGCAGTCCTGGTCTGGCAACCATGGTAGCCCCGCGAAAAAATGGCGGGAAAATTTGCGGGTACGCCAGCCGAAATGCTACCGTTTAATGATCTCCACCAAACAACCATGGCGCATCTACATGTATGGACTTAAATTCCTTTAAAAAAACGATACATTGTTGACTCACAAGGGGAGAATGACATCGACCATGGTAATGTATGTGCCGTACAATCGAAAGACGGAATCGTTATGTCTGCTGTGCATATATCTTTTTGCACACCCGAGTGTGATATTGGGAAGTATATGACCACGCACTCTGCATAGGTTAGCTCTGAGCACAGGTGATCCCCGAGGTCATGGTTGACTTCTATGTGGATCTTTGAAAACCAGACAAGAAGTGGGTCACTGATTTTGTGCTAGAAGAGTTTGTGTTCACGTACCACACCGTCAAATCCAACTCACCTATTTCTTCAATACCGGTCGCGCTTAGATTTAGCCTTGGCCAACAATGTTCCTAAATTTCTAGCCAAACCAATAAGTGTAGTGTTCACAGAGCGATGGCAACTACCATTGCCGAATTATGCAGACAAGTACAGTTACCCCTATTTAACCCTTTGTGATGCGCTGCAAATGTGCTCGTCATACAGCTTCCAGGAGTAAAAAGGATGCTCATTTTTAACTTTATTGTTTTTTTTACTGTTTTAAGTGTGCGGGAACTCCTGAGAACTTTTACTTAAATCTCGGCATATTTTTGCTGTAGACATCTGTGTTTGCGGGAAGCAACATTATGGTAAAAGTTATGAAAACAAAATTCTAGACAAAAGCGCCCTATTCCGTCTTCCAGGGTCATGCTTCGTGGCTGCTACTTGACGCAGCCATCTGTGAAAGTTGATGACCAAACCTAATGTCCCTCTTGCGTCAGCGCCACAGCGTTGACCAAGATAACCATCGCCCGTAAACGACGTCTGACCCAATCGTCACGCCGCAAACTCTGTTACGCCTGCGTTGCTATCGGGAGACAATCCCAGGCCCTCCGGGGAAAAACGTACAACACTCGTTTCTACTCAGCGCAAGATGTGTCCTTGCACACTACATGACACCTTGACCTCTATTGCACTACTGGAAAACGCCCACCGCCTATGAACTTGTTTTTCGTAAGATTATACCATTTTACTTTACTGATTGATTGATTGATTGATTGATTGATTGATTGATTGATTGATTGATTGATTGATTGATTGATTGATTGATTGATTGATTGATTGATTGATTGATTGATTGATTGATTGATTGATTGATTGATTGATTGATAGGTGTAACGCACCGACGCTACACAGGCGATGAGGCGCGCCGTAGAGGAGGGCTCCGGATTAATTTTGACCACCTGGGGATCTTTAACGTGCGCCGAAATCTCGTAGACACGGGCGTCTTCGCTTTACGTCTCCATCAGAAAAGCAGGCGCCGCGGCCGGAAATCGAACCCGCGTCCTTGGGCTATTTCGCTTTACTCCTATAACGCAAGAAGACATCGTCCTGTATCCTCATTGCGTATGTACCGGTACGCACTCTTGAAATGCAGTTGTTAGCACTCTGTTATACCGAAATGTTCCTGTTCGCCGTTTTGTACGCAGGTATTGCAATGATATCTCTAGGGGTACAATCTGTCCACCCAGAATTTTCTCAGCGGAACGTATAAGGACCCTGTCTGTGATGTGTAATGGCGGTGAAGTGGGAGAGGAAAGAGAGGGTGGGAGGAGTAGGGCACCTGGAGGTGGAGAGGGGTACAGTCAATGGAGAAGGGGAGGAGGAAGAAGACACGCGACCAAGGTCACGGAGCAAGAATACTCCGTGGCCAGGGTCAAGCGGGTGAGTCTCAGAAATGCTGCATTTTAACCAAACACAGCCACACGCCTCCTCTTCTTCCTTCCCAGGAAAAGGACACGTGACCATCTGGAGACGAAATCTTCAATGCCTCATTCCGTGGACACGTGGACAGCCAAATTTCCATCCCGTATACACCGCAGCTCGCGTTCAAAGAACAACTGCAAGTGCCCCCTTACGAGTTTTGTATTCCAAAGCACTAATGTTCGATTTAGCGCCGTAGAGAACACTTCGCCTCCGGTGACTGCTGCGCCCACTGGTCGCGGAAGCGGCCTGAGTAAGAAGCTCGGAGTTACAAGAGCGGCTGCCGAACAGTTGCCGCTTCCGCCGCCAACCTCTCTGCTTTTCAACACAGTTCCCCTCACACGACCCAGAGAGGCCCGCGTCAACAGAAGAAAACGAAAGCCTTAAGGCCACGTGGTAGACACGTGGACAGGAAGCTGCCAATCACGTGGACACCACCGTTGAGGGTAGATTGTAGGACGCGTCCGGCATCAGTTGAACAAGACCGGTACGAGGCTTGAGTGCTCTGCTCACCAGTGTTACGCTCACCAGTGTTACGTAGTATCCACAGCGTAGCACATGCCCACTAAAGTGCACTGGACAATGCTTTTCAGGCAGGCATCCATGGGGATTTGGCGTGATATTCTGGGGTTGGCGGCACCGAATCGTATGTCATACTCTTAAAGTGTAGTAAAACCTGATGGCTTCCTGGATTTTTCATGTGCGTACAATGAATGCTCCTTTTGCACGTAGTGGTGGTGTCTTCAATATATGTATGATTAAGTAATAGGTGTCGTGAGTATCGCCCAGTTCGACTTATTTGTGTGCTATCGACATCGTTCTGAGTGCTCTTTTGTTTCCTTTAATTATAAATTTGGTTCCTTGAAACCTTTTTCTTGTGTATACGATCTAGCTCGCATAGCAGGTCGCACAAAAATAGAAAGATTGAATCCACAATTAACTTACCGAACAAAACTTTCTTGCATCAATCTTTCTTTATCGCACAAAAAATGGAAAAATTAAATCCACAATTAACTTAATAAAAACAACTTGCTTGCCCCAATATTTCGATACTTTGACCTCTTTCCTTCCTTTTTGTAGCTTTTGTCCAAATTAAAAAGGTTTTCAAGCACCCGCACTTAAGTAACGAATTACAATGTCGAAGAATAATTTTTTACTTCTGATAGATACGTAATTTTGCCTCAACGTGTAGAAGTTCGCTAGTTAGTAACTTTAAAAACGTTTTCTTATTTTCTTTGATGGGTGTAACACCTAGAAATATGTAGGTACTTTATAGCGTTACGCTTGCCGCGAGGTGTCCATGCTCGCTTGAAACAATACTTGACATGAACGGAAATTTATTCTGCACCACTGCAAGTGCCGTTAAATTTTCTCTATTAACCATCGTAACCATTGTTACGAATCGACTGTGTGTGTTTACGTGGGCCGCGGGCTTCGACAGTGCAACGGCACGACGTGATACTTTCCCGCATAGCATTATTGATGCGAGAGGAAGACCACTTGCGGAGCTGATGCGATTTCGAGAATACGGCACAGCCAAAGCCCTCATGAGCATGCAGGAGCTCCCGGAGCGGTCGTTGATGGCAGCGGCGTCTGAATAATCACCTCGCCGGTGTGCGAAAGTGGTTTTGATTGTGTGTTTCACTCTAACATGTCTACGCTCTTTTTCACCATTTCCGTGAAGACTATAACATAGGCACTAGTTCCCAACGACGGGAAAGCCCGTCCGGGCCTCCTTGGAGGTGGTTTCTCTGCCCCTTAGAGCTGTGATGTTGTAAGCATGCCAGTGTGCTGCTACTTGTATCATCGCTGTTCTCTACTCGCGACGCATTAAACAAGTTAAGTTTGGTTCTTGACTCTTCATCGTTGAAACGGAGGTAACTCCCCTACAAGCTGTTCCTTCACCACGCTACCACAGCATACGCAGGTCCATTCTTTCAAATCTTGAAGAGCAGTGGGAGACACTGTTTTCCAGCTCCTGCCTCTCGGACCAGCTCCTGCTCACTGAGAGGGCAGCCGGTGCTAAGACAGCTCAAAATTCCTGTGAAGAGGGAACCACTCCTACATGAACACCGTAAATGCTCTGCCAATAAGCGTTTTCCCTCTCTCTCTCTCTCCATTCTTGGACGCCTTTGCCCTTAGAACACCCTAGATGTTTAAACAAAAGACCATTTTATCCCTCAAGCCTTTCTATAATTTAAAATCGTTCGCTTTGTTTCACGCACTTGTCGAATTACTGTTTTTTGCCCCCAGAATAGATAAAACTTTCAACGATAAGAACACGCCAAATGGACTATGAAACACAGCCCAAGCCATGCTTGGTAACAGCGCAAATAAAACAGGACACAACAGGGAGAAGGAACGGACACAGCGCTCGAATCGAATCAGCGCTGTGTCCGTTCCTTCTTCCTTTTGTGTCCTGTTTTATTTGCGCTGTTACCAAGCAAGACTATGTACCAACTCGCCCAGTCGTCCGTTTTAGCCCAAGCCAATGTAATTAAAACGGAGGTCAGACAAAACGTATTTTTCGGCACCTTTTTTTTTCTTAGAAGGGTTATTTTAATCTTTCGTTCACTTCCTCTTGACTTCCCTTTGCCTACCTTGTTTCCACTAGGGCGTCGATTACATTTATCCCTATACGGCTGTCATTTCCAGAGACGCAGTTCTCATTATCGCCAGCCCCTCTACCCTATCTCTTTCCTAATTACTGCGAGGTTCCTGCAATTTCTTTTTCTGTATAGCGCACATGCATTTATATAACCGAATACTAAGATAAGTGCGAAGCGCTGTTCTACAATTATGACGAACAAAATGTGCATGTTTCTCGCATAGAGATTAGGCAAAAAGAGCAAATATTTTGAATCAGTGTCTAGCAAATTATGAGGCTCAGGTTTTGACTACGTAGAAATTACATAGCAATAATTTTGTTTCTTTCTTTCTCTCAACGTCTCGCATTCTACAACCCCTGACGTGGGACTTTCGGGGATATTCAATCCTAATTTTTCCACTTTTTGCGTTGTTCGAAAAATCACTACTTTATGCATGGTCCGAAAAACTACTAACGCCAGCTACGTGGTTTTCATAATATCTTGTGAAGGTGACGTGTGTGTAATCAAAACCCCTCCAAACTACTGGGGACGTGGTTCATGCACATAAACATTGCTTGGCGTACAGGCAGCCTTGGACAGATTTGTGGAAAGGCACAAGCACACAAACGAATATTACAGCGTCCTTTTAATTAAGAATTTACGCCGGGATACTTTTAAGTAAACAAATTTAAAATTTAGAGAGAAAGAAAGCAGTACGCCAGTGAGGTTTGTGAAAGCTAAACTTGACAGAGCTTGCTTATTCTGCGATAAAAGTAAACTGATTTTACTCCAGAAATGTGAACCCGAGGAATTGTTCGAGGATTCAAACAAGCTAGTTGGAGTTAGAGTTGTCGAGTAAGAACTGTTGTTATTGTAAGGTGTCTTGACGTCCTTGACAGCTTCAACGGAACTTGCAGACACTGTTCTGTCTCTGGTTAAATATATAACCTGTTCTTAAGTAGCCACAATAATAATAGATCACATGGTACGGTGTTTATCATATCTCTTGTGAGTCATCAAGCAAAATATGTCACCTTACTTGATAACGACCGGTAATCATCATTCTTGCGGGAAATTCAATAAGCCGTCCACCAGGCCGCCTGAAGAATTCACAAACAAAGCTTCTACACTGTTGCAAGAATAGAAGAGAGAGAGTTGTGCGCATTAAAGTAACGACTTTCTTCTTTTCTCTGCCACGGGCTGTAATATTCCAGTCTGGACTGCCCTAGCTGTACTCCGGCACGCGGAGGGTGCATTAAGTGAGATCACGGCCGCAACACAATTATTATAACGAGTTTACAAGTGCCGCAACAGCGCAGCCACTTCATGGTCTGGTCCCTAACTTCGTGTTTGTGGGCTGACTCAAATCTAAAACAAACTCCCGCACCCTCGTTCCGCAAGTTCCCCCAACGTCATTTTATATTTTTCTCACCCACTGCAGCCTCATTTAAGCATCGATCATTTGTGACGTCATCCATGTTCGCCCCTCTTGAGCAGTCTAGATGACATGGTATTCCCCTCACTCCAAAACTTCCCTTCCTAAGTTTTCTTTTCTCTATCTTCTTGTCATAGGCTGAACTTGATCAGAACCCCCGCACACAAGCGAACCGTTAAAGGGTTCTGCTGTGTAAGTGTAGTAGAGGCGGTCTGGGGGGCTCGGGAGGTGGCAATGGGGGTGGACGCGGACTCGTGCACGGTCGGTTCCTGACAGCTGCGCGGGGTTACGGACCTTTCTCATTTAGAATGTAAATTAGATTTCGCTCGGTTCATTACCACCCCGTCAATTGTTTTTCCTGTATATGTTTTGCGCTTTCTGCAATGAATTTTTTCCTACCACCTCTGCTGTTCGTATCCTGTCGTGTAACTTATCCAGAGCGGCGTAGAGACATGTCATCGCTGTAAGTATCCAGTTATACCTGTGTATATCTCCCGTTCTATCCAGTGTCCAGTATCTATCCCCTATCCAGTTATATTGTTGTACTACCTGCATGAAGCAAACTTTTGTTTTCCTAGTCGGTTTACCTTGATCATTAGAGGTATTGAAGGAAAAATGGCTTTCCCAGTTTCAATGTCTCCTGCTTGGGGAGTGAAACCATTTGCCCCTATTTGCCCCTCCCATCCATCCCACTTCCTTTACTGTTTCCACAAAACATGACTCCAACTATTCTTTCTCAAGTCTGACAAAAATGAGCTTGGGCGGTAATTCTAGTTATTACGAGTACAAAACTCCGCCTTAACTCTGGTTTATCGAACCTAAGAATGGAACAGCATGCTACCTGTTAGTGGTAAGTAAGGCAACTACTATGTAACAACATCCTTGACTTTATTCAGTCACGCGAGAAGTTTGCTTGAAATGTGTCTGTTAAAAGGTGATATTATTTATGTTCCAAACATTTACTTCCGAAACCTTTTTAAGGCACTGTGTCTTGGAAGTTTGTAGACTACAAAACGACCCGATTCAAAAACGCAAACTTAAGCACAGTGTATAGAACTGGTTCCCATGATTCGCCAGGTCGGTGTTTTAAGGCAGCGGTTAAAAGCGGTAATTTACAAACAAACAGTTACCCATGGTGTGCTCATTCTGTTCTTTAACGTCCCTCTATATTTCTCTTTAGCAGCGCCTCCTTTTCTTCTAAGTGAGGCCAAGATCATTTCGGATTATGATTCACCGCCGCTCCTATGCAATTCAATCATCCTCACAAAGTCAACGTGAAACAAGCAACCCCATTTTTGTCTCCTAGTAGTTCTTAAATAGCAGTGCTTGCAAGTTTAATTAATCTTAGTATCTAAGACGCATTCTTAATCGCAAATTACAAACAACCTTACCTTGTTTCGTGCACCCGTCTGCACTGCTCCCCCGCAAATCGGGATTTCGTGTTGTCTAGCACTATATTTGTACAACCATCCCCAACCCACCCCTCTTTTTTTGGAACTCCGCATTAAGCGTGCTGTAAATAAAGAAACCCATATTTCTAGGTTCTACGGTGGCGTACCTTGGCATTTCGCAGCGACGTTTCGCAATACTCTAGCGCTACGATCGAACACTTCGTACCGTTACCACACGTCTACCACCCTCGAATTTCAGCCGTTTTGGGCGAATTCTACAAGTTTTCTGTGGTTGACATCGGTGGCTCGGGTTTTTATGCGGTGGAAAAAAAAAATGGTACGCAAATCTTCACAGAAAGCAGCAGCAACAAAATATATTTTACACGTACTGCATACAGCACGGCGTGTATTGGCACAATGTCAGGTGCGGTGGGGCAACCCCCCCCCCCCCCTCTCCCGAGTAATTCACCGTGAAGCTTATAGGCATATAAAAAACAAAAAAAGATAGCCATCTAGCCTCATTTCTCTTATGCTCGGCGGATACCCACGCTTTTCCTGGCGATAAGCGCTTACAACACCATCCTGTTTTAAAAGCCTCCGCACTCCTCAGCATTGAGCTTGTAACGCTCCCAAGTAACCTTCCTGATGAGGTGGGCGATCACTCTTGACTCATCACCATGGTATAAGCAACATGCCGGCCAACGGACACGAGCAAAGTTTTCAAATGTCAAGGTTTATTCTTGTAAAGCATCCTAGTCTGGGCGGTTGTACCCTCACAGCGGGAAAGAGGAAGATGTGGACGTCGATGACAACACGTCGTGTGAATGCGCCCGCGTGGTTACGTGACGAGAGCAGCCGATTCGGCTTTGCATGCATGATGGCGGCACTTTCACGCCCGGCCTCACCCCAGTCTATGGTCCAATGCCTACGTCGGAGCAGACAGCGTGGCTGCCCTGTTCCCTGGTTCCCTCGGCTGCTGAGAGCCTTTCGCCCCGTTCTGCGATTCCCCTCCCCTGCACCCATTCAAGCTGCTTCATTGTGCTGTTGGGGGGAACAGCCGGTCTGTTGTGGTTTTGTGCAAGCGCTATAAACTTTTTCATCTCACCTCGTACTCCCGCTTGCGGTGCATGTTTTCAGCACTTCGTCGCTCTCCTATTTGTCATCCTATAATTCTGTACATTATTTTTATTGTTTGTTGTATATCTCGTTATTCGTTTTATTTCCATTTCAATTTATTTTCTGTGTTTTATATTCATGCCAAACCACATCCTTGCTATGTACGCACCGTGCGGGGAAAGAATACATCGAAACGATAAGCGTAATTCTGGTAGGGTATTTGCCGCTAGCGTACGGTTTTGCTTTTTTCAGAGCCTCTCGGATTTCAGCCCCTGGTGTCTTTTCCTTTCAAGGTGCCCCATTTTTATTCCTATGATTCTTACCTTAAGGCCTCGGTTCTCAATTTAGCTGGCTTGTTCGTTTCATTTTGTCCACGCGTTGATAAAAGCTTGCTTGCAGCCGTTCCATGCATACGATTCTTTTCCATCCACATTCCATGCACTTGATCCACTGGTGCGTCTGCATTGCCTTCGTCTGATAACGTGCATAACAAAGCTTCTCTGCCCCACGCTAGAGGTCTACCGCTCGCATGCCCCTCAGTGAAACTACTTTCACCTTTACGCGTGAGCGCATATGGCAGCTAACCCTGAAGATTCGTGTCACGGATGTGTGAAACTCGGGGAAAAAAGTTGCTGCACATGCAATAATGGGGTCAGTGCCGCAGCTGTCTCGGCTTAATAATGCACTTAATCGCGCTGTCTTGAAGTGGGGTATAAATGAGAGAAATAATTATACGTACAATAAAAAAATAACTAAATAAACAATGACGTAGAAATGAGCACGCACGCGAAACACGGGTTCACTTCGTGCAACGACCCCCAAAAGTTAGTGCAGGTATCACCTGTTTTCTTCTCTCTGCGTTTTTTATTGCCGTGTTTGGGATAGTTAAGCCAATTCGTAGCTCTATGTTTAACACAACGCTATGACTCTGGCTGTGCACGTCATCGGGTCGTCGGCATCTTTTTTTTTTTGCCCCACGGCACTGTTTCATGTCTTCGCTCACAGACAAATCGTCGCCTGCTCGTTCATTTCTTCAACGGCCGTTTTTGGGGATTCATTTCGATTTATTTCGAAACTTAGTTCGATTCCATCTGCTCCATCGCTCCTTTCAATACGGCGCTCCGACTTCTCCTAGAAGCAAGCCTCGACGCACACCACAGCTGTTCCCGGCTATTCGTCTAACGAATCCACATCGACGATAGCCACATTGGCTGCAAAGAAGCATTTTTCACTTCCTGGCTTGTTCTTACACAAAGGAACGTGAAAGACCTAAAAAGGCACCGCTCATACCACTAGTCAGGTGGCGGCACGGTAGCGCAAGGTAACCACGATATGCACTGCGTAGACTTCACCAAAGGCAATCCAACGCCGCCTACCCTAGACTAGGTCCGGGACCAGACACTTCGAAGTTTCATCAGCGTGTTTTTCCCTCTCACACTTCCAGCCGCCAAAGAAGAAAAACTAAGGGGAAGAACACGTAGCCACCTCCACATCGCTCGCAGACGACTTCCATTTTTCTAAACAGGGCAGGGCAGCAGCTGGGCAGGGCTCCCCGCCGCTTATCCGACGCCGACGGGAAAAGGACAGCGGCCGAAAGAGAAACGAAGCCCAAAAATTAGCAGTGACTTAGCTCGGCTATGCCATGATATACGTAGCGTGAGCTAAGGTTCAGCTGGTTATTCTTAGCTTTCCTGGTTGTCTAGGATTACCTTCATTATCATGCATGCATACTGCTGCTAAAACGATTTCCGATCAAATCCAATCCAGTCCAGTCCAGTCCACTCACTGCTCCTCCCGCATGAGCAGCACGGCTCTCCAGGAGCCACGCTAAAACGGCTATCAAGCGGCTCCGGCGCAGTGACAGACTTGGCTACTGCGCAACGGAGCCGACAGCTGAGCACGCGCCGGCGCCAGTGCGTCTGCCGCGGCCAGACGTCACTCCTCTGGAATGCGCGAACTGGCGAATGTGGAGACGCAATTCTCTACACGCCCGTACTACAATTGGATTGGATTCAATTTATTCCAATCCAATCCAACTTATTTCAATCCAATCCAATCCAATCCAAGCCAAGCCAAGCCAATCCAAATACAGTCCAATCTTATACTCTTCGCGCTTGCGCAGTACGGCCCTTCACGGCCCACGCGAAACTGCGCTTGCGCAGTACGGCCCTCCACGACCCACGCGAAACTGCTCAACTTCGGCCAGTGTAGCTTACGCTACAAAAGCAACGTTACTTCTCCAAAAACCCTGCAGCGTCCCAGGGGACACCGTTTGTAAAACAGGACCGTGGCTGAACGCTCCGGACAGGAGCGGGCTACTAATAGACCGCCAGTCTGGTACAGCAGAATAAAGAAGGACAGAAAACACACATCACCGCTCGACTGTTTTTGTAGGGCACGTCTGGTTGTCCCACATCGTCGTCCAACTTACCTCTCAATTATACCTCGGTTTTCGAAGATGAAGGAAAGTCAGCCTCGTTCCTCTTGGCGGCTGATGGTGGTTCTTGTGCTCTTCCCCTGTTTCTTCCTCAACATCTGCAACTATGGCTTGATTGAGCCAGAGCCCTTCACCTCCTCCCGGAAGACGGCACCGTAACCGCTTTCGTAACAGGGGTTCCGTCAGCGTGGCTGAATGTAGTATCTTTTCGTAAGCCCACATCTCCCGCAAGCCAATTTGTAAGGAAGATTGTATCCCCTGGGGGACAGTCGTGCGGAAAGTAACGCGTGTGCCCTTGTTAAGAAATAAACTGGGGGAAAACGTGCAAACACAAAGGGACAACCCGCAACCAAAGCAGGCAGGGTGTCAGCTTTATTTGTTCATTCTTTTCCATACCTTCGAAAAACTTCTCTTCCCCGTCATTAGGGAATTGCTTTGCACATAGCTGTCCGAATAGCGGCGCGCACTGCGTATCGCGAAATAATTGTGGTCTCCACCCTTCATCGCAGCCCTGTGGAGCTCCAATCCGTGTTCCAACAACCTGAGAAAGGTAAACATTGTTCGCGTTGTTAAGCCCCTACCGCAGGCAGGAGGTGGCTTGCGGTACATATTTCGTGGCTTGATTGGCCAGGTGCCGTCACTGTGGCGTTGTCCTGTAGCGTGACTGTTTGGTGGCGCCTTGGTTTTAATTTGTGGCATTTGGGTAGGGTGAATTGGTGTGGCATTAGGAGGAAGGCTTGAGACCAGGGCGATAGGAATCGAATAGAAATGGATGCAGGAGCCTTAGCGGCGACTCTGTGGGCTCAGGCCTAACTGGCCTAAAGTGGCCTAAAGTAAAGCATAATGACGAGCAGGAACATTCGTAATAAATAGGTATGATTCGCGCACTGGCAACGTCCACGTCAACAACGCACCCAACCTAAAACGCTCGCCTGAATTTGTTTTTGTACCGAAATGCCCGTGCACCGAAACGGCCGTGTCCCGAAACCGCTGTAAACCGAAAATCCCGTATACAGAAATGCCCGTGTTTGTACTGGTCACTGTATCGAAAAGACCGTACCGAAAAAAATTACACCATCTCGTGTTGTAAAGCGCTCGTGTTGTGTCCTACCCTTTGTCCTGTCTAGTTTGCGCTGCTCCCTCAGAATGAGTACACCATCTTCCCGTGGGGAACCCTGATGAGGATGCGAAGCATCGTGGCGGTTCCGTGTGGTTCCATCGTGTTGCCGTTATGCTGAGTGATCTGGTTTTTACTAGCGCCAGAGGGAATTCCGCGTCCAGGTCCACACCGGTGGCAAAGGCACGCAAGTGCTGTTGTGTTACGGTGAGTAGGCGGTGGTTCTCGAGGCGCCGAAACTCGTCCATCATGTTCTTGTCGATGTTGTCTCTGTGGTAGAATCCGTAGTCTCCGTCAGCTCTGGTGAGGTAAAGGTTGTTGACATTGGTGCACCGGCTCAGAGCAATGTACACGCCCTCCTCTACGCAGCTTTGTCTTCTCGTTCTTCTTCTTCTTCGGCGGTTCCCCTACGGGAAGATGACGACGGTGGTTGAACGCGAACCTATCTCGTGATGGATTCTTTGGTTGGCCAATCCGTAGGGGCATCCTGCCACAATCAGCATCAGAGGCGCTGCGGACGGGGCTGGTTGAGCTGCAAGGCGCGTGGCGCTTCCCGCCACAGCTTTCCCACGGGAAATTCAGCATCCCCCTCTAAAGTTTTCAGTTCGTCGTTTCCGTTGACGTTCAGCTTGGCGTGCCTTCGTTGTATCAGTAGCTTCTTGACGTAGTTTGAATGAGTCAAGGACATAAGGCGCGTTCGTAGCACTTGCTCCTGTCCCGGATTTGTAGCGTAGTGGGAAGAGCACCGCGTACCTCCCGTTGCGGCCAGAGAGTCGTGGGATCGAAATCGGGCGCCGCTAACTATTTCTTTTTTTTATAGTGTAGTATCGCGGAGCTGTGGGTGTAAGGAGGAGAGTTGCGCATGCGCAGTGAGCGTGTGGACGTCGCCGCCATGAACGACGCAGGACAAGGCGAGCCTAAGAAATGCTCCGCATTTAAAAACTGTACCCAAACGTCCTGTACCAAAAAGTCCTAGACCCGTCACATAAAGCATCAGTCGAAATGCAAAAACAAAACCCATTCCATAGCGAAGCTGTAGCCCTGATTCAAAACACCTGTCCCTAAATGTCTATTGACTACATTCTCTGTTTCGGCAGCTGCAAGTTGGCATTTTACAAAAGGCCAACGACGTGAGTGAAGCAGACTCCCGAAGGGTGTACGCATAAACTGAGGCCTCCTTGCTATCTAGTCGACGTTGGGAGAAGTAATCCGCATCAGCGCAATGTGCCCCCATGCAAACACAAACGCCAATTCCACTTCGTTTATGAACGTCGGCGTCGCTCACCCGCGACCAGGATTAACGAGGGCCAACCAAATAAGAGAGACGCCGCCAACTTAATCAGCGTTTTGTTGTGCGCACCAGCGATCCTCTAACAACGTCGAGTGCGCTCTCCCTTAAGAAGGAAGTTTGCACGTCGACTTTAGAGAACAGACGGGGAAAACAACAGTTCCCTCTTTCTTCAGCGCCTAGTAACAGACCGAACAAACAATTCAAAATTCTCAATTTTCAATGTCTTGCGTTTTCATCCGCATCTCTTGCTCGGTTCTCCCATTTCGTTATCCGCCAGCGGAAAACGCGTTCTTGCCTGCGTCCTGTCCGTCCATTCAAAAAGCGTCGTTTCTCAAACCAGGCAACTGCAGGACCAGCGAGTGAACAACCAAGCAAGAAGAAACAGAGCACGCACGTCTGCTTGAGGCTTCGTACGGTACGCAGTACGTCATGCAAACACGATGACGCCGTAGGCGGCTGCGGGGGCAAACAGCTCGAGTGGTTTCCTGATTAATTGCAGTCGCTAAGGGCGAAGCGCCGCGGCTACGTATACCGGCTGATCCCCGTGCGGGCAGCACACACGCGCCCTCCAGGGGCGATGGCAGTTTTCTTGAGAGCAGTCGACCAGACTTTCCTTTTTTGTGCCTTTCTGCGTGTCTGTGAGCGCTATCCTTTCACACTCTTCTGGAGCGTCCGCCTTTTCCAAGAATCGGAGAAAAACCGGACGTCTTTATTTCACGCCGCCGTGGCTTCTGCCAGCCGAAGGGCGTGAGAGGTAAATCCCCGCCGTCATAGCGTAAAGCCCGCATGGACGGCCACGGAACATCAAGGGGTGACCGAATGCAAGCATGACTGAAGTCAGAGTACGACGTGTTTGAAGGAAATGGGCGAAGAAAATGCGCCGAGATTGAACGCGCCAGGGGTCATTTTCAAACGAGGATGGGCGAAGGTGTCCCGTCGTGAAGAAAGTTGTATTCGCATTAAATTTTCTTATGTTTGACCGGGCATGGCAATATTTAGCCCTCAAATCAAATAACAGCTGGAAAACTGCTGTTTTGTTGGAGCAAGATCGGCGGAGTTCTAAATTCTTAATTATAGATGATGTACGCAAGTGCCGCCTACAGGGCGTGACTGGGAAATAAGGCTTGACCTTTTTTGTTTCTTTGTGATATTCATTTTCCGAGGCACGCACACTTGGTTGCCAGGCTTCATAGATCCGCGACGCAGATCTTGAAAGTGGATGTAGGCAAAGTCATGGATAAATGAAATGGGAACACGAAAACATGAACTAGGACACGCAATATTGGAAAAATACTGTTCGTAGAGGCAAAATAATGGCACGCTATTGCTATATTTGGAAAGTCACATTTCTGAACTTTGTTTGCGTAATTAGGCCACGCGTCATTTTGACTGGCATGGAAAGAAATTGAGATGTTTGTGTGCTCTAGTTAATATTTTTCTGTTCCCGGTTCACTTGTCCAGGACTGTACGCTTTCGCGTAAAAGACGAATAGGAGCACAGATGGATAGACCCTGTCGGCTGCTAATGGTCATCTAAATGGAACCTCGTCGTTTTTCACGCTTTATTAGTCCTCCTAGGTCGTTCCCACACACATCCGCATAAATTACAATGCCTCAGTATAACTTTAGAAAGCCTTATTCGCGCGAACAACAACCCCTCCGACTTATGGCAACCTATCATTGCGTGATCGTACCGAGGTGTGTTTTCTATACTGGGGGACAACCTTTTGTGGCAATGGAGATAAAGCTACGGGTGGAGGGCCAGCTAACTACTCTCTAGCCACGCCTAACAAGTGCTAGCTAAATCCATGCTTTCCCCCCAAATTTTCGTACCTCATCTCTCCATCCAGTTTTCGGCCGATTGGCAGCCACTCTTCTAATCGGATGATCCCCCTGTTGTCCCTAATACGCATTACGTGACCCGCCCATGCCCGTTTCCTTCGCTTAATTTGAACTAGACTGCCTTGCACCTTGGTCTGTTCCCTAATCCACGCGGCTGTTTTCCTATTCCTTAGCGTGACCCCTAGCATTCTTCGTTCCATGGCCCGTTGGACCGATATTATTTTCCCTTCAAGTCGTTTGGTGAGACCCGAAGTTTCTGCTCCGTGAGTGATTACTGGAAGAACGCATTGATTAAATACAAGCTTTTTGAGTGACAGACAAAGCTAATTAGTCAGGATGTATGAATTCTTACCAAAATCAGCCCCCCATGCTTATTCTGCGCTGGTAATCGAGATAGACCTACCAGCGTACAAAAGTACTAAACCATGACTATCCCGATCCCCACCTCATCAAGACTCATTGATTAAATACAAGCTTTTTGAGTGACAGACAAAGCCGACTAGTCAGAATATATGAATTATTACCAAAAGCAGCCCACCCCATGCTCATTCTGCGCTGGTAATCAAGATAGACTTACCAGCGTACAAAAGTACTAAACCATGACTAACCCTATCCTTACCTCATCAAGGATTGTTCTGAACGCGTTGAATTTGTCGCAAGAACTGCGGGCTATAAGATCTCAAAAAGGACATCCTCGCCACTGATTCAAGCCCGAACGGATGCATGAATGTCGTCTAACCTTACAATAAAGGCTTCAAACGAGGCTCCCTTTACACGGAACTCGATTTTCGCTCGCGAAGCCTTTCCAGCTTTATCGCTATATTGGACGATTCCAAGTGCTTGTTTTCTTGTTATCAAAGGAGAATAACACCTTCGCGCATTCATTTCTAAGAACACGTACAAATGATTTGCAATGCAAACACCGATTCCTCTACTCCCGCGCAAACACCGAGCTGCCAGGACGAGGGGTGCCCACGTGTCGTATTCATCATTACGACACACTTCGAAGGAAAACAGCCCAGGGGAACTACTAACTCGAGCACGCTCTTGGGTTCAGTGAAAACCAATTGCCAGGTTGATTCGCACCTCAGCTCTTCCTCGCGAAGCCATCCAAAGGCTGTTTTGTCCCCAAGCTCCCGACGAATTCCCTCTCCCCTAGTACTCCCCTTTCCCCAAGAACCGGCGTGCTACTAACTTATAAATATGAGAGCTGAACGGCGCGACGGAGGATGATGATCAGAGGAGAACGCGTACCACGTCTCTCTTCAGAGGGATGTTGGAGGAGACGCGAGACTTGAGGGAACAAAAAATTCCTGCTGCATCCCGTATCCCGGTGCTCAGCATCACAATCCTCACGACTGCTTCCTTCGCCAAAGGGCTCCAAAACCTTGCCTTACTGGCCCTCGCAAATTGCACAGCTAAGAATCTGGCAAGCGTCTATCAATCGCTTACTACGTGGCTAACCAGACTTCCGCTAATCGGGTAGTCACAAGTAAAGGCACCCGTAAAGACAGACCAGTAAGGGCAATGAGCTGGGGGTAGCTTTCAAAGCTCACCTCCTCTTGAGTTTTACCAACGTGCGGATCCCGGATCTGACTCTGTGGTCTTGTCGTATTCCAGGCGAGTTTCTTCGCCAACAGAAACCCGCGCGGCGAATACAGAGCAGCGACAGTAGTTTATTCGCCTGTAGTGATCGGAAGGCGTGCTCCTCCGGGGTAGGAGTATAAGGACGATCGTAATGATGCCTTGGGCTCTCTCAGGGAGGTATTTAATTATGCAAGTTTCTCCAATCACGTCCGCTCCACGTTGCCTGAGTGTCTTCATCTTTTCGGGAAACCCCTCCTTTTCATCTTTTCCCCCTTACCTAGGCGGACACACGTGACCTGTCTGAACACGCAATCATTGACGAGGATTTCCTGAGCCGTTTCTGAGCGCAAGTGTCGCGAATGTGGCGTCTACTAGATGTCACATGAGCCTCCAGCGGGCGTTGATGTTAGCGGTTTTGCGTATGTCGAGTCGTGGCTCGTTACTATATAGGTACTTCGGCACAGTACGGTTAACTAATATCGTTATATTTGTTGCATATAACTGGTTTTCACGAGAATTTACTGTGTTCTTCCATGCCGAGCCAACACCACTCATTGGTGGGTGTTTGGCCATGCGCCACCGATTCATTTTTCACCAGCGAATTTTTCATGAAGGTTCTCTTTCATACGAAATTCGTTTCCTAAATGATATGCTACTCAACAAAGCCCAGTCGCAAGGGCCGACAGCGGGGACGAGGCTTGCAATTTTGGTTTTTCTGATGTCTTTGTCTGTTCTCTGATGTCTTCGTGCTTGGGTTGCGCTGTTTTAGCCCATAATTGAAGGTTGCAATAAACAATTCTGATGCAATCCACACAGGCTTCAAAAAAGGAAGCACTTGCGTTTTCTGCGCCTTTGTGGTGATACTTTTTCTGAGCCGAGACTTCCACATCCCTGGTATTTAGCACTTGAATAGCCTGCGTGATATTTCCAGAGTTCGAGGAGCCTGATAGCAACGGAGGAAAAAGCACCGTAGTGAATACGTAGCGTCTCTTGGACAGAACAACGAAAACCACACCAGAAGCGTTGCAAACTGCCTTTAAAAGTATTTCGCTTCAAGTGCACTCCATGCTTATCTCGCACTGAACACAGAACACGCATTTATCTCAGCGATAGCAGTGACGAAATGGTTTCGAAGGTTTCTCCAAGTGGCATCCCTTGGTCTTTATTTGGCGCTTTAGTGTTTATTTATTTCCTGCACCACCACCTTACTTTCGATTATATCCTCCAGTGGAAAAGGTTAAAATACGGATGCGAATACTTCGCACTCTTCAATAGATCCAAAACTCGCGTCACGTCTGTGATCACTCCTGAGGACCCAGCAATTACCAGACAAACACGAGGCGTACCCGACCAGCAATAGCTCAGGAAGTTACGGCTTCTATTTCCGTTTCGAACTGCGAGAATTCGCGTTCAGTAATCTTCTCTTCTGGAGCATCTTCCTGGGCGCAATCGTAAGCGGAAGATAAGTGATGCACTGTTTCCGGTGAAGTCCCGAGTTCATCAGCTTCAAGGAGCCTACAGGCGCGCGAACCAAATGCTAAACTTTCAAAAGGCAGAGCCTATTTGCATGCACGACGTGTAGATAGCGAGGAACGTTTCAGGCCTGCTAAGTAGGCGCCCTTCTCAGGAATGTATAATAAAGGGACCCTGAAGCACATTTTCGAACTTCCTTCGAATTCCTGGATACTTGCAGAACGTAATTAAACAACACAACCTGTACTTAGATTAGGGGGTCGCCAAGTAATTCTGCCAAATTGCGCTTTGAGTATAAAATAACTATGGAACTTTCTCGAAAGATTTTTCTCTCTTTCCCTGTCTTGGAGTTCTTCGACCTCTCGAATTACGTCATTACAGTGGTGTAGAGGCTGTTGGCCGGCTTTCCTTCAGTTGCAGCGATGACCGCATCCGGTAGACACTTAAAAAGAAAGCCAGAAAAGCAAAGCAGAAACGGAAGGCGTATCTGCTGCGACGAGCAAATCACGCATTGCCCGTTCTTGCTGGCGATAACTATAGGCTTCGCAGTGCTTCCAGATGCGAAGGAAAGAGTAAAAGCACTTATCGAAAGTGTTGCAGGGTCCTTTTAAGTTTCATTCGGAAGTGTTCCTTATTTTTTCTGAGCTGAAGAGAACGTTTGCTAGCGGTAGCTGGAAAGTACAAGACACGTATTATTACACGCTGTATTTCACACCGAATCTCATGGCTTTATCTTCGAAGCAAGCCCCACACATATCTTGTGCTTCAGGCTGCCTTCACCAATCGACATATCGGAAAGAATTTTATATGCGTAAGATTCCCAGTTGTACAACGTCCAACAAGGAAACCCATCTATCCGTCTATAACGCCCGATGTTCCATACTTTCGCAGGGTAAAAAGAGATATTATAAAACCCCTAGTCCTTCATGTTTCCATACAACGCCGCTTATATTGCCACTACAAAAACATGTTTCACCCAATGCATTTATGTATAGTAGAGAAGCGCGAACTTCAAAATGGCTCGGTGTATAGTGCTTCGTAGGGATGCATCAGTTCTGATAAAGTTATTTAATAAAAGGTCCTTGAGCTTTAGTCGTTGACCTACTACATTGCCTAAATGTCTTCTCAGCAATGAATTTGAAAAGGGGTAAAGCCAACTCAAATGGGCTAGGTTTATGGCGCTTTACGGGGATACCTAGGCTGTTTAGGGGTAATTTATTAAAACGAAACCATCGGACGCCCTATTTTGATATCAGCCCGCTTATATCGCCCCTATAAATTTTCTTCCAGCAATGAATTCGCGTACAGGAGTTAAACCTACTTTATAAAAACTCAGTGCATAGCAGAGTGGCTTACGCGTTTGTTCGACAATCCCCCCTTTTGAGCTTCTGCGCATTTCAAGCTTAAACTGCGGCGCTCTTTAAGCTTGAGCGCTGTCCACGCGGAACGGAAACAGAAAACTATCATCATCGGCGAGGTGGAGAAGGGGAAAAGGTTAGGCAAAGAAGTGTGGGGACAGGACAAGTGGCGAGGAGGCAAGAAGCCGACGAGCAAGTTGTGAGCGCTTCAAGAAAAAATGTTGTTGGGGAGGTCATGGAAGTGAACCCGTCATCTCTACGCCGTGAAACCGTCAACCTAATCACTGGGCCACCCCAAAGGGCCGAGGAGTACGGGGATGGCAGGGGTGGGGAACAATAACATACGCAGAAAAATGGGAAAAGTAAAAATGCTTCTCGTTGTCCGAATCGAACCTGGGTTTATCGCTTACTGAAACCGGCTTCTATTTGACTGCGCTATTTTTGCATTTGGCGCTCGCAGCAATCCTGTGGGGTTCGTATCGCGGGCGTTCGCATTGGACTTTCGCTAAGATGAAGTCTCTGGCTTCGGCCTTTGGAAGTTTGGATTTTGGACTTTGGGAGGGTGCATTGTGGACTTTCATTTAACTAAGTTTGCATAGAGAAAGGTTTGAGAAAGGGGTACACCTAAGAAAAGCCAAGTCAAGGGTAGTGCAGACCACAAGCTCCGCTGTTTCCTTAGCCTTCTAATCTCAATTGCGTAGTTGGCCGAATGTTTTTTGCCTTTCTCAGTGATTCTGTCAACATTATTTCATTCGGTTTACACTTTGAGAGCGAGGCTGCGCTTTTTCTTAGGCGAAAAATTCACTATAGTTATTCCGAACTTTACGCTCCGCAAAGTTGCTGTAATCGGACGCCAATTTGAACCGCAAATTTTTTTATCTATTCGATCGAAATGCCAACCCTAAAGAGCTCCGAATATCAACTTTAGAAATCAAGGAATTATACCGTCATCTAGTGATACAACATATGAAAACTGCTTAGAACTTTTCTCAGCAAAGCTGATATTTTTGTTTGTTTGTATTATTTATTTACAGTGCTCCGAGTTCTACTGAGACCATAATGAACTCCCGCGGAAGAGGGAGAGCAAATACAGAACCATCAAGCAGAAAAAAATAGAGATGTTATCATCCGGAAAAGAACAATCAACCGTTTTGAGCTCTAAAGCATTACTGTTTAAATACTGTACAGTGCACGATATGTTCGCCGCATCACGAACAAACTTGGGAGCATCAGTGCAGAAATATTCCCAGCACAATTGTAAGACTAGTGATAGGCTGCAACAGCTACGTTGATTCTATATAACGTTTGCCGGAAGCAGTTCCATGAAAAAGGTGAAAACAGAAAGAGCTCAATAGCGGCTGGGCTTTTTTTTTCCCGGAGCAAATTGAAAAAACAACGCGCAAAAGCCGTGTCGAGGGGAAGCTAGATGAACTGAGATACCGAAACAAAAGATGGCGGCTCGGGCAGTTCCAAGCCCTGCAGGAACGAAGAATCTTAAAAGACGGCTCGTGAGCACACGGCTTGTACTCGGTATACCCGGTTTCGGTTATCATACGTATTCCAATGTACCAAATTTTGTTGAAGTTTGTTTGAAAAATATTTGAAGTTTCTTATCAAACTTAATCCACACGTGTAGATTAATTTTGTGCCAAATTGTGTGGATTAATGTGGATTGGTGCGGATTAATGTGCCAAAGTGCGCGTACGGGCACTTTGGCACAAATCCTCAGATTTTCATTTGTTTCGTACTCTTTACAGTGTCGGCCATTTTTCACTCCGCACACCAACGCAGTTTCTTCCCACAATGGAGTACTAAGCTTTTCGCTTTAATACCACCTAAAACGGCCAATGAAAAGTATTGTGTGAGAGTCTGCCATCCTCCTTTTGGCGCTGAAGTTCGCAGCTTGAGTTTTTAGTCGTCTCGCAGTATTGTTTAGAATTGCAAGCTTGAACGACAAAACTAAACTTCCGACCCGGAACAAAGCCATCGTCTGCCAGCGCTTTACAATCTCCTGCCTTAGCCCGGCGTAATCGATCTGCACGCAGAAATGTGAGGAACCTTTTGAGGCGTCAACTCCTGCTTCAGTTTTTCCGAGCACCCCTCGAATGGAATTAATAGGCCCTCGTTCATGGTGCCATTGACCCCTGTATAATGGAAGGACGCCGCGTTAACTTTTGCCGAAAGAAGAAACATGCAAGGGGGACCATTTTGCGCCCCTTTGGAAAATGCCGAGTTTCCGCCTGGGTCGAAAATATCATTTGCACGATTCGTGATTTCCTGCGAGGAGAAAGCCTGCGAGTATGGAGATCCCGCAAGGACCAACCCTTTTCCCCTTCTTCTTCCCGTTTGTCTGTTTCGGTTTCCCTCCAGCCCAGGGATAGGGGTGAAGTCGCATTTGGTCGCTTCCCGAATGGGAACAATGGGACGTTGGGCAGGAATGGATCTTTGAATCGTTTTTGCATCGCTCCGGTTCATTTCGCATCTTTTTGGCGTTAGTCCGCGAAAGAAGTGAGGAAAAGAAGGAGCTGGGGACCCCGTAATAGAAAGAAAAATAGAAGGGCGTGTCTTTTTATTCGCATATATCTCCACGCCGAAATGTATGCATATGGCGGACGGGCGCAGAGAATAGAGGGGCTTCGCGAACAAAAAATTAAGCGATTGCGAGGCTTCCAGCACTGGCACTCAATACCACCGCGGTCATCGTTGCTTTTCGTTTGTAGTGTTTTTGTTTCAGAATTTTTTAGCAAAAAGATGTTCAATATTCTAAAGTAAAACTTCACTGCCCATTCGGTGCAGACGCGGTTGGATACCGCGAAGCCTACCATTATGTTACTTTTGTTTCTTGTCTTTGTGCTGACATTTCGGGTGTATATCCAGTGCAATGCACCAAGCAGTTCGGACTCGGATGTGCTGCCGGAAGCTTCTTTTGAGTTGTACCGATTTTCGATTACCGCTTTGAAAGAAGCACGGGGTTTGTCGCTAGGCCTAATTGTTTTGAATTTCAGCTTTTCATAACGAACGCTATTATGTGCTATGGCTGGTCTTGCTATCGGTTTCTTCGCTGAGGCGTGTTTCTCAAAAATTTGCTCCTCCGCCTTTTACGAGACTTAAGATTTTAACGCGAAAGCATTAAATGGTCCCAGCGAGCGAAAAAACTCGCGCGGCATCCGTAGCAGGCTCCGAAATTCCCATTGGCTGAGACGCGTTCCGTAGCGCCAGCCTCAAAAATGGAACACAAAGAAAAGGAGAGCGGCCATTAGATGCGTCAGGTTTCGTAGAGCGTGGTAGGTAGGTAGGTGTGACGTGTATTTAGCAAAGAAAATACATTTATTTAGCAAAGAAAAGACATTGAAAGAATTGGCTCCTATCCACCCTGTGAAGGTGGTTGGAAAGCAAAGCTGTAATCGACACCCCCAACAATTGGCCATACGACGTCACGAATTAACACACGTGGCTCTAGCAGCACGTGTCGGATCCTGCTTACGGCGCTCTCGAGAGAGACGGTACTGTTCTTTTCGTCGAGCTTTGCATTCCGTCTTTTCTCCAGTTTTCACTGCGTGGTCTCCCCATGGCAGCCTGCGATGAAGTGAAGGCGTCGCTAGAAGGGTTCCGCTATAGCCGTTACCTGGGATCCGCGGGAGCGGTGTCCCGAACGCCGCAGCGCCGGCCACGGCCGGGCAAGAGAGGCGGACGCAACCGCTGCAGTCCGGCCGTGCGTCGGCAGAAAGAAAAGGGAGAGGAGCGTCTTTCGAAGGTTGATGAGGAGGGCGGCACGTGCGGCTATAGCGTAGTATCTCTCACTACCTCCCCGAGCCTCTTGTTTATTGCGTCGCCTCGAAAGCGCCCTTCCCTCCTCAGTCGCTAAATCAAAACCAGCGTCTGTCTCCCCCATCTCCACGAGTGGGAGTAGCTTAGTCTCTAAGACGACGGGCTCTCGCCTCGCTTCTCTTCGGGCCCAGGTTAATCCCTGGCGGTGCCAGTAGTTTTCTTCAGCCTGGTTGGGAGTTTCTTGTGGCGCACGCCACGACGAAAACGTTGTCGGATAGAGGTAGAAAGCTTTGCTTTAAAACAAAGAAAAACGTGTGTGAGGGGGAGAAAAAAATTATTCTTATTGGTTGATTTTAAAAATGCCTCAGGAATGCATCCTTCTCCCTCGCGCACTTGAGGCTGGGCCTGACGCGTACGCCTTCCATCGGCATTAGAATCCCCAAACGCGGTTTTTCTAGTTCGCCCTTCGCAAACGGTGCCAACCGTTTTTTGCATTCCACCCGTCTCGGTGGCCGTGTGTGCTCGCCATAGCAGTTGCAATGGCCTCCTGTTTCTCCCTTTGTTGCCCACCAGTGTGGGAATTCCCCCGCCGTCACTCCCATTCCATTCTCTTTTGCTGCCTACTCGGCCCTGCGCTGGCTCAGCGCTTTATTTTGCAACACGTGCAAGCGGTGACGCCACTCGTCGAGACGCTGTACGTCGGGTTCTTCAGGCTAGTGAAGGGGGCGAGCCGTGCTTCGACTTGACCCCGCCCTAACAACCGGTCGGCAGCGGTGCGAGCGCAGAGGCACTACCGCCAATCCTCCGCCGGCTTGGCTGACACCGCCTTCAGTCCTCTGTTCTTTCACCGCTCTCTGCCCTCGGATGACCAGTAAAAATTTTAAAGTCAAGCTTTCTTAGGCTGTTCCCCCAGTTTTGGGACGAAGCCCCTCAGGGGCTCGGGCTGTTGCGTCTCCTGTCGTCATCGTAATGGTCGCCTCATGTAGTCACGCCTGCCTCTAGAGAGCTTCGTTCTTGAAATAAAAGAGACTTTTACCGAGTTCCTGTGCTGAGTTGCCGAGTTCGTGTGTTGCCGAGTTCCTCTGTTGTCGTGATCCTCATGTTCCATTAGTAGTTCCACATGGTTTTAATGTTATTTCCCATTGTGGAGAGTAGCGTAAATGGCAGTTCTGTTGTGACTACAGTAATGTTTTTAGTTGGGAAATTTGAATTTTTCGTTGCGACAGAAATGTGTGTCGTAACAACCGATGGCTTTGTCGTAACAACAGGACTTCTGGTGTCGCAACAAAGTTTTTTTGTCGTAAAAAAGGGATCCTTCTTATGGTTTTGCGGTATTCCCGTTGTGAGTTTAGACTGGGTTTATTCAGAATAAAAAGCACTCGTACCCGTGGCAGCTGCCTGCTTGCAGCCTCCCTAGTATATTGACGTCTAAAGAGCACACTGGAAATTGCAGAAAATTCCATGGGGACCTAATAAAGCGAATAAGCAAATATACCGTAATGTGAGCTTGAGGAACCCTAGAAAGACAAAATGAAGGCAGAAGATGAGGAGTAATAAAGCCAAAGAGTTAGGATTGAGTAGTGATCATTGCATGCAGCCTGTACATTCAGTGAAGCTTTGGCGTTGTGGACCTAACGGAACGGCATTCACGAATCAGAACGGCACATATCGAGTGAAGTCGGGAACACCGAATGATGAATTGTCAATTTATCTGTGCGGGCGGCCGGCACGCGCGAAAAGTCGTCTGCACGAGTGAGAAAAAGTTTTGCCTTCGTGTGGGAGAGTATTCGTTCCCTTATATGTGGTCGGACTGGAAAATGAATTTTCGATCCGTCCATCGAGCACAGGTTGCGTGCGCTTTTGTGCAGCGCCGAATCTTGTCGATTCGCTTTATCCTAATGTCCAACCCTTTTTGCTCCTATAAAATTTGTTCAGTTTTTTCTTGAAATTACGGTACGGCTGAAAGAGGTAAAAGCACGTATAAGAAATAAAAGCTGGGGCTCGGCATCGATTTTTATCACACCTCAAAAAATGAAAAAAAAAAATGAACCACTTCAAGAGGGAAACAAACGGAGCAACCCAATACTCGATGAATAATTTCGGAAAAGGCATTGTTTCTCTTTTGCGTTTTGTGAATTGCCATTTTCAGCCTAAACCTAAAACTACCTTAATTATACCAGCCTTGGTCCATCGTCTTTCCTTTTGCAAGCCTTTTGCTAACGCTTCGTTTATTCCACACCGTTAAATGCCCGGTGCGTCGCCGTGTGCGGCATGCAGTCGCTGACTACTAAAATTATGTGGCACTTCTGCAATGCTACTGATATCGTATACCAAACGCCGTGAGTTATGCCTCAGATTACTCAGTACTACAGCAAACTCCGTTTATAACGGTGTCTTCGGGAAAGCGAATTCACTTTGTTATAAGCGGTACATCGTTAAAAATCGGGGAATATTTTCTCTTACTGCAGTTCTGTTCGAATCATAAAAAAATATTTGCAAAGAGAGAAATAAATAAAGCGAATTTTTTTTTAGAATCAGGGTTTAGTGTACCATGACAGACATCATCAACAGCATACGATGTTGTGTCATGGGAGAATCTGGCCTCCGAAGTCCCGCATCAATTCCCCATTGGAATTTCACTCATTAATATGCACTTTAAAATGCGCCAGAACCTCCGTTGATTGCATAAAGTGTCCATGCGCTTTCTAATTTACTCGCCGTCGCATTGGTGCCTGCTGTTTTTTTTTTTTTTTGTTTACGGCCATGAGGGACGGTTCAAGGGAGCAAACTGCTTTAATCAACGTGCGACTTTGAACGGAGATTTTCAATTTTAAAATGTGAATGAGTTAATGCAGTGTTTTAGACACCGCAACATGTTCTCTCATAATCTTTTACAAAGCACAGAATGCATGGTTTTAAGCGTGAGCAAGACCTTTTAAAGCGAAGTTTACTATGCCGCACTGATGATGACCATCTGGTAATGAAAACACTGCCGGAAAGCCAACTTTACACAGTGAGTTTAGCAAAACGATGATGATGATGATGATGATTCGTAAGGGCACATCAAGCGCCTCAGGGAGAAAACGCTTCCCGTGGTAGGAATCAAACCTGGGTCCCTCGCGCTATGAAGTCAACGCCTATCCGCCTGCGACATTCCGACATGGTCGAAGCAGTTTGGATTTGATGCCAAGCTTGTTTTAGTCCCGCTGATGGTGACCGTCTCGTCAGAAATGTGTGGGAACCCCTACAACACCACCGACAGCCAACGAGTCTCTTACGTGGAAGCTGGGCGTTTCAACCATCGTTGTCGTTAGACGAAGGGGTCTTAGTTTTATATTCTGTGTCAAAAAACCCACCGCGTTTAGTAAATTTACAGTGTCGAGTTGCTGGACTAGTTCCTGCAACAGCTTCATGGAGACTGAGTAATTGACAGTCAAGATTACCATCTTTGCGTTCCCAACTAAATTTGCTGCTGACAGCCTACGTCTGTTGATAGCGCTGTTCTCGTCATTCGCGAAGATTAAACAAAGGGCAATCCTATTGAAACATACATGGTCAGGTGGATAGATATGACACGCACCGTAGTGGCCGCCGGTTGTTTTTTTCTTTGAAGTTCGTGTTAATTAAGCACTATTCCGGGTATTTGGCATGCAATTACGCATTACCCTAATAAAAACGAGTCAACATACAGACAGCTGCACAATGGCAGGCCCTTTTTTTAGCTGTATTACCCCTTTTACCGAAAAGAGCAATCCACAAGCGCGCAGAAACACCAAATACTTTTAACCCCGCATTCGTAAGTTATGAGTCATGCATACTCTAAGTTTACCCCCAACTCGCTCCCCATTTCCCTCCTACCGTATTTTCGCGCGTATAACCTGCACCGAAAATGGGAAAATTTCAGTGACAAAGTGGGGTGCGGATTATTACCTGGATTTTGCATTTAATGCAGCTTCACAGCAATGCGCGTTGTGCCATGAAGCTCCTACGCAGTAACGCTGACTAGGCCTTCCATGGCAACGATTGCGCAAAACATACAAGGGCAAGGAAGAAAAAACAAGGACGAGCGCACTCTAACTACTGAATTTTATTAATGAATGGTGACTTTTGCCTTGCAGTCAGTGCATTTTACTTGCTAAATATACGCTTTTTCCGTCTACATAGCGTGTGATTTTTTGCTTGAGCAGTGGCTGTTGTGCAGCCTTTCCTCAAATGTGCGGGCAATACGAGAGGATTTTTTTCTTTTTCGGTGGACTCGAAGAGGGGGTGCGTATTAGATGCAGGGGCGGGTTATACGCGCGAAAATACGTATGCACCACAGCATTCACTTGGAACGCGCCCACACTCACGTACAAACTCGCGTATAAGTTTCGCGAACATTACACAGTGCGAGTCTCCCTAACCAGATCAAGACGCCCCTCGACGGTGCCCCGAAAGCACTTCTTTTCAATATCTCAGCGAATCGCATTGTGGCGTGCCTGCAACAGAAGCCTATAGGATCGCGTGGTCAGCTGCTTGCGCAGCCGATGCGTGAAAAACGCTGTACATCTAAGAATGTCTGCGCTAGTTCCCACCAGGAGAGCACAATAGGACTAGCATTCTCATCAACAGGTGAGACAAAAAAATCACTGAGTGAGCACCGAGATTGTCAAGCACCCTGTAATGATAACTTGACTATATGGGAGATCCGTGTGAATCCCTTTTCTCTTACCTGGAAGGTGTTCGGCGGGAGCGGCGCTGCATTGCGTTAACACTCCCCAGGTCAGCTGCATTAATGAAGCCGCCGGCAGCAGGAGCCGTTTGAGCGCAAAGCACGGTCTATGGTAGCGCTAGCTGTTGACGGAGAAAGTCTGTCCCGCTTACTCCTTTTCAGTAGTCGGTTGAACAACAGGAGGTAGTCTTATGCGAGTATGGAGTACTGTGTTCACACCTCGTTAAGTTCATAAAAAGAAAATGGTAAGTGTTGGGGGAAGCGGCCAACGTCACGAGACACCACAGCGACTGTGAAAGAACCCGCCCTTGACTGTGATTTGTCTGAGTTGATCTTACTGCTTGGAGTAAATAAGGAAGATAAATGTGCAAAAACAAGAACAGGGCTATAATTTTTTATAGGAACTGGTAAGAACTCGGAATGGGAAAACATGTTATTGGCGTGCCTGTGCACATGCAACGCATTGCATTCAGATCACTGGCCGATCACTACGGGAAGATGCGTCGTATGAATGTTATGCTAGAGGCCATTGAGGAATTGTGGGTCTAAAATACCGTTGCAGAACTTTCTTTGAACTAGCCTAACCGTGTTATTCATTGCCATGTTACTTTTGTCCTCTAGCAGATCATGCCATCACCTCGGAGAGTCGCTGTGTCTGAGGTACTGTAGCGTAATTGTAACAGTGCTAATACAGAAGTTGCTTCGGATTGACATTTAGCTTTTTGGCCGATTCAATGCATGGGCTTGTATTGCCGAAAATAAGTGCCACGATTTTCCGCGGCAAATGTCTGCGCGTTTTGCTGTCTGCACCATCCACTGATCCTCTGTGAGGTTCGCTTTCCTTCATTATACAGAAGCTTCCAGCGAAGCATGCTTCACAGTAAGCTTTTGATTCTGACTGCGGACGACTTGAACCGTGTTAGACTGGCTCGCACAGCTGTGTCTGCAACAACTTCAGCATTTCTGAGATAGGATGGACGAGAAATCAGGGCGCATCGATAGGGCTGTTTTGACAAGCCCGCTGTTCATAATTTGCCTTATCAACCTGTAGCATTTGCTATATCTATAGCTGTGAGACAGACTGTAAGGGGAGGGAGCACTTGGCTCCTGAATCAACCAGTCCCATTATCCAGCTACACCCCATTCCACTCATCATAATTTCGCCATTATGTCTATTTTCAGGATGCTTTTTATTCGAGCTCGTTAGAGAATCATACCCTGCTCTGACAGCGCACACATTCAAAACATGACAGAGCAGATGCGGGGCTCAACAAACGCCCTACTAAAATAGCACTGAAAAAAGAACATCATAGCCTTTTATAGTTGGTAAACTGCAAAGAAAAAACACTGGCCTTACAAACAGCAAGGCAAGCGAAACGCACAAACCAGGATTTTTTCCTGTTCTGTTTTAGGTTCACTCTTGATAATGTTCTCGAGACAGCGCAGGAAGGCCTCTTAAAGACCACAACTGTTCGAGAGAATCGAAGGCAGTTCGGATGTAGTCCATCATCACTGAATGCGCCTTCCTCTGCCGTGACCCCTTTTGTAGAGAAATGGCGTTTTGGGGTTAAGGGGCACAAAGCCACGCCGAGACCAAACACAATTAGGCTAATGCTCTTTTTATCGCCCTCGCCCATCTATGGAGCTCTCTAGAATACGGGACTACGCTCATTGAAGATGTGGACCGGAGCTTTGAATTGGGCTTCACGGACGCTGTCGGGGCCTTTTTATCGACCGCGGCTTGACTCGATTTCGCCTTCGAAGATCCAAAATTTCCTCGGCGCGTGCATTCATGCAGGTTGCTTTATAAGCTGTGTGTCCTCTTCAGCTACTGCAGGTCGCAGGTGCATCTGTCGCTTTGTTGTTTTGTGGCGGAAGATTGGTTCGCTGAAGCGTGAGACGAGCTTACATCATGCTCCTGCCAGCCAGCTGCGTCCGTGGATATACGCTTCGACAAGTGAAGAGATTGCAAAGCCTTGACGTTGTTCTCTGGGGCTTTGTCAATATCTCCCAGTCTAAAACTGATGTTCTTTCTCTGTGTATGTAAAATACACGTAGGTTTGAAAACCCTTTCATGTTTCAGGTTTTGCGATTTGTGACCATACGTATAGCGGATATTGGTAGGCGGAATCGAATTCACGTAAATAGGAGCAAATCGGGAAAGCGTCATTCAACCCAAGCCGCCTAGAGATCGCATTTAAATGATTCAATTCCAGCGTCACAGGAAGACCTTAAGAGTTTCATGATTAAAGGCCTCTCTGTATATCCTAACTTCTATGCCCCGTCGCTGAGCTAGCCTTAGTGTCAGTAGTCGAGAAAGGCGGTTGTCCGTTGCCAAGAGGGTCCGTACAGGCCCAGCCCGACATAAGTTATCCTTGTCATGATCATGATAATAGTCAGCGTGTATGTATCCCCTGCAGGATGGAATCCTCTCCTAGTACCATGCAGCATTCTTGTCTTGTGATTTCCTAGTCCATTTTTTCACTCTGAGTTGATTACACGTTCATAATACGATTCCGCCTTCCTTGGTACTCTTGCCTCCTGCAAGGAAAATTAATATAAGGGATTCATAGTTATATAAAATTATCACTACAGTTATCAGTTAATACTCTAATAGCTTACCCCGCCGATAGTTCTGTTGTGCGGCCATCACCACAGCTTAAGTGTGCTTGCTGTCTAGCACTGTTCAAGGGAAGATACTTTCTAAACGTGCGGTCACCTTTTACAGTCAACGCCGCAAAAGATGACAACGCCAGTATCTGTACTCCAAAAGTGTCCCTGGCAGTTAAATACACGTAGAAACTAGGGTACAACAGCTCATCTGTGATAAAATACGAGAAGTGCATTTAACAGGTCTCGATGCTAGGTGTCTGAACAGGTGAAAATTTGAAACCGTGACAACGTAGTACCAATCCATACCCATCGAGTAATAATAGGACATTCAATGAACCTGCTTGTGAGCCCAGGGTAATTTTACTGCCTGCCTAAATGCCAATGTCTGTCGCCATTTGGTTACTCGGCGATGAATATTTTCGGACTATACTTCAGGAAGGTTCTCGCTAGCAGTTTCACCTGCTTTGGGGGGATCCTCTATGAATTTATGTAGTTTAAACTTAATTTAGGGCGTGACGTTCTGAATTTACCTCGAAAATCGAGTAAACTGGTGTTTTTTACTAAACTAGCACTTAGGATCAAAGTAGGCCCGCTTTGAGCCGCACACATGGCCGTGTTTTGATTTATTCAAGAAAAAACACTCCTGCTCCTACATCTCCCAGAAGGCAAGGAAAGTTGATCGCACTAGCATAATATATTTTTAAACTTTACATCAAATTTACTCATGTGTCAACAAATCTAATTACACTGCAGCCTGAAAATGATTCACATTATCGTAATCATCATCACGGTTTGAAGATATTCAGTTCAGATTAAGGGAAGAAGTGTGGTTGGGAAGGTCATGTCAGGCGTATTAAGGACAGTGGGTGGATTCTTCTTATAGAAATAACACTTGTAAAACTTTCCTCGTGTGAATTGAGGGATTTAGCTTGATTTGGCGATAGGTGCAGACATTCGATGTAGCAAAAGTCTCCAGAATGAGACGACGACTAAAACAACGGCGGCACCGCGAGTGCGCATGTTCATTAAATATTGACATCATTAACGTACGCACAAACAAGTACTCCCGTCCTTATACTGGGCGGCCCTGGTTCGATAAACTGCGCTGCAGGTGGGGCTGTCACGACGGCGAGAGGGTGGGAGAGAGGCTAGCCTCTGGTGGCATCTCCATCGATGCATAAAGCGAACGATACAAACTAATTAGAGTGGCCGCTTGTTATGCACGATAAAGAGGTCATCACGGACTTCTGAATTACTAAGGTTCCTCCAGCTAACGGCGACTCCACTTGCAAGGCAGGATACAAAACGAAATGGCTGGTGTAATAGCCAGAATCGTCACGCTGTTACTATAACCAAGGTAGCAGCTCCTACCTCAACCCTGTTCTTAGAAGTTATAGTCTTACCATCATCACCGTTATCATCAGCCTGCTCTGTCCACAGCTAGAGGAATGCGATTCGCAAACGTTTCGAACTACTTTTATTGTGTGTTCGTTGAGCCTTTCCCCCCCAAATCTGCATCTTTCAACGCTTCAGCAAGTCCTTGGGCTTCCCCTATTTCCTTTACCGTCCCTTTGTCAACCATAACGTAAATCCGCGATTCCCGACTATATTCCTGTCAAACGTGCCTATTTAAGTGCACTTCCAAAGAGTACTTTCGGCTGAAATGTCATTCGGGAGCAGCTAAACGGCAAACGCGAATGACACTTTACAAGGAACGCACTTTTAGCCGAGTGTATTCCCCAAACACACTTTACCGCGGCCAGCTCGCCGAGTGAGTAATCTCGTGAGAGAGAGAGAGAGAGAGAGAGAGAGAGAGAGAGAGAGAGAGAGAGAGAGAGAGAGAGAGAGAGAGAGAGAGAGAGAGAGAGAGAGAGAGAGAGAGAGAGAGAGAGAGAGAGAGAGAAAAGAACCGGTAGGGCTTACTACTCCAGATGGGGTGAATACAGTGAGGTGGCAGCGAAAAATAGAGAGAAAAGGGAAAGAAAAGAAAGAAAGGGGAGTAAGAGGGGAAATGCATTTAGTGATCTCGTGAGCAGATTTCCGAAAATCGCGAAAAATAACCTAAAACTGCGAGCGTTTAGGTGATAATAAGTAACGTTAAAAGATAATTATAGATACATTGCTTATTTACTTTTATGATAATAAGTAACGTTAAAAGATAATTATAGATACATTGCTTATTTACTTTTACAAAAGGAGAAGCAGCGACGAAAAACAATAACCTCTCTCTCAAAAACGTGCCAGTGCCGTTTGGTAGGGTTCTTCTCCATGGCAGCGGTTCTCGTAGGTGGTTTCTTGTGACCCTGTGATTGTATTCCCGCTTCAGCCTTCTCTGTTATATTGCACGGTTTCAGATAATTTTCCCCAAACGATAATGCTGCTGTTATTCTCTGCGCTGTGAATAACAGGGAAGATATCAGCGTCGGTGCACAGTCCCCGTCCTGACTCCTTTTTTTTTTGCGGACTTGTGCAAGGCACGGATTGCCATTTCGAACAATGCAAACATAACGAAATGTTTACAATATTTCTCACGTGATAAGGAGGGGTAATTTCAAGTAATTGTGCGTAATATTTACGCCGGCTGTGGTCACTGACATCACGGCCAAGGGCACTTTATTTCGGCGTTTAACAGCGCGCTGCCAAATTGTCACTTGTGAAGCCCGAGTGCACTCGGCGTAAGTGCATCTAAATAGACACGTTTGACAGGGGTATAAAATTTCAAATGTATCCGCCGAAAGCGACTTCAGAGCAAGGGACCGCGTACTGGGAACGGCGACGCCAGCAGCGATGGCCACTCCCGTTTACGGGTGGGACCGTTGTTGTTGCTGTTTGCTTGTTGGTGGTTTGAAGGAAAGGAGGAGAAAAGTAGGTGCATTGGAGATATTTTTGAGCTCGGTATGCAGCTCGCTTGCATACAACCAAGTGCGGGGAAAGGAAAGTAGAAAGGAAGTGAAAGGATAAAGCAGAGTAATAAAGAGATTGATAAAACGAGCAGAAACAATAAACGATAGGGCTAAGCCATTCCGTAAGTTAACTGTTGCTACTGCGAGAAAACAGTGGTATAACGTGCGAATTCGTTTCTGTGGGAGTGTGAGTCTCTACACGTGCCGAGAAGTTCCCCGTGAAACTGCCGTGACCACTCGTATCGTGAAATGGTTCAGCAAACGTCTTCGTGAAAATGTTTTGGTTCGATGCGCTGCATGTTCTGAAGTTGGTGCGCCGGCAACCAAAAAGAATGTAGTTCAAATACCGCCCGTAAGCGCTTATTCGCATGGCGGCGTCTGGTCCTCTCGCGATTTTCGGGCACATGCTTTCAGTTAATTACCGAGTAAAGGTACGACGAAACCAGTAGAAGATACGGATTACTAGACGGAAAGAGCCTATCATCTCTGATAAACACTTGTCGAATATAATGCGTTTTGGTCACTGTAAAGGCAGCACAGAACTGTTTATTTGTTTACATTTTTTAGTTATCGGTTTGTTAGTTAATTAGTCAGCTGGTTAGCTCGCGCCACGAACCGTTGGCCGCCGCTGCACGTACGCCGTCAGCCTACGCATGTGCGCACCGTCTTTTTCCTTCTCTCCATCTCCCCCCTTCCTTACCTATTTTATAAAAACACAAGCCACACATCATGATCGTCATTCTCATCGTCCTCATCTTCTTCTTCATCATCACCAGGGCAAATGCCACTCCCATAGATCTCCAATTATCCTGGCCTTGTGCTAACGGCGACCCATGTATCCCTGCAAACTTCTTGATCTCATCTGCCCATCTCACTTTCTGCTGCCCCCTGCAACGCTTGCCTTCTCTAGGGGTACACTCTGTTACCCTTAATGTCCATACGGTTATCTTGTCTTCTCATTACGTGCCTTGGCCACACTCATTGCTTCACACAAACGCTCTCCCTGGCCATTCTCTTCGCGCACTTTCAGGTGCGGCCCAGCATCGGGGCGAGTTGCAACAGTTGGCTTTATTAGTTAGTTGGTTATTCATTTAGTTGGTTAGTTATTTAGTGGGTTTGATGTTTGTTTTCTGTTTGTTTGTTTGTTTGCTACTGACAAAAGCAGGAATACTTAAGATAACTGTGCTTCAGATTGTCCGCACTCTTATGGAATAGGGAAACCATTCATTCTGATCTTGGTCGAAATGGTTCCTGCTCTTATCTCGTGTACTAACGGCAGAAGGAAATGCCACCTACTTAATTCACTGATAACAATCGTTTCCACGCGAAATGTTTTCTTCATAATTCTCTCTTCTAAATGCGATGCAGGGTTGTTTGACGACGAGTGTAATCGAAGAAGTTTGCGTCGCGACGAACTCGCACATTCAAACGACGATGAAGAACACACAAAATCACGCGACGCACTACTTAAAAATTTCAAGCGAGATTTGAGAAGTGTACATTTACCTTATAAGAAAGCACAGTGACTGAACTTTTTCTCAGGTTGGAAAGAAGAACGCCTTAGTTGCGTTTCGTGTCGATTTCTTTCCCTTTCAGCTTACTTCTAGGATCGTGCAAAGGCAACAACAGCGATGCGAGCAATCAAGCGAAGCGAAAGGATTTTCTGAGCGCATTTTTCCTCTTCCGCTATCGGTCGAGTGGTTTCGTGTGCGCACAGGGGTCGCGCAAGGTGATTCAAGGAAAGGGACGGCGATTAACGTTAACGGTGGGAGGGAAAGCGAAGATGTGCAAAAAGGAAACGACCCTTTGAAATAGTGAACCATCTTCCCGCAAGTAACCTGGCTCATAATTGCAGTTTCTGATCAAAGACACCGGACCGCGCTGCGCCGGGACTTCGGTTTGGCTACGGAAAAAGGGGAGCAAAAAATAACTAAAGAGGTCTTATTGTAGTCGGCATGCATCGGATTAAGTTTTTTTTTTTTTTTGCGTTTTCTGAATATTATCTGCCAATTCTTTTTTCACACTTTCTCCGACGAGTTCACTCCACTAAGAAGCGAAACGCGGAGCTTGTGAAACTACGTTCGCCTTTCCAGGCAGACGATGCACGCATCGCTGTGAATGTAGACAAATGGACCTTTCATTCTAAATGACGTAGCTGTTTTTTGTTACAGGTTTTCATTGTGAAGGAAAATTTGACATCCACCTCAATGCAGCCTAACGATGAATTTTTCTTCAAATGCGAAGTTTCTGAGAAAGCTGTACAGATTTCCTTTGTAGGCGTTAGGCTTCATTGAGATGGACGTCAAATTTTCCTTCGCAGACACTTACTCCACGTTGGGGACTTCCCCTAAATCTGGTGCTGGTTTTCGTTGAATACATTTATAGATATAGGCTACCCAGTTGCTTTCTAAGGGCTAATAATTCGTGTCATGCCAACCCTCGACGGCGAAAGCAGAAAGTTTTAACTGTCACGAAGATGACCTGTATCCCTTGCTTTTCACCTCAAACATTACAGGCATAATTTATCTCCGATTATTAGCTTCATATAAATTGTTTCCCTTTGGAGAATTACTCAATAAGTTACTTACAATGGCACAACATTTCTTGTAATGAATTGTATTTAATTAACCTAACTGTAATTATGTCTTGGAACGGCTTAGAATTACTTGGGATTTTTTTTTAATTAGTAAGAATTACTTTTGATAACTTGCCAGTACTAAAAGTACTTGCGATAACATTGCGATAACATCGATAACCTTGAAGAAGCGAAGCAATTGTATTCTGCAGGACAGCGCGCTTTGTAGTATCAGTGGAGCTTCAGAGTGTAAAGTATATTATTCAACCGTGACTGGAATGGTATTCAATAAATTATGTAGAGTCCTTACACGAATTTACCAGAAACGTCATCACAATGTCAAACCGCACATCTCCGATCTGTGCTGCGTCTTTGGTTATTCTATCGAAGAAGACAAGTTAGAAGAAGTGTTACTGAATTTCAAGCGCTTTAATAAGCCTCGAGGGAACCAAAGCGCTAAATACCGCTTCAGGAAGGAGTGTAGTTTTAACCCTGTATTTGGAATAAAAAAATGGCAGCATCTCCACTCCGTGTATGATGGCGAGGGTGCGGAGCACGGGGACTCGAAATGACATCCAAGTTGCGCCCCGAGTTACATCCGATTTGCGCCCGGGCGTCATTCGATTTGAGCCGTGAGTTGCGCCTTGATTATTCCCTAAATGAAACTGCAAACCACGGCTCAAATCGAATTTCGCTTGATTTTTGCTTGATGGTGGTGTCCACTCGGATGGACGCAGACGTACATTGGGAGGTCCTAAGGTACTCCGCCCCGTTACAGGCAAGAGAGAAGCCATTTGACACTCGGGTACTAACTCACGGTCGTAGCCCAACGGGTAAGATGACTGACACTAACTCTGTCTGGTCTACCAGACGCAGGCTAGAATCCTGCCGGTGCCTGTGGGATTTTTTGTGCGGTCCTAAGGTACTCCGCACTTAAAATAGTACGAATAGTGGAGAAAAACGAACGATGAAAGCAGACACTTCGCCCATTGAGCAGCGCAACCACACTATTAAGAGTGCAACTGGCGCCACGAGCAACAAAGCTTCACTATGGTGCGCGTTTCTATGGCGTAGCAGACGGACGAAACACCTCGCAGACGATTGTCTGGCCACGCGAAGAGAGCGGCCGTCACAAACGAGCACTAAAGCACCCCCTTCTCAACGCCAATGAAAGCTCCCCCCTCGTGGTGCCGGAGGCAGCAAGTAAGTATTTAGGGCTGTAAATACTCGACGACACAGCCGATATGGGCCGGCAACCCCAGCTTAAAAAATTGGGCCCATCTCCCCGCGAGGGGGACTCGAGTAAATGCGTCGCATAGGGGGTGGGTGTATTGCGTTAACGTTTAGTGTTTGGGGAGTTGGTGGTAGTGAATGCGTTGTATCAGCAGCTTCTTCACGTAGTTTGAATGAGCCAAGGATAGAAGGCGCGTTCGTAGCCTCCCATTCTGTGTCGGCTTTGTGGCGCAGTGGGTAGAGCACCATGTACATTGCGTTCCGCCCGCAGGGTCGAGGGATCGAAACCAGGCGCCAGATAGTACACCCTTTATATAAGTGTAGGGGGAGGGGTGCGGACTACAACTGCGGACGTCAACGCGAGTGACATCGTGAGTTAATGAAATGCTCTGCATTTAAAATCAGCTTAGCTGAAGTCGTAACAAGTCTTCACCCTCGCCTCCCTAGCAAGATTGGCGGCTGCAGAACAGAGCCTTGCGGAATTCTATGGCGACGTAGCGTGCTGCAAGCTGAAAGAAACGAGACGTCCAACATCAGCCTTTCCCTTAAGAGACAAGAGAATACAGGCTCACGCCGGATCATTCATTCGTGCGATTCCAAAGACCTGTGCACTTTGGTATAGGCCGTTTGGTGTTGCTTTGCCGGAAATACGAGCCGTACAGAGGTCAGCGAAAAAGAAGTGCGATCGTTCAATAAAAAAGCGTTGAGGCTTCTACAATGTGCCTCCGTACGTATTTGATGGGCAAAATAAGCGCGAACATACCGTACAAAAAATGGCAACAGATAGAGCGAAAGAAAGTAAAAGATCAGAGACGCAGAACATAAAACGACATGCCAGAAGGTTTGTCTGTAAACTGTGGGGCTATCTTTTCCTGTGCTACCTTTATGGTTTCTTTTTTTCACCACATATTTACAGCCTTTGTCAAAGTTTTCTAAGCCCAGCCGAAAGTGCGCAGGCCGCAAAAAAATTAAGAGTATTAATAGTATAAGCTTACGTCCCGAGCGTGGCTAAAACGTTTTGTGCTCGAAAGGTAGAGAAAACACCTTTATTTCTCACTGCCATAATTTTTTTTGTCATATTTAAAGATACAGCTTATTCTTTGAATTTTTTAAGGTCCAGAAGGCTTAGAAAATTTTGACAGACAGTGTACCTGCACAATGACCCTTTTTTATTCCTACTGGATTTCTTGCCTCCTAACACCGCTTTACCTGTAAAGCGTGCACCACAGCAGAAGGGGTGCTATTGTGGCGAAGCAGAATTCAGTACTCATGCGAAACTTGCTGAAGTACTCGCGTTAGAGCACGCAGTTCTTCTAAGGGCCCAGGAATCCTCATTTGCGGATGCCTGTAACGTAATAGTAGTTCACCTAGTCAAAAATGCTTCGCATTTAAAAACAACCATTCAGTATTAATTCCCCCTGCTGGGTGTTCATTTTTATTCTTCGCCGGTAGGGGCCAGTGCCGGACGGTGTTTCCGTTTGTTTTCGCTTGTTTTAAGTGCGAATGCACTTTATAAGCGACCCTGAATTCCGGTGACCGCCGTCCGTCCACATAGCAACAGCTGCGGGTGCGCGCGCTCCTCGTCTTCCTTGGCAACGGGGGGAGATGTGCGCGCGCTGCCTGGCCGCTGACATGGCACATACCCACGTGGGGGATTGGCCAGGAATCTCCTCGTCTTCCTTGGCAACGGGGGGAGATGGGCGCGCGCTGCCTGGCCGCTGACATGGCACATACCCACGAGGGGGATTGGCCAGGAATCGGACGTGAGAAGGGCTAATGCACCCGCTTAAAGGAGTACTGAGACGAAATTTCAAAGTTGAGATCCGCTCTAGCAATCAAGTACAACGACAACACAAATAGGTGTCTGTGCATGGCAGATACCCACGTGGGGGATTGGCCAGGAATCGGGCGTGAGAAGGGCTAATGCACCCGCTTAAAGGAGTACTGACACGAAATTTCAAAGCTGAGATCCGCTCTAGCAATCAAGTACAACGACAACACAAATAGGTGTCTGTGCATGGCACATACCCACGTGGGGGATTGGCCAGGAATCGGGCGTGAGAAGGGCTAATGCACCCGCTTAAAGGAGTACTGACACGAAATTTCAAAGCTGAGATCCGCTCTAGCAATCAAGTACAACGACAACACAAATAGGTGTCTGTGAATAAATGCATCTTTCTTTCTTTGTAGTTGTGTGTGTGTGTGTGATCTCTCTTTCGCGAACATTACCGAACCGCGCAAATTCAACCACTGCATTCGCACTTTCACATTCTTCCCCTCGGGGAAATGCGGGGAGATTTTTTCTGTTTATCACCCCTACAAAACATCTTACGGTCACGTCTTTATGGAAACAAGTGATATCAAAAGTAAGCACGAGTACTTTCCTGACATGTCAAAAAACAAGGCTGCCGCAACGAGAACACAGGGCCTCATTGGAACACTTCTGTGTGTTTTACCCTCAGGAGCATCAGCAGAGATAACACCGGGCCACCTACCGTTTTATGAGCGAAATATTTTTTATAACGGTTATGAGCGAGACTTTGTACTCCTAATTGGAGCCCACTAAACTCCTGCTGCATATAAATAGATATGCAGTCATTTATAAAGGCGCAGGCTAGCGCCATACAGCAAGAAGAAACAAAAGTTAAGAAAGTTTCGCAATAGTAATCGCGTAAACTGGCTTCAAGAGAGAGAGAGAGAGATAGAAGGAACTTTATTTGAGCCCGAACTGCTAGAAGGAAGGAGGTGACAGGGAGGGAGATATAGAAAAGCTTGTGAGCCTTTGCAATATAACGTCATGCAGACTCAACAATGAGTCTCGAATTAAGCATGCAGTAAACATTTGTCTCGAATTAAGCATGCAGTATTTGTCGACCGCAAGGAAACGCCAATACCAGTATAATTTCAAGGCATAACACGAACTCATCGCTGCGTCCTAACACGGAACTAGGTCACAGTGTAGACGTTTTCGCATGCGCTTTCAGATGCCGTGCCTTTGGTTTGTGATTTTTCAAGCAAAGCTTTAGTACTTTCCTCCAGCGCTTTCCCGGAGGATGCGCAAGGTGACCTTTTGACCGGAGACACACCCCCGGTGACACACCCCTCACAGCGCATCGCCTGATTCGCGGGGCCCGTGTCGGCTCTCTGCACACGGCCCCGTTTTACGTCGTTTCGCGACTTAGCGGCGGCGGCCGCTACGGGAGAGGCCGCTCAGCTGATCGGCGGCCGAACCAAACCCCCGCTTAACACGCATGCGCCGCCGGGTCGTCTCAGGATTTGTAACTCATTTTGCGCCGCGTTCACCGTGAAAAAGGAACGCCGCGTTCCCCCAGAATGAAAGCGAGACCGGGCCCCCTTCTGTGAGCGTTTCACGGTACCGAACGACCTCGAGCCGTGGTCGTCAGTACAGCGACATCATAGTCTAACTAAACGAAAGCAAGACTCAACCAGACTAAGCCAAGCTTTAGCTGAGCTAAGCTGCAACCATTTTTTCTCTTTAAGTGGAACGACTTTGGTTGACACCACTGTCGACTAATTCAAAAGCAGCGGCTACCGCGACGTAAACTGTTCACGTAGCAGAGAATATAGAAGCCATACTAAAACGAAGAAAGATATTACTGGCAGCTTCTGTTTTCTTCTACTCCCCAAACCCCTCGTAATTTAGTGTCTGCGCGCAAATTGCGCCATCCGGCGATTTGTCCTCGAGGCTGTGAGCTCTACATGGAAATTTCTGCTCAGGAGAATCGTGCCAGACCTAATAACCCCGAAATCTCATTCCGCTTTATTGAACCGAGAATTTGCGTATAATTTAGGAGTACTTCGTCACGTTCAAATATACTGGGTGCGCCCTCAGGTGTGTCCGACAATGCGCTACAGAGGTGTAACATTGAAAAGTGCAACAGGTGCAACGTAAGGTATGACAACTGCACTTGATTATGCACGTCCATTGGTGTGTTTGGGCCGTTTGAGTAAACACGACGTACTAAACGTGGTTAGAAAGTTTCTCGGCCACGGAAATACTACTTGTTGTTTTTTAAGTTTTGTTTGTAGTCCTGTTCCTTAATGTGGCACTGGTTTCCCCGTGGGCTTTGTTTATTTGTGTGCACCCCCTCCTGGTCCATGCTACGGTGTGAGTCCCTAACATATTTTCAGTAAACAAATAAAGAGTCAATTGTTACTGCAAACCAAATGTATAATATTTGTCTCGGAACGCGCTTCTCAAGGATTTATTGGAAATTAGTACACAAGGCAATCCCCACGTTAAACCTGCAGTTGTAAGATCGTTCAGTTATCCTAGAAAGCCCAAAGTGTAATTCCATTTCAAACCATCTTCGGGGGGATTTCAGTAACGCAAGAAAGAAGAAACGCTGTGGAAGCATTGAAGCAGGAGAGTGGTGCCCTCTTTAGGTATCGCGCTACTTTGATCACTGTAGATCGATCCGCACAAAGACGGGGTAGGGGCGCCATCTCTCGCTTCTTTGCTTTACCCTTGTCGTGAGGAACAGGTAATTTTTAGTGCTGCGCTTCCATGCCTTTGCTCCTTCGCCTTTGAACGATTGTCGGCTGAAGCTGGAATAGTGGCGCCATCTCTCGCTTAGGTGCTTTACCATAAATGTGAGCAACGGCAATTTTTAGTGGGGCGCTTGGCCTTCGCCTTCGCATTCCTCCATGGGCCTTCGCTCCCTCGCCTTTAAACAATTGTAGGCTAAACTGGGGTAGTGGCGCCATCTCTCGCTTAATTGCTTTACCTTGATCACGAGCAACGGCATTTTTCGGTGCTGCGCTTGGCTTCGCCGTCTTCTCATTTGAAGAAGTGTCGCCGGTCACCCTTGTTGCTATGCGGTTAGACTTTTACTGTTAAAACTGGATGACCTACCGTGCAGTGACGCCTCATGTGTTGCTAAGGTGTTTTCATTTTTCAGTTCGGGCGATGTTGCACTGCTGAAGGCTAGCGTGCGCTATCGAGGCAGCTCTGCCCGCTGTCAACTAATTTTTAGTTGCAACGAACCACCACGAAGGAAATATTATTGCGGGTTACCGAATAGAATTATGATTTCTTTGGGGACCCGGGGTAACTCATAAAACTTATTGTCACGATTTGAGGGTAGGGGTACCCTCCAACCGAGTGACGACCTGCAGCGTGCTGGTGGTGACGGTGACTGACCGGGAGCGGCTGTGCTTAGTGTACTCGTCGGTGTTTATTTGCCAGCCGTGCACAATGTTTCCCACCGAGCCTGGTGGGACCACCGAACCTAGCGGCTAACGAAGATTAGGGTCGGAGGCGCCACGCACCTGTCACACCCCTCACCCTCAAGTTTGTTCATCCCACGCAAACACAAAAACTACACCTGTCACCCCGACGAGTAACGGTCTGGCGGTCTCAGTAGTCTCGCACTCCGCCTGAGCACAGGTGTCGATGCAGGTGTGGCAGCATCGGGTGGCGCCTGTGTCACTCTCGCACCGTCCGTTAGCCTTGCAGGTTGCACCGGACCTGCAGGTGGCGCCACATAGGCGCGAGCAGCACCACACCCTGGTGGTGTACTGGCGGCGGCCAGTGTAGTTGGCTCCCCTGTCTGCTGGCTTCCTGAAGGGGTGGCGGAGGTTACCAGGTGAGGCCTCACATGGTCCGCGTGCCGGTGCCACGTGGTCCCGTCCGACATGCGAACAAGCAGTGATGACGGTCTGGCACGAGAGACCACGTGCCCGGCAGACCAGGGTGGACCAGGCCGGAAGTTCCTGGCGAAGACCGGAGCCCCAGACTTCGGCAAAGGCCCAGGACGGCAACCTCGGTCAGCCGCCAGCTTCTGCTTGAGCTGCTTCAGGAGCGCTGTGGATCGGAGGTCTGGGTGCAACACGTCCAGCGGTGTCTTCACCATCCGGCCTAACAGGAGCTCGCAGGGGGCACGGCCCGTGACGTCGTAGGGTGTGGTCCGGCACTGAAACAGGACTCGGGCAACCTGCGTCCGGAAATCATCCCCAGCCTTGCTCTTCTTGAGTTTGTCTTTCACCGTTTGCACCACCCGCTCGGCAGAAACATCCGACGCAGGGTGGTACGGCGGAACAATCATCCGACAGATTTCGTTCTTCGTCAGCCAGGCCAGGTACTCCTCGCTGGCGAAAGCGGGACCGTTGTCGGACATAATGAAGTGTCGTCGGTCACCCTTGTTGATATGCGGTTAGACTTTTACTGTTACACTGTAAATCGTTTTAAATCGTGACACTGGCGACGGTGGAAGAAGCACGCGGAGCGACCGAAGATTAGGGTCGGGGGCGCCACACACTTGTCACGCTTATTTCTGCTAGATACTAAAGAATAAAGATGTTTCAGCTTGATTGTTTTGTCAATAATAAGATAAAACACAAGAGCCCTCTGCAAAATAGAATTAAAACTTCTTAGAGACGTCTGAGTCTACAAGTTATTTATGCAAGCCGCCCCGAAGCAGCCATGCAGCTGCGCTAACGCGACATGTTTAGTCGGCAAAAAAGGTTCTTTCAAGATGCCCCTCCTCCCTTCTTCCCCTTCCCCAACTACGGCCATGTGGCCTCCCCCATCTTAATAAATGTCATTCACTCATTCATTTCAAGATGTCTACGCAACTTCTTGCAGGAAGTTGTCGTTTAAATAGCTTCTTTTTAGGTGGTTTCTAGAACTTTCAAGAGGTTTCAAGAGCTTTTTGGAAAATCTCTTACCTACGTTGACTCAAGAGTTCCTTGGTGGCACTCGCTACATACTTGCGCCGTTCACACAGCCCAGCCTGCGATATTGCTACGAACTGCCGTCAACATTGGCACACCAAGCGGCTGCATCTGGGAGACTCACATCGACTGCCCATGGAAGAAATAGGTTTGCTTAAACTGGCACATACTTTTAGAGATACTTAATCAGAGAAGGGCGGCTGCTCGTTGTCGAGTTTTCTGGAACCGACCGCTGAGAATGTCAATAGTTTTCAGCTGACAGTAATATCCAAGGTGCGCCCGTGTGAACAGAGAAAGCATCAAGCGGGAAGCGCAACATACGATGATGTTCAAAACACAGAGATAGCGGTGTTTGCAGAGTCTCAAAAGAATTGAAATATTTGATTGCAGCTTTGATGTGATCTAAATAAATGCTTGTTCTATGAGCGTGTACACCAAATGATTGCAATTTCAATAAATCCAAAATGTGGCCTCAGTAGGTTGCGCAATTTAGCTGAAGTGGCAGGGAATCCAGATGCCATTATTCTGGCAACCACAGGAAGTTATCAAGCAAAAAGCCGAGTTATCTCTTATGGGCCGTGATCACGCCTCTATGGGGCGATAGCTCACTAGCGTTCGCCGCCTCATCTACGCTTACCAACTAGAAGGCGCTGGAGAAGCCTTGCGTCAATCTCGGGGCTAGTGTGACGCTCTGAGTCATTGTGGCTGCCATTCGCTAACATTTCCGGCTCAATGGCCTCAATGGTACAATCGCAGTATTTTTCTGCAGACGTCAGCACTTCGCTGCAGTTGTAGACCCAGATCCCCCCACGCTGAGCCCCGCGAGTCCTTAACCTGTCCACGTTCTACGAAATAAGGTTGGCGGCAGACTTTGCTGGTTTGGGTGGTAAAACGTAGATCTGTACTGGCGTGTCTCTGACGCCTTGGGTTGTGCATTGCGACACGTCCTGGAAAATGCACCTGGCCACAGGGCAGCAGATAGAAGGCATACCGGGAGAGGTGCTGCCTTTGAACGGTGCAGAAGTGGCGAAATGTACCGGGTTAACACGACTGCGAAGCAGTGACTTGTCTCGACGCCACACGAACGATCTGGGGACCGTTAGATATACCTCTTCATGCACTTGCTGTCCCTGTTCTCAATCATTTAACACGCAAATTGGTTTAATCGAATGTATATAATGCACTGCCTCGTCTTGTAGACGCCGACATAGACTTTTGCAGCGAAGAATGTCAATTGCTTCGAAATCAGAGCATTTTATTAGTTTGCAGAATTATCCAGACAATTGATGCTCCCAGTATCCTCTCAATTTTGCAAACTGGGCATGTGTCCCGGGTTCACTTCGGCATTTTCTCTGAAATTGCATAACCATTTTGACGATGGTACTGCCGTTCAGATGTTTTACCGATACCAACTTTCAAGCTAGAAAAAATGAACGTGCTAGAAGCCTTAAGCAGCTGCATATTGTTTTTTATGGATAGTACTACGCTATAAAAAGGTCACTGCTCCTTCCCGCATTTTTGTTATACACATCCATACAGTAAATGATGTTTCCAATGCCTTATAATGAAATTATAGCCCGCAGGTTGCGCTAGCGCCCACTTTTGCATATGCATGACGTTCGCGTTGTGACGTCTTGCCACTTGAAACACGCGTAACATGAACTTCCTTTCACGGTTCGTGGTCACGTAACACCTGGAACTTCTGACGCCATGTTTGGACCGTGTCTATAACGAAACCATCCACTCCATTAGGGTCTGTTATGCTGTCCGGGGAACATAAAAAATCGTGACGGCTCAACCTGAACGAAAATCGGCGGAATACGGACGGAAGTCGGACTGTCCAATCAACCAATCAATCAATCAATCAATCAATCAATCAATCAATCAATCAATATAAATAATTATCCCATGAATCAATCAAATCAGTTTTCTTGACATTCATACTGATCATATGTAGGGAGCACTAATGAACAGTCGACATAGTATCAAAGCATTTTCTTCGAAGGCGACGTTATTCGAAAACCAGTGGTTCCGGCGTCCAAAAATGCAAGGTTCCTATACCACAGGCCAATTACGATTATTGGTTCTGAATGCGAATGTTCCCTTTCACACAGCTGGAGCTTCGGTCTCCCTTTTCTTCATTGGCGTTTTCGTCATTGCGATTGTGTTGGCCGCACAGAACTGGTAAAGACACTTTGACGTCTGGTCTGCGTTTTACCGTAGCGTAGTTATTTCCTCCCTCCAGCACAAAGGAGCAAATGTTTGGAATGCCTCAAGGGTATTCGCTAACGGCGATCACAGCTTCCCTTCGAGGCTTACGGCCGGTTTACCGATTACCGTTTGCTGCGATGGAAACGCGAACACTGGGAGGAGCACCCTAAAGCATTCGATCGGACATTAGTGCTCTCATCGCATTCACGACTGATTGTGAGTGCTTAGGTATGTACATTCCTCAGACTTCTGTGTGCTTGTAGGTGTCTTTTCTTCTGTACCGGTATTTAATCCTCGCTATATTACTTTTTCTTCTGTACATGGGGCAGCGCAGTCTGCTTCTATAATCTGTAGGCCTGCTTACTATCTGGTTTATGCTGTCAGTGTCTTGGCTTCAAGGTATTGCAAGCAGGGAACCGTCCACTGGCCAACCCAAAGGTCGGCTGGGGGGGGGGGGGTGAGGGGAGGGCATGGAGTAGACGTTAGAATTTACAAACTCCCGCGGCCTAGTAAGTAGCACTAGCAGACCTACAACATGTGTCACTTCTCTCCTGTTTATGTTACATGGTAGAATGCGCAATATTTACATCATTCCGGCAAGGGCGGTGAGCAGCAGCTACACCTGGTGCGCTGACAGGGTATGTGTGACTACAATAACGTTTAGAGCGTGCTTTGCCCTAGTGCACAAGTTTATGGAGTGTTGGAAATACAGTGCTGGATCGCAGGAAGGTGCAGTGCCTAAAGAACGACAGAGTAAGTCACATAGATCGCTGTAAACAGTGGGTATTTGCAGTGTAACGCGCAAGCATGCGTTCGATGCATTAGCCTTATGATTCATGTTTAGGGCAGAAACTAGCGAAAAGAGTCGTTCGCTCTTTCCTCCTGAGGCCACCGCCTGCCCTCCGGTGACAGGTTGCACCCGAACGCAGCTACGAAGGACGGCATGTTCATCACGGGCTCATCGCACATCTGCTGAACAGTCTTGTTGACGTCGTCTGTTGCACACACTGAATAGCAAGAAGCCATGAAGAACAGTTCGTCCACAAAGGCGGTGGTAGGGAAGGCAGGCGCATTACCGGTTCTTGTCTCGACGCCCTCGTGCAAAGCACGCAGAGCCGTATGCACAGCCACTGCCTCCAGGCTCTTGTCAGAAGTGTCGGACGAGGCGACCTCCAGGACAGATCTCGCCAGGAGTCTGCCAGCACCCGCGTAGTTTATGACGGGGTGCAGGTCGGAGTGAAAGAAAGGGTAGAAGAACAAAATGGGATCGACGGTCAAGTTTAACTCCCGGTTCCAGGCCAAGTCTTGAATACCATCGATGCCAAGAATGTTGTAGAGTCCCAGAGACATGAGATGGCGCCGGGCTTCTTTGAAGGCGACCCAGTTAGCGAAGAAGGATGGCTGCAGGGGTGGCAGCGCGTTTGCCGAGACGGAGAATTCCGACGGCGCCGCGATGTCGGCTGGGAGAGACTGCATCGCCCCTATCGACCGTAGGATGCCGCGTTTGAGGGTTGTGTCGCCGTCTGGAACGGGGAGTAGGCTAAACCAGGCTAGCCCCACCATCTCCTTCACTTCGTGCAGGCACTGGGTCGGAGCCTTGTCTGGTGCAGAGTAAAGCGGCCGGCTGTGACTGCTTGCATTCCGGTCATCTACCATCCAACCGAGCTGCAGTATTGTCCGGTACGCGATGTGCTCTGCCAGGGCATATTCCATGCGGGCTCCGAGGTCGAACAAGTGGCTCACTGCCTGGAGAACGCTCGGGCTCTCGAGGTGGACCATGGTTCCCCGAGTGGTGTTCATCTCCGGTGGCTGCACGGAGCAAAGCGCATCAAGCCAGGCACGAACGGGGATCGACGGCGTGAGCAGCACAGCCATGGTCTCCACGCTAATGACCAGCGGGCCCGTGTTGGCTGTAGAGTTGATAGTGACTGATGCCGCGCTGATAAGCATGTCCACCGACGTGACGCGTCCCACCGTTTCCGGCTGCTGGTCCAGGGGCAGGCCAAATATTTTCAAAGTATTCAGGATGCTTCTCCTATGCGCCCTAGTCTTCCGAATTTTCTTCACCACTGCGGCCCACTCGGCGAGGGCCTTACTTCTGCCGATGTACACGGCAGGAGTTCCATTGCTCCACGAGCCCATTTGGAGCTCGAACCAGAGGTGGATGCCCCAGTTGACGGAAAGGTCAACCAAAATGGCAAGGAGATCGGCCGGGCTTCGCTGGAGGTAAGGAAGGATGCCCCGGGCTCTTAAGAAAGCAGCAAGCTCAGCTGTCTCACGTCGTCCGTGTAGGCAGGAGTGCACCAGTGCGGCCACCTTGTCAGCAGTAGTGGTAGCTGTTTCCCCATGAGACGCATTCACCGTCAGCAGCGACCGCAGGACTTGTCGCATGAGCCTGGCTTCGGCCGCTTTTCGCATCGATGGCACGGTGTTCCCCCGGCGCCATCGTCCACACACGAAGCCGTACAGGCTGTGGCAAGGGTTGCAGTTGATGTCCAGCGAGGACTGCAGCTCCCAAGAGTACTGCTGACACGCGGGGCTGTCGCAGACGGCGCGGAGCGTGGAGAGGAGCTGGTTCTTGCGTACGAACACGTGGCCATGGCGGGCTGCCATGGTCTTGTTGGCTATGGCCAGGAACTTGATCATCAAGGCGGCGCACACGAGGATGCCACAGAAACCGGCCACCTTTCGGAGGCCCATGAGTACTGTGTGGCTGCGGCGTCCGACTCGGCCGAAGCGACACTCCCGTGCCTGGAATGGGAGAACAACGATCCAATAAGACATCGGCAGGCTAGCCAGATTCACCGTCAGTTCGTAAGTGATACACCGGAGGCATTGCGGATGCCAATGCGCATAACATGTTTCCTGGAGACTAAGCGGGTGTACCGCACTAGTTGAAAGGTGTCGATCTTGTGGCCAAACTAGAGAGCTTGATAGACTCGCGCGAACCCCTACAATCGTGAAACAATATCCAGTGGTCTTACATGAACGAATGGAAGGGAGGGAGAGAGAGAGAGAGAGAGAGAGAGAGAGAGAGAGAGAGAGAGATCTAATGGGCAGGCGAAGTCAGCCAGGCTAGCTGGCCGACTTGCTACGCCAGATGGGAGCACATCCGGCTTTTGATATACCGACCTGCCCATGCTCCACGATTCCGCGTACCGAAGTTGTTATTGCTTCTTCCACTTTTTTTAGTTCTTTCCGATGCCACTGTGCCGGCTGCCGCTGCATTTGATCTCCATTTCTCCGCTGAATACGCGTCTACTCGGCCTGCTGTCATCGTTTCACCCTTTTCTTTGCACATTGTGCTCAGTCTTTGCCAAGTCATCCTGGGGAAGTGCACACCTTCCGTTGGCTCGATGGTGGCATATAAATAGGACTTTAACTCGTAATCGTTCCTTGAGTACCGTATAAACCGGATTATAGGTCGAGTGGGAATATAGGTCGACCCCCTACCTTGAGGTGGGAAAAGTTGACAAAAAAATAATTCGGCACAGAACGCACACACGTCTATATTTATTTTCGGCGCCTGTCAGTCCCTGCCACTCACTATGCCTGCCGAAGTCACTCGTCCGAGCTCTCAGAGTCGTTCGAGGACGACTGCTTCTCACTGTCATCTTCTGTGCCGTCAGGCGCGTTGCTGATGGAGCACTTCCTAAACGCTCGAGCAGCCACGTTTTCGGGTAGCGACTGCCAACAGAAGGACACCCAGCTTGACACGGTCACGAGGGATGGTCTTCGCAGCCGGCTTGTATGGGTCTTTTCGTTGTCGCCGGCTATCCACTCATTGTCCAGTTCGCGGAGCTGGTCCACGGATGGCCTCCGCTGTTACCGGGCGCGATCGTGAGCGAAGTTTCCGGACGAAGTCCGCCACTTTGTTCTCCAACTCGGGGTGCACCGCTTGATGTTCACGGAATGATCTGTTCCGGGGGTGGCACGCGCACAGCTTAGCTTTCTGGCTCCGCCAGTACCGCCGCTTCTTTCCGAAACGCCAAACTGGCGTTGCGCTGCCATATTCGCATTCTGCTCGGCGACTCAATCGCCTTCAGCCGCGGTGAACTGGCGTCGACTGCCGCAACTCATTTCGGAACAGACACGTACAGAAATGTACGCACACACGCACACACAATAGACGAGTAAAAGACGAAAAACTAGAGGAAAGCGAAAAGCAAATAAAGGCCTGACAGTGCGAGAGAGCAGTCCGACACAAAGGGCAATGGCGACAGACTACGCTTGCAGATTGTTGCCAGATCACAATTTACATTCTGCCAATGACCGCTATATAAGACGAGGGGTGACTTTTGTGCGGATTTTTTTGGAAAAAAACTCGACCTAGATTCCGGTTTATACGGTAGGCTGGAATATAGAGTTTCTTACAATATACACTAGGGAGGAATCTGGCGGTAGCGTCTATGCGGCTCACGTCAAGGCTGTCCGTGTCGTCATGAACCGCCATTATGCATCGCTCTCGACTTAGTTACATCATTGGCTTGGATTGAAACGTTTTAGTAACCGCAAATTTAAACAAAGTGCCTCAGGGCACACAGCGCCCTGTTTGTGTGCCCTTTCTGTAGTCCTGTTTCTAACGCTGTTTTATAAGTCAGCAAAAACGCGACGAATAGTGTGCAATTACGTAAGTGGAAACTAAAAACAGGCTGTATTAAACTAAGGAAAACGGAAGTAGAACGTATTTTTGCCGGAGAGGTTGTAACTGCTATCCCGCAGTGCAAGGTTGTAGTTACGAACAATGTTAATATTCGGGGGGGAAACTCATTAGAGACTGTGATTTTATTAATTCTACCATTATTTCAAATAATAAGTTAGTTGAAGAGTTTGGAAAGTTTTTTGAGCGTGCCTATTAAAACGTTGCCGTTGTGGTGAACCGGTGCACCTACCACCAGCTAGTTTAACAAGAAAAAAGAAAACGTGGCGTTAAACAGCCGTGGACGATGACAAGATAGGACGCATACAAGCGCCCGTATCTGTTGTATCTTGTCTTCGTTGAGGTACGTTTTTTTTTTTTTCTTTTCCTCGGCTACAAATTTCGCGGCGGCATATTACCCGCTCAGTCATACGTCCTTTTGCTGCTGTTTGCCTGCGCTTTCCGAGTCTATCTTTGCTCCGATTATTGTTATTTTATCCCTGCATCGAGAGTATGACCTTCACCTTCTTCTAAACCCGTCTCTGCATGTCCATTCTGTTACTCTGGTGGTCCCCCTTCCTTAGTTCATCTCACGGTCAGAATTGCGAAGTTAAGAACTGCCTTCTATGCGGTCCTGATGACGGTGTTCCTTGCACTTTCTTCGGTGAGGGTAAATTTTTGGCACGGTAGGAGCTGCAATTTTTTGGTCCTCATCAGTGCTTGCATGAGCTTTAGCATTCCTTTCTCACTTTTTCTTTCACTGCTCTTGGTTTGGTGTTTTGTTTGCGTGCCATTGATTAAAGTTTTGTTTTTGGCGATTGGGAGTTTGGCACTACCCCTTGTCTCCAGCAAAACGCCGAGCCTTCGTACTCGACTGTTCTCTGGGAAGACATCCGCACCTATTTTCTGATTTCTGGCTTGGCCGGAGTGGCGACTTCTGTCGCTTGCCAAAACGAGTTTGCAGCGGAGACGGAACCATGGAAATATTTAAGAGTATTTTGTAAACTTATTTGATTAGACAATACATAGTAGGCTTTATTTTAGTTCGTTTATGCTTACAATGTAGGCCTTCCTTGATTTCTAAAAGACCAGCGTTAATCGTTTGCCCCCTGGTCACGCCATGTTGGTCACGTTAGGTCACGTTAGGTCACGTTGGTCACGTTAGGTCACGCAATGTTGGTGGCGGCACAAGTCCCGCTGGCAAACACGCCGGGGTGGTTCAGTGGGCAAGGCGTTGAGCCACTGATCCCAAGGACGCGGGTTCAATTCCCGGCCGCGGCAGCCGTTTTCCTGATGGAAGCAGAAAACAAAAACGTCGGTGGGCCGAGATTCCGGCGCACATTGAAGATCCTAAGTAATCTAAGTTGTCCCTGAGACATCTGCCATGGCGTGCCTCGTAGGCCACGTGTAGCTCCGGAGCATGAATTACCGGAAATTTATGTTTTTATTCTTTTTGTGTAAGCACGCTTTGCTGTGATGACGTAAGTTGCGGACACGAGTGGCTACAGTATCTGCCGGACATGCTACCACCGACTGGGCATCGAACAAACTTCACTGCGCAGGCGCGGCACCTGCTAAAAACGTGTGTCCTTTCCTTAGTATCGGAAGTTGTATCACTGTCCACCTTTCCAAACTTTTGCTACCATTTCGCCACATTACCCATTCATTAGAGCTCTGGTATCTTCCTGCCTCAGTCGTAGCTTCCGGGCGGCAGCGGTGACGTATTTACGGAAGCCGGATTAGCACGGCTGAGAGCGGGCGGCCAGGAGCCACGTGGAAATCGAAAAATGAGCCTAATAACGCTATCGCGTTAATAAGGAATGCTAGTCGAGCGGGCAGATATACCAGCACTGTGTTTGCCTGTCTACGTTGTACTCTGCATAGCTAAAGAGCGGATCTGGAACGTAAATTTTTAGTCCTGACCGGTATTATAGGTATTGATCGTCGCAGTCGCTAGTGATTGGCACAACCACTATAACTTAAAGGAGTACTGACACGAAATTTCAAAGCTGAGATAACTATGTAAAACGCTTCCTTTTTATCAGGAGATATCTCCCAGCAAGTTTCAACAGCAACCGTTCAGCGAAACATATTTAAAATCCATTTTAATCTTCACCCGCACGAGAAAGGCCAGAGCGGGTCGACGTGACATCATCTGCTACGATCCCCAAACTGTCGACGTCGGGGCTCCCGTGACGAAGCCGACGCGCTGGCTGTGGTTGGCGCGCGCTGCTCGGGCGTGTGTACACATCATGGTTTTGGGACTGACGTCATGCTGCCCGGGCCTGTGGGGACGGCGAAGACCTCGGCCGGTCTGGGCGCGCGCGTGCGCTCGCTCGCGCGCGCTTCCAGAGAGGCAGCGATACGGCAAGAATGGTGACGCCATGTGATACATGCTGTCATGGCGGCCGCTCGGCGTTTTTTTGTCGAAACCGAAACTGGCACGAATAAACGACGCCGTAAATGAATGTTTACGCTGCGCTCGACCGTCTAATCTGTCATTCTATGATTAGTGGGCTGGTAGGCACGCATAGCTGCGAAAAAAACGTAACATAAAAATTTCGTGTCAGTACTCCTTTAAGCGAGCAGCCGCTGGTCGCACCGCGAGCGAAACGAAGGTGGTGAGTTTCGGGATTAAATTATCAGCAAACGGGTAGTGCTCCGTCTCTACACAGCCATTTTTTGGGCCGATGACCCCCATTGACGCATGCTGCTATGGACAGGAAGCTATTTTTAAAGCCGGTTGTGGATGGTGGTGAATGCGATATGAAATTGTATTAAAGGGTCTCTCACATACACATGACCTGTTACGTGCGCACAATTTAGTTCATGGAGATTGTAAAGTATTTACCCAAGAGAATGGATAACATAACGAAACGATCCTGAATTTGTGTTTAGCTGGCTTCGTGCCATAGTATACTCATGGCACTCCAAGAAAAGAGACCTAAGTCGCTAATTCCTAATTAAACTATCTTACTTTTTATTGGGCAGCCCTTTCTCGCCCTTATCTGGGCTGAGCCGGGTCGCCGTCGTCGTGACCGAGAGAACGATGGGAAGACCAACGAGTGAATGAAAAAGCGAACGATGGGAATACCGACGAGTGAAAGAAAGCAAAAAAGGAGAGTTTCGGGAAATTGGGAGGGAAGGGCGGTTCGCGGTGGAAGTGCGAGCCGGCGCTCTCTGAAAGTGTGCGGTGGGGGAGGGGAGGGCGCAGTATGCTGTGCCCGCATGAGGCGCTCGACGGCGCGACACTTGGCGAAAACGTGAGGAGGGCGTGCGCATGTCTATGATGTGCGTTCGCTTAAGACGCAGTTCGCGGGCCCTTCCTGAGACGGACTTGGCGCTGCCGACGCAGAGGCTCATCATCGCTGCTGTCGAGAAAACCTTCGAATGAGTGCTGCCTCCGCGCACTGCTGCTGCGCCCAAAGATCGTATTTGGGAGTATCATAATGGTCAGCCAATTTTTTTATGTCTATAGTATGCCCATATTGTCTCCCAACCGCGCTGAACAACACAGGCGACGCGATCTATGCAGCACAGCTATGTTAAGCTACACAGCAATAGTGCGAAACAACGCCGGCACGGAATGCCCCAAAAACGTGAGTGGCACGATCAAGCTCACCCTTTCGGGTCCTGCACCGTCCTCATCTCCTTCCAGGTCAAGTGAGCTGGACAGCGACCCAAGCACAGCAACACGCGGTTGGCGGTCGCCATCGCCCCGTCCGCTGTCGTCGCCAGGTTCAGGTTCCGGCTGCCGTGGGTCCAATGCTTCCATCGACATGATGTACGCCAAAGCTCTCTTCTTCGTCTGCTTCGTCGTCAAAGACACGTAGAATGGCGCGTGCATCTCGCTGACTGGCGAAGGTAGGGTGAACACTGTGGAGGAAGGGAATTTGAGCAGCAAAATTTTCTCAAAGGGCATGAGTAATACACAGTCTATCCAAGCGCAGGAAATGATTGATGACGACGCGAACCCTGTTTGCAGGCTTTTAGAAGGATCACCGTAATGGTTTGGAGAGATTGACCAATGCAGATAATAATGCACTGGTGACGGGCTCGCCCAATGAAAGAAGATGTTCAGTCTTTGCATGTCGCGTGAATTCGCTCTTGAAAATTTCCGGTGCTCAAAGGGGAAGCGATCTGTCATCTACGTCCATGCAGCACTGAGCGCTGATGCTGAGTCTTGTAGTCCAATAGATCGCCTTACGGGCGCTCTTTCAACGGCAGCGTTGAGCACACGCAATCATGCCACAATAAGGCACACAATTAGCTATCGGGTAAGTTCAGGGAGTAGCAGACGCCAGTGTTAGCGAGGGGTGCCACTATTGTTCACTTCCCCTGTCGGCGACAGATGTTACTCACACACACTGAGACGATAAGTGAAAGGTGATGGGGCCCGACAGCTACAGCTACTTACCGGCGGCAAACGGCTTTGGGAATGCTACAGGCATAATTTCGTACGAGACGCTCAAAAGTTTTCGCCTAAAATGCGAAGAAAAATAGGGATCGTCGACATGTGCCATGTGTGAATATTCGCGCGTCGAAGTAGATGTTGAAAGATTCTTTTGACTATAGGACGGCTCGATGTCCTTGGGGGATGGGCTAGACTCACGCAGACATAGCCGTGTCTGATATGTTGCCATCATCATCATCACCAACAATCAAGAAATTATCATCATCGGGCTTTTAGCTGAGTGGAATAAAACAGGCTTCCATCTTGCCATGTCGTTCGTGGCTGGTGCTCTCAGTATTATTCGCTCGGAAGCGATATAGCAGTGGCCACGAGGATCGCGCTTGCGCTAGGCGAGTAGTCCTGAGTGCTGGGTGGCCACCGGAATTCACCGACGAAGAAGGTACGTGGCCTACGTACCGGGTTCGCCTGGAAGCTTACTTCGAAGCTCACAGCATCGAGGAGCCGACTACACGCAGACTTTGCCGGTCCGATAGACGGCCAGATGATATTGGTTGTGGTGGACGCCAAAACAAAATGGATGGAAGCAGTTCCAATGAAAGTTACCACAGCGCAATCAACGGTTGATGCCCTAAGGGCAATGTTTGCACGTTTTGGCCTTCCAAAAACTGCCGTTTCAGATAACGGACCGCAATTTGTGAGCGCTGTCTTTCGCGAGTTTATGGCACGAAACAGCGTGCAACATCTCACAACTGCCCCGTATCATTCACAGTCCAACGGATTAGCTGAAAGAGCGGTGCGCACCCTCAAAGAAGAGGTAAAGAAAAACCCTGGAATAGACCTGAAAATACGAATATCTCGGTTTCTGTTCCGACATCGCCGAACGCATATCAAGGATGGCAAGTCGCCTGCGGAGCTATTACTGGGATATCAGATAAGAACCTAAATGGACCGCCTCTCACCGGAAAAGGATAGCTCAGAAATCCAACCGAAAGCGAGAAAGACTAAATTTAATCCGGCAACCCCGTCTGGATGCGAAGTTTTGGGTCAAGTTGACGGTGGATTCCCGGAGTTGTGCGCAGGCACCAGGGCTCCCGGATGGTTACGGTTGACTCGGGACAGGGACTCCAGCGACGGCGTCTGGACCAGTTGAGTAGTCGCGCTGAAGAATAAGACTGTCGCTAGGGAGACTTTAATAAGCAGAAACCCGCTGCCGAGGGTACCCCGTCCTCATCTCAGGCGGATTCGACTTCATCTCCCGGTGCTACGACCTCAGTGCACAACAGCCCCGAAGCAGCCGATGCGGGAGCTGACCACCCGCCAACTTTGCGAAAATCGACAAGGCTCCAACGGCCCCCTGACCGCTACGGCTTTTCTCCTGAACGCTTTACCTATTACTTGGGGAAGATTTGATATGTCGTCATCATCATCATCACCAGCAACCAAGAAATCATCATCATCAGGATTTTAGCTGAGTGGAATAAATCCGGCTTCCATCTTGCCATGTCGTTCGTCGCTGGTGCTCTCAGTATTATTCGCTCGGAAGCGATATAGAAGTGTCCTTTGGGGAACGAGGGTTCTGTTGCCGCAAGAAATTGGAGGCTCTCAGGGGAATAGGAGGTAGGTTGGCGGCGGCCATGTGTGGTGCATCAGTAGGCCATTTTTACTATTCCTCGTGCTAGACAGCTTTCAAAAGCACAATTAGCGGTCAGGCTGGGTGTGTCGGTGTCCAGAGTATTTGGGAAGATCGGAATGGTGGGGTTGGGAGAGGATGCCAAAACGTTTGGTAGTATGCATTTTGGAGCAGCGTTATAATTGATGCAGAGGCTGGCTGTAGTTGGAGGGTACCCCTATGGACATTTAAGGGTCGAGTGCGGGGATAACATTTCCTATTTTGTAAGGAATAAGGGACATCAATAATGAAGTGCTTGAGTTATGAAATGACGCCTAGCTATTCCTGGAAATCCTCCTTGTGGATATGTGTCATGTGTCCATTGCTCCTCCTCGAGCAAGGACTTCGTGTATTTTTGTCATTGCTGCTTCCAGTGCCGTACGGATCTACAAGATTTGATTCAATTCTATCACGCCCCCTGCACCTAAAAAATCAGCTACCTCTCTGTCTAACGTCAGCGATTGGAAAACGCGACGCTTTAGTTGCTTAGGCTGATGGTTTGCTTGGCTCGGATTTAGCGCTCCACTCCCCGACGGTCTTTGCGCGGAATCTCGCTGCTCGCCTTTGCGAACGGTCTCGCTACCACATTGCGAGGTTCACCTAAGTAGATATGAATCAAGGCAAACTCCCCCGCGTGTTCGTCGTAGAAGAACAAGATTGGCGTCTCGCCTACGCCCGGTGCAATTGCCAGGTAATGAGATCTAGGGACGAGGTCGGCTCCCACTGCGTCTTCGTTGTAAATCAACGTCTGCGTGACGGCGTTCATCGCCTTGGCGCACACCATGTGGTCGCCGAAATTAGCTATCTCGATCTCCTACATCTCGTCGTAGTTGAAGTCTTATTCATCATCATCGTACGGAATCTCGGTCAGAGACTCCTTGTTCACAGTTATGCTGTAGCGCTTGTACAATGCTGTGGTCACCAGGTACGTCAACGACTTCTTGATGTTAGCCTTCTTCACCAGCCAGCGCTTAGTCGTGGGCTTGGACATGACCCGTCTACTCAGGTGCTCCTCCATCACCACGTCTTTCGTTATGTTGCGCGGAAGAGAGCGCACGGCCTTCTGCACGTCGATCGGAACGTTCACAATTTGTCCCATGATGGCAACATTTGTGTCATTTGAATTTGCTCGTTCTAGAATAGGAAGTATCTAAAGGCTACTTGAATTCCAAGCGGATCAATGTTGATGTACTCGTAGTGTTGTACGTGTCTGTAGTACATGGGAGGCACGGCAAAGACGGGGGTAGTATTATATCTGGTGTCTGCCGTTAGCGTGGTTCTGACGAGAACCTCATCGATGAAGGCCTCCTTTGTTTGAGTACGGGGAAGAGGCAGGTAGATTCGAACGCAGAGAATGCGTGCACCTTGTTCGAATCGAAGGATCGGTTCGAACATGGTTTTAGTTCGTTATTCCTATCTTGGTGTCCATCAAATGAATGTCAATTGCATCTTCGATGTGGTTAGTTATTGAGATAAAAAAACTTACCATGTCCAGCCATATATTTTCAAACGCCTTGCCTGTCACGCAAAAGCATAAATGAGTGATAGCTCCGCCCCCGTCGTTTCCGAGCAGATTGTAGTCGTCGACGAGAATGTGCCTATATGGGAGATCGAGAATTTACAGAGGCCTGGCAGCAGTTTATGTGTTTACAGGAGCGTCGTTCAGGCCTTCGCAGGTGATGCCGGGTCCTCTGACTCTGCGCGAGACGCTTTGAAAAGCCGGGCCTTTCGATGAAGACCGTCGCGCAAGAAGGCTGTTTGAAATACAACGCATTCCACATCATCGAGCTCGCAGTCATTTGTGGGTTCCTTGACTTGCCTTCCTTCTCTCTTCTTGTACAGATGGACCACCTCCCTGTTCAACACATAGCTAGCTTGCTGCCTGCGGATAATCTCTGTCATATAGCGCACATAGCTCCCCAAGCTCTTCGTGGTCTGTGGCGTTGGTCATCAGATGAAACCGATGCCACCTTTCAATAATAAAACCTATTTCGGGCTCCGTGTGGGTGAAGTTGGCGCTGAACAAGATGGGGAGGCGATTCAACACAGACCGGCGAACTATATCGAGAACAAACTCCTGCGGGTCGGTCTCCGAGAGCCACGTGGGGATGTGCAGATTTATGGCCTGAAAGAAAGAAGGAGCAGGTTTTGGGAATAGTAGTAATTCTGGCAGCGTTAACAATAAGCTGACTCTGTAATGGGAGTCTAATATGATGGCAATTATTTTACGAGCTTGTGAGAATATAACACACGTTCGGTTCTTCAAGCAAACGTAGGCGAAAAGCACCAAATACCGGGCAAAGCAGAAACACAAATGTGCACTTTACTCGCCTCCACTGAGCCAGAACACCAACGATCAATAGTGAGCCTCATGTTGTCCAGTGTTTTTTCTCTTGCGCCATTAAGGGGCTGCTAGCGCAATAACCAATCTTAGTGCGTTCTTTTAAATGGTTTAAATAGGTCAAGGAAGAAGATTTAATTTAGTTCCCCTTAACGCTAAAGGAAACTGCTGTAAGTATAAATTTGCCGCACCGATGCTCTGGGCGTACGCCTTTATAATACGACCCTCTACCATGTTGGGGAAGAAGGCCAGCAAGTTGGTTCTTAAAAAGTGAACCTTGCACTGACGCAGACATAAGTCGGCAGCACTGAATGGAGAACTCCGTAAGTGCACCACTGAGTATGCGATATGTGTTGCAGAAGATCTAAAGCAGAAAGTCAGGTAGCCACTTTGTATTTGCGCACGCTCCTTCTATGCCTACATGCCTCTCCTAGCCTTTCATACTTATTACCCACCACTCCAGGAGCATCACGTCGAGGTGGGCCGCCATAATTGTCAGCTGCTGCCACATCGCGAGGGTAGGGCTTAGCCGCCTTACGACGAATGGGCTTCACGTCATCCTCGTTGGATGGGGCACGAAGACCACGGCTGCGAGGTCCTCGGGGAAGCTTGTTCGCACGGGCAGGGCGCCGCTTTGAGGTGGGGAAGACAGACGAGTACCGCCAAGAAAAGCCCTGTATCAAGAGCGCGAAGCGACGGGCACTGCCCCCGTCGTTTTGCCCGTCGCTTTGTGCCCTTGATACTGGGCTTTTCTTGGCGGAATTCGTTTATATTTCCCCAATTCAAAGCGTCGCCCCCGATCCAGAACACATGCATTTGTATGCCGCTACCCCACCGTTTCAAAACGACGGCCTCTCGTTTAAAGGAATTGGGCCCCTGGGGCCGAATTCTCTAAAACGACGGGGCGTCGCTTTGAAACGACGGGGTAGCGCCATGCAAATGCATGTGTTCTGGGATTGGGGCCGTCGCTTTGGGGTGTTTTGCGAAGGTACTAAGCCGCAGAAAAGCAGTGTGGCAAGGGTGTGAAGCTACAAGCGATACGACGGGGGGGCAGTGGGTGTCACTTCGCGCCCTTGCCACTGCTTTTCTGCGGCTTAGTACCTTTGCAAAACACCCCAAAGCGACGGCCCCAATCCCAGAACACATGCATTTGCATGGCGCTACCCCGTCGTTTCAAAGGGACGCCCCGTCGTTTTAGAGAATTCGACCCCTGGTGTCGCGCGCGCAACTGTAGCTCCTCGTGGCATTTCAAGTTGTTCAACAGTAATGAGAGATTCTAGTATAGTTTTTATGTTCCGCTCGGAACGTACGTGGAGTAGAGTGCCTAGATTCACGCACGTCTCCGTCGTACGGCAGCGCTGGCAGCGAGGCATTCGGAGTGGAGCAATAAAACGCGGTAAATTTAAATCGACTCGCGGAAACCGATAGAGTGTTTACCTTAGAGGAACGAGACGTGAGAGCAAGAGCATGAGAGGTGAGCGGGAAAGAGAAGCGGGGCTGGCAGGGGCCCCAGATGACTATCGTCTTTTCTCGACATTTACAACGATGCCAGCAGATACACGGCAACTTTGTTTCTTTCCTTCTGTGTCGTACTTATGTCCCGATTTGTACATTGGTTCTCCGTTACTTATGCCCCGTGACAAAATAGCGCGATAAAAAAACTTTCTCGCTCTCTCCCATTCGCTAACAAGGCACCTCCCCAAGCTGAGGATTGGCCAAGGACGTAGACTGCAACCTGTTTCTAGACAAATTCAAACCTAAATAATTGCGGGGAGTCGACAAAACAAAATTGCCTCCTACCGTTATCCGCATACGAACCCGTGGCAAATATTCGGTTTATGGAACATTCGCGTTAAGAAAGGCGGCCGTGAGGCCGGGGTATATTGAACAATTTTCGTCGCATGTACCGTGGGGAATTGGCTCAAGAGTTGGTCAAAACTGGACTGTTTGCTCGGTTGCTCGGTTGGAAGGTCTATTTTCTCACTTCGTGCACTCGACAACGCTCTCGGGGAAAGTCTATATGTCATTTTTAATATTACCCTCTATAGGTTTGTTGGCCAATCCCCCTAACATGACCCCACCGTATCTCGAGCTACCACGCACGCACTGAAGCTTACCCGAGCCATCCACGCGCCATCAGCATTCGAAGAGGCAGACGCCGAGAAGAACCCACCGCTGTTCGCCATGTCCATGGAAGCCTTGAACCCGCAGCAGCCGCCGAGTCCCGAACCAGGCGCCGACAGGGGCCGGGGCGATGGGGACCGCCAACCACGAGTGGCCGTACTCGAGTCAAGGCGCAACTTGTTGGACTACGAGGACGATGAAGAGGCGAGACCAGACCAGGTAAGCCTAATCGTGCCTGTAGGGGCTTTCTTGCCCAGTACGATAGAGCCCTTAACGTTGTGCGCGCTGAAAGAACAGCGATTCCGCTGTGATAAGAGATGAATTGATCGCAATTGTCGTTTCAAAATTTCGCTTAAAGGACACCGAAGGAAACCAGCAAGGTGGTTTCAAACGAACGTTTGACCTTCCTATAGCCATTTTAGTGTTGATGCGGTGCAGAAAGACGCCTTAATTTCTAATAAATCGCTAATTAAACGCGCATCAAAAGTGACACAAACAGCGACTACAGCCGGTGTTAGCATAACGAAAACCTAAAAGCATGCGAGCAGAGGTATGACCAATGTGGAGCTGATAGCGGCTTATGCAGTGCTTTGGTTCCTTTTTGGCTTCTTTTTGCCATTCGGCGCCCTAAACCACTTGTTATGGTCGTGCCTATAGATAAGCAAACAGTACTTTTAGGGCACTTGAACAAACAGCTGCGTCCTGATAGAGTGCTTGAACGCCAACAAGCGCTATCCGGTGACGGGGTACTGCGCGCTTCCTCGCCGCCCTTACGGGAATCGGCGACGGCAGCAGCACATCACCGCTGTCACCTCCGAATACGTCAGGCACAAGTGAATTCCGTGGTCGTCTCTTTTAGAGCTGATGCTGGCACAGTGAGAGCTTGGTTTAGTTTTTGAGCGCGGACAACGATTTAGGCTTTGTTCCGAATATAAACGTTGTAGAAAAATACGATTCTGGGACGTGATTACCTAACACCTCAAAATAACTTGTGCCTTTTATAGGTATAAAGGCCACGCGAACATGTTGAGTATACTCCAAGTCTGTGAGTCGTTAAATATGTGCCCACTCCGGCGTGATAGTAAGGACCAAGAAGAATTAATACAACCACGCAAAAATGAATTTCCTGCAAGTCCGGAAGCAATATAATAGCTCGTGTGGCAATGAAAAAAAAAAGCCAGTGCAGCTTCAGAAATGCTAGAGACGTTCATCTTAAGCAAGGTAGGGCTCACTAGACCAACTAGAAGCGAAACGCAGCAATATTTTCCAAGACAGAGGAGGTGGGGCAGGGGGCGCTTAACAATCATTGTGCACAAATGTGGAGCCAAATCAAAGAATTACCATTTTAGTAATCACATAAAGCTGTGCGTCCACTTTTATATTGTTTTTCGACTTTAACGAACAGCTGATCACTCTGCGGACACATTTTTGAAGCATACATAAGTTAACAAGCAATAAAAGGTGTCATTGGAGGAGCGTTACATCCGATAAGGGCCTCTGATTTCACTTTTGTGCTAGATTCTGCATGCTGCGTGCGTCATATGACGATGTTTCGAAGAAGCGTTTAGTCGTGGACGCGGATGAAAGCGGAGGATATATGTAGCAGATGATAAATGTTTGCGGGGGTTCACCGCGCGACAACACGAGCCATTAAATATTTGGTCGAGTGCTGGTTACCGCGCATAATTTTGCTCTATCCGTCGTACTTATTTCGTAGAATGTTCGTGAAATTGATGTCACAGTGGCTTGTCCAAATGAGTCATCAATATCTCAGGTATGTAGCGTAACTAGCGTGATCAGGTATAAGGGCGGCGCTAGATCGTGCAAGCACACAAAACCGATTTACATGGTTGTTTATAGCTGTAGCATGGAGATTTGAAGAAACACTGCTTACAGAGACACTGCTAGTAAATTTCAGGGCAGTGGAATTACAATCAGCTCCGTGTATATGCCGGTTTCGCGACGCCGGCCTGTGACACATATTTGCGCTTACAGGATCGAATGTACCACACTAGAAGAAGCATTTACACTTTCATTGCGGACAGAGTGACTGCTCCACAGAAACATGTATTTATAACGCATACAAACGGAAAATATCATTCGTGAACGTGCGGCAAAAGTGACCGGGTCAAGGACTCGCACGACTGATTTCGAAACGGGCAGCTAGGGGGATTTCAGGGGCGCTCCTACAGGCAGCGTTCGAGGCGTACAGAAGAAACAGAATACAACGCTACCACATACAACGCGGTCTGGTCAGCTTCGGTCAAGTCTGTCGTGCATTTGCGATTTCTCACCTCCTTCGTAGCTCCGTACCATCAAAGAAAATGTTCCTAATGGGGCCCCTGACGAGCATTCACCCTTTGTTGAAGCAACACCTATTGTTCTTTTGTCCTTTTGAGGCCCCGTGAATATCGGCGTCCAACAACCCCTCGTGCGTAGCTCGCACGCTTCCTCGAAAAGCGGTACCACCACAGAACAGGGAGGATTTTAGAGAAGCAAAGGTCTAGCTTTGCCTGTAGTGCCAGAAAAAGCGTAGTGGCGGCGTCGTAAACTACCGAGTACGCCCGCTTGATGGCGCTGTAAACACGGCTTTGTAAACATGGCGAATGCTTTTTGCCCAGGCCGTTTGAGCTCCTTAATAACATGGCTGCCCTCGCACCGCGGCCGCCGGCTCGCTGCTCCACGGCCGGACTCGACTCTCGTCCCGCGCGCGAAAGGAGCGTCGAGTCCGGCCGTGGCTGCTCCTGCTGGTTCCTGGCTGGCACGCTGGCCGCGTGTTTACTTGCGCCGCGCTTGTGAAGTGATGTTACGCCAGGTGACCAGATGGCCTCGACTGGCACAGACCACAGTGAGCAGCAAGTGAGAACAAATCATCGTTTATTGTTTACAGAGGCCAGGACATCATTTCATTTCGATCGCTGCAGTTGTACGTCGCTTTCGTGACAACACTTTTTTAAATGCAGAGCATTTCAGTAACTCACGATGTCACCCGCGTTGGCGTCCGTAGTCCGCATCGCTCCCCGTCGGTCTGGCATTGGATTGGATTCGATTGGATTGAATTGGATTGGCTTGGCTTGGCTTGGATTGGATTGGATTGGTTTGGATTTGGATTGGATTGGATTAAAGTGGATTGTGTTGGATTGTGTTGCGTCATAGCCGCGCCACGTTGCGTCATAGCCGCGGCAGGGGGTTCACGGCACGTTTCACGTTTCACCATCGACTTCATCGACAATGTCTACGCGGGAAGAGAAGGCGGCGCGGCGGCGTGCTGCGGATGCTGAGCGCAAGCGCCGCAAGCGAGCCGCCGACGCCGAACTTCGCCAGCGAGAAGCCGCAGCCATTCGTGAACGTCGGGCGGCGATGCGGGAGGGAAAACAAGCACAAAAAGAACAGAACTCCTGCTGGCGCAGTTTCAGGCAGGGGGCGCGCGAGCACTGCGAAGGCGGGAAATTTGAAATGCGTCGGGTGGTAGCAGTGAGCGGATAACGGCGCTACAGCCCATTATGGCGAATCAGTGCTCTGCATTTCCAACAGTTTTCACGTAGAGTGGAACGGCTGTAACTTTTCAAGCAGCGAGGAGTCAAAGCAACGGTCTTTCCTGAGGCCGGAGAGATTCCTTTCTCTCGCGCGAGGCGATCAACAAAAGAGAGGGAGCGCTCCGTGCCCCCCTCGCATTGTCCCCAAGGTTGTGCCTTCCTCCGGGAGGACCGGCGGCGAAAGTCTTCGGGTCACTCACTTCGGCAAACGACACGCATCCAAAAACACAACAAAATAAAACAGACGAAACGAAAAGAAACCCTGAACGTGCCCGTACGTGCAGCCGTGAGGAGGCATCTGCTTTTTTATTCCCGGAGGTGACCGTGTGTGGGCGTAAGCTAGGTTTTTTGTCGCCGCCTGGCGGAGCAATGCAGCTTTTTCTGTGCTAAGAGCGTGGTTTCGGGGAGAGATTTTCAGCCAGCTCAGCATCAGGAGGCATTTAGAAAGAGGAGGCGCGACGACACTAGGAATTGTAGGACCCGGAGGGGGGGGGGGGGGGGGGAAGGGAGTGGTAGTGGTTCCAAAAATGGCGCGTACCCACTTCGGGAGATTGGCCAAGAATTTGTTTTGTTCATGGAAAGCAATCAAATAAGGCGAAAATAGGAGATCACAAGGAAGGATTTATGTCCTCTTCTTGAGGAGAAAGAAGAAAAGAAAGCGGGAAAGGGGGGGAGGGGGATAAAAAATGTGGTTGATTCCTGTCTTATAACACTCGGTAAAACACAAAAGTGATATGTAGTGCCAGGCTACTACTGGCTACACTAACATACATCCCTGGCTATTACTGACGACTTCCTACACCCTGGTTACACCCTGGCTACACAAATAAACTGCTGGCACCACCATGGATGGAGCCTGGATCCACGTAGAAAAGTGGAGCGCGAGACCGTCGTCTTCCCGGTCTAGCTACGCGCAGAGTGAGGAGGGCTTTATTTGCCATAACAGCTCGTTCACTTGCGCTGAGATTTCGAACGAAGGGCACAAATGAGGTATTGACGGCGACAACGGTTTCGTTTGCAGCGTCTTTCTAGCGGAGTGCATAACACTCGCCTTCTGTTGGAAGAATCAAATATTCTGGCCTCGACAGCTGTCTTCCGATGCGGAATTTCCCACATTTGTCACTCCACAAGCACTCAATTCCCGCGTTTTGCCAGTCCTCTCAACAACTGATGGACGCAAAAGCACATAACAGCAATAACAGTCACGAAACCAGCGCTCCGCGCACATAGAAACGGTGGGCCGTTGCAGCGGTTTCAATTTGAATTGGCGGCTTTGTGGTTGCGAATTCAGAAACGAGGTGGTGCACCAGTCGGCTGTTCGTAAAAAGTTGCGTACATTTTTGCTCAACGGATGTTTGATGCGGAACTTGTTAGTAATATTTTTAAATAACACATTGTAAGCGAACTGTGTGGGCTCTTTGAGTCCCGGAATGAATTTTTTGTATTCTATACCAAAAGTAACCTTTCGCTTGCGCCGTCTGGTGGACTTGATGGTCTAAAACTTCGCTGTAGGTTGGTCACGTGGGGCGTCGATTTTTACGCCGCCTATAGGGAAACCAGGGAATGTCCAAGCTTGAAAGGCCTGGTACCACCGCCCCAGGTATGGATGGAATGAGCTGCGCCATCCAGCGGCACCCACGAAAGGCGTTACCCACGCCAGACCTTTTAACGGCTGTGCACTGCCAGTGCAAGTTGCGCCGTATAGCCAATGGCGGCGCCACCTGTCTTCAGGTTTTCGCTTTTTGGCTACTTTATTTTCAAAGAAGCTACCCGTAAGACTGCTACATTTGTGTTCTCGGTATCCTAATCGGTTGATCTAGAGCAACTTGTATTTTGAATTCAGTGCCCTTTAAGCGGCCGGCTCTAAAAAGGGCAGCTAGCAATTTATTTCGACGAACAGTGGCTGTGTTCATCACGCAGCTAAACGATGTTGTGGCTGGCCATTTTTCTAGCGATGACGGTTTTTTTCTTCACGTTGGGGGTCTTGGTTGATTTGGCGGGAGCTAAAAGCTTTACCATAGGCCTAAACACTGGTGCTTACTTGAGATTTTCAGCTATATTTCTTGTAATGGTATATATTTAGAAAGAGTAGCATACAGCCACGGCGCTGTATGGGACAATGGAATACCTCAAGGGGAAACGTTAGGCTTAACCTCTGGGAATACCCTGGAGTTACCGCTGTTAGTGTTACATATATCCACAGTCTTCGACGCTCTTGCCCTAGCCAGCCTTGCGCCAATAAACACAAACCATCATCATCCCACATATCCTCTAGGTTGCACTAACCGGACTGGTGCAGTAGCCACAGCGTAATAAGACTGTCTGTGTTGCCCTCGCTGGATAGTCAGCAGTTGGAGCAGCCAGAGCGTCCGTAGTTTTTTCCAGACCAGGCTGATTTACTTGGAAATATCTGCACACTGTTTTGCAATATCTGATGTGGTATTGTTCCTCTGTAACTACGCAGATTGTTGACGAACCGTTTTTTGTTTTGTATTAGACGGGTTTAAGGCTAGACAAACTGTGTAAAACAATTTTCTTCGGTCACTGCCTAACGTTTACAACATTTGTAAGCACCTAAGAATAAAAAATCCACTTTAATCCAATCCAATCCAATCCAAATCCAAACCAATCCTAGCCAAGCCAAGCCAAGCCAATCGAATCGAATCCAATCCGATGCCCCTCGCGAGAGAGTGTTATAGCGCCGAAATCGCGCCACCACACGAACGCGGGATGTTGACGTCACGATCACGCCACAGATGTTAGCGATCCCAGCGGGCGCGAACGACAAATTGGGCCCATCTCCCCGCGAGGGGGACTCGAGTAAATGCGTCGCATAGGGGGTGGGTGTATTGCGTTAACGTTTAGTGTTTGGGGAGTTGGTGGTAGTGAATGCGTTGTATCAGCAGCTTCTTGACGTAGTTTGAATGAGTCGAAGAGAGCGCTCGTCAGCAGTAATTTGAATGAGTCAACGATATGAGGCGCGTATATAGCGTCCGATTCTGTGTCGGCTTTGTGGCGCAGTGGTTACAGCGCTAGGTACATAGCGTTCCGCCCGCAGGGTCGAGGGATCGAAACCTGGCGTCGGATAGTATTTTCTCTTTATATAGTAGGGACAACGAAGATGCGGACTACGGACGCCAACGCGGGTGACATCGTGAGTTACTAAAATGCTCTGCATTTAATAAGCAAATCATTCATTCAATCACAAAACACAATGGTTATATTAGCCCTATTCCCGCTTCCAGGCACCTGAGAGACCTTTCGACCGAGTCGTGATGCGGGTCCTGGCGATGTTGAAGGGTGCGCGGAAGGCAGCCGTCTTCCTCAGTATCATCCTGGGCGCAGTGATGATGATCAAGTTCCTGACCTTAGCCGACCAGAGCTTGGCGTTTCACCACGGCCACGTGTTCATCCGCAAGAACCGGCTGCTGTCCACTCTACGCGCGGTCTGCGACAGCCACGCGTGCCAGGAGTACGCCTGGGAGCTGCAGTCCTCACTGGAGGTCGGCTGCAACCCTTGCCACAGCCTGTACGGCTTCGTGTGCGGACGCTGGCGCCGGGGATCCGCTGTCATGTCCATGAGGAAGGCGGCCGAAGCCAGGATGCTACGGCAGGCTCTGCAATCGGCGATGGCGGTGAACACCTCCGAGGTCGACTCCGGCTCCAGTACCACCGAAAAGGTCGCTGCCCTGGTTCATTCCTGCCTGTACGCAGAGCGATACCCGGCCGAGTTGGCAGCATTCCTGAGGGCGCGGCGCATCCTGCCGTACCACCAATTAAATACCAGTGACCTCCTCGGCATTCTGGTGGACCTGTCGGCGAACTGGGGAATCGACCTCTGGTTCCAGATACGAATTGGCTTGCGGAGCAACGGAACGCCTGCCGTATATATCGGCAAAAGCGAGACTCTCGCCCAGTGGGCTGTGACGGTACAAAGAATTCGAAATACGAGAAAGTTCAGGAAGAACATACAAAGCACATTGAAAATGCTAGGCATACCTCAAGAACAGCAGCAGGAAGCGGTGTCGCGTGTTAGCTCGCTGGAAAATCTCGTCGGCGCAGCCCTGGGAAACTCTACGGCTAATAATGAGCCACTCCTTGTGAGCCTGGAAACGATGGCTGTGCTGCTCACACCGTCAGTCCCCATGGCGTCATGGCTCCATGCTTTTCGCTACATCCAGCCATACGGAGTGAACATAACGCGGGATGTGCCGGTGTACGTCGACCATCCGAATGTTCTACAAGCTATCAGTCACTTGCTGGATCTGGGCGTCCGGATGCAAGACGCCGTGGCAGAACACATTGCGTACCGAACTATACTCGACGTTGGCTGGATGGTCGACGACCGGAATCCTCGTCACCGGACGCCTTATTCTGCGCCGGACGCCGCAGCCATAAAATGTTTGCACCACGTGAAGGACATGGTGGGGCTTGCCTGGTTCACCCTAGTTCCTACTGCCGACGATGACAGTAGTCTCGCGCGGAACATACTAGTCTCGCTGCGGCATACGATGCAGGTGCCGATAGAAATCGTTGCGCCGTCCGAGTCGTCAGTTCCATCAGATGTTCTGCCTCCGCCACAGGCTACCTTCTTCTCCAGCTGGGTGGCTTACAAGGAAGCGCGCTATGAACTCCTGTCCGCCGGCCTGTATAACATCATCGGCGTCGACGGCGTCGCAGACGTCGCCTGGAACCGGGAGCTCAACCTGACTGTGGATCCACTGATCTTTTCTTACCCGTATTTCCACTCTGACCTCCACCCGGTCATCAACTACGCGGGTGCGGGTAGGCTCATGGCTCGGGCCGTGCTTGGCCTCGCCGCATCCAATGCCTCGGCGATGGCTCTGGAGGCGGCGGCAGTGAGGGCAGCACAATACGCCCTCGACGAGAGCGGCAAAGCACAGACGGCCCCCGGTGCCGCTTTCCTGAACAGCACATCCGTGAATAAACTCTTCTTCATGGCCTCGTGCTACGCCGTGTGCTCTGCGAGCGACGCCAACAAGACTGCACAGCAGTTGTGTAACGAGCCCGTTCTGAAGCTGCACTCTTTTATCACTGCATTCGGCTGCTCCCTTCCTCCTGACGGGCTCCGCAGCAAACATTAAACCTACTTTTTCTCTCGCCGCTTATCACCTTTGTGGCAACTACTTTTGTCTAGCCTTATGTGGACATGTCTTTTCAGCAGCAAATGTATACTTAATGCAAGGCCTTTCCAGATATATTACCGCAAGCGCTACCCTAATTGCTGTTCGTTGTATACGTAGATAAATTACGATATGCTTCCTGTATACGGGTGACATATTACAATGTGTAATATGCTACTTTTGTCCCCGTGTCTGGTTAACGGGTGTAATCGCGGCAGCGCTTGAAATGTTCCAAGAGTGCAATTAAACGCTGCGGTTACACGTTCCAACACTGTCTTGACAATAATACGTTTATTAAAGCGAAGGTTCTATCTCGCTGATGGCGGTGTTGTATTCAAAACTCGCTGCAGCAAGGCGAACTAAAGGAGGGCATGCGATGGTGATGATGACGATGATGATGATGGTGGTGGTGGTGGGGGTGGTGATAAGCTTAGTGGTGGCTTATCAGCTAACCCTGGATATGCAAAGCGAAGGCTTGGCTTAGCCTGGTTAATTATTGGTTTGACTTGGTTAACTGATTTAGCTGTAATTATTATACTATTCCCGCAAAGTCTGCCTTTGTCTACGATTGTGGTCCCGCTTCCGGAGTTTTCCGAGCCGAACGGCACTCCGGGCGATATCGGCGCGTTGGTCAAACGCCGCTTGCCGCCGACAGTTCAATGCCGTTAGATCCTGCACAATGCTCCGAAACAGGCAGCCCGGTCTCGCTCTCATTCGTTGTGTGGTTGTTGCACTCTCATTCATGGCCAAGCTCGGATGCACGCTGAGAAACACGTGGTCGGGCACGAACCATCTGCGGATAGCGCATGCGTCAAGCCGACAGCGGTGGTGGCTGCAGTGAACGCGGCCGTCAGCGGTGCTCTGCCCGGCTAGTCACGAGCGGAGAAACCTTTCGAGCTCGGACTTCTACACCCCCCGCAAGGTGGAAAGGAAGTCGCAGCTACCAGCGGCTCTAGGTGTGAAGCGTCCAGACGTTCCTCAGCGTTGGCCCAGGAAATGTCACACTATCGTTCAAAGGATTAGAACTCGATCGGCAAGAACATCACACTTTCGCGCTACAAGATACGGCAGCCTAGATGATCTCGAGTGTTCACGGTGCTCAGCCAATAACGACACTGCACATATCCTGTGGGACTGCCCTCGCTTTGCCGACTGTCGACAACAAGCCTTCAAAAACGTAAGATCGGCAATCCCGCCGAACATTAACGATTAGCTTTATCCAAGTCGTTCCAATCAGAGCGAAGAACGGCACCTACACAACGCTCTACGAAACTTCGTCGAGAACTCTGGCCTTCACTATTTCCTTTCATTTCATTCGCCATTGGATGTGTCATACATTTTCCCCAACTCCCATTACCTAATCCCTCTCACCTAGACACAAAAATTCTCTGAAGCGTAAAATGGCGTCTTTGCATCCCTTGTACATAAAATAAATGCGTGATACCACCCCCACCACCACCCCGAGATGCGTTGCGCTAAAACGAAGCTGCCATTTACCGCGAAGGCCAAACCGCTCGACGAAATTAGTAACGCTTTGCTTTTAAAAAACGCTTCCCGTAGACGGGATCGAAACGGGGTCCCTTTCGTTATGAAGGCAACGTCTATCCGATTGCGTCACTCCGACACTTTTTTTCCCCTGGTATGGCCGATTTTTTTCTTCATTGCGGTTTGAGGGACACCAACAAAAGCACAACAAAATCAGCTTTGATTCTTGTGAAAATAAACAAAATACGAAGAAAAACCACCGCCCTTGCATCTAGCCACACGTTTTGTTCTCTTTTTCAGACAGCAAGTTCTTTTATAACTGATATGACTTCTTCTTCATACTCCAGCTCCAAAAACATCTCGCGCTGTTTACACGGGTGTTTTAAAAGTAATTGCCCTTGGACGTCTGATTGACATCTGCATTTCTAACATCTAATCTACTCTTCTAACTGCAGTGTAAAACAAGTCGTATGGTATGACGTCAGGTTTGACTCAGGGAAGCGAATTCCACGTGGTGCAATCAGAAGGTCTTTTTCAGAGTGCGTTCCAGCAAATACCCAATATACGGCGTCCTAATAATCGACATTTTCCGGTTTTTTACACAATGAACATTGGCACCCCACGGCAGGAGTAAACCTCACTCTAACGCCTACGTTTTAACCTGAAGGGTATTAGTATGTAGTTTGGATCGGCCCAGTTTGGATTTATTAACTTCCGCTTCAACCCTCCTACACGAACTTCTAGATGAATCGAATTCAAACAAACCAATTGGAAACGCCGGCGTACATGATGTCGCTCAGAGAAATCATCGCGTTTCAACCATCTTTCTCGTTGATGAAAGGGGCTTTGATTTTTTAAAGAGGAGGAGCACACGTCTGCAACGTTGATTCGTGCCGTGATTAACGGGGAAACTGGTGTACTTAGCCAAGTCAGGCAGTTTGGCTGTTCTAGCCGAAAGCATTGTTCCCAACGCAATCTTCTGCTGACATGCTACATGGCAGCCCACAGTCACCTGCACGTATTTCTAGAATGGGTCCCCGGACACCAGGAAATTGTAGGGAATGAAAGGGCTCACGTCCTTGCTCGTGCAAATCGAAACCCGAGTGACCCTCAACCCTCGCCCCAGGACTACAGTCCCAAGGAAGAACGCGCCGCCCATCGCAAGGCCCGGAGGCAACAGCTGAAGGACCTTCGCAGATCCCGCCGTAATCTTCCTCCTCCCACTTCTGACCTCACACGCCGCGAAGGCACTTACACCCGCCCGGCTCAGACTCTCGCCCTCCCTTGTGACCTAGTTCTTCACTATGTAATGACCCGAGATAGCGCGCCCCACTGTCAGGTGTGTGGTGCCTATCCCGACATTAAACACACTTACTGGACTTGTCCTCGCGCCAGGCGATCACCTCACTTTCTTCATCCGCACTTTTCACCATCCCATATCCCATACTCATGGGAAAACTGGGCCGCTCCTCCGCCTGATCTTCGCCCCTTCCTTTGGCCTCGCCTCGCCCGGCACATTGCCCACGTGCGGGGCCCTGACACCTGCGGAATTCCCGCCTGAACGTATTCCAGGCTCACCAGAACCACATTTTCGGCAGCCCGGACATGGGCCGCTTCAATAAAGTTTGATCTCTCTCTCTGCAGGATGCAAGTTGTGTTTACAACCCGGCACTCTTCCTCATATCATATAAGAGTGCAAGCACAACCCCAACCTTCCGCCTCTTTCATCTCCATAAAACCTCCTCATCTTCCGTGCCCCCTTTCCAGCCCTGAGCAGCGGGAGTACCTCGTGACCAGCAGTGATCTTGATGTCCAGACATTTCTGGCCACCCGAGCAAAGGCTCACGAAGGCTCATCACATGGCTTCCTGGAACAGGGAATCACTCCCACTTCCCTGGCTCAATAAAACGTATTTCACTCACCCACACTCACTACACAGCACATTTTCCTGCCCAAATTTCTTGTCAAGGCCAAGGACAAGGTTTCGGTTTTTAGTGATTTCGGATTTCCCGTCCAAGCGCTGCATTTAAAGTTTGAAGCAGCGTCTGTAACAACAGGCGCCGGGAAGACATGACGTCACTGCTTTGTTTAAGAAGACATCCTGCCGGTTTGACAGCGCGCTCGCCGGCCTGGCACTCTAAAATAACTTCTTTCATTATTCAGTAGTTTCGTGGACAGGTATTTTATCATTCGTATTTTTGCCATGCGACATATGAAGTAGGTGTAAAGATGAGAAGAGAGAAAAAAGAAGATAGGAGAAGGAGGAAATATGGAAGTACTTAAGACAGTAGGAAGAAGAGTCAGAGAATTGGTACAGAAATCCCAGATAGTCAGGTAATAGATGGCACTATAAAAGTCTCCGGGCAGGTATGCAGCCTGGTTGCATGTAAAAAGTTCAGCAGCGACCTGGAGTAGCGATCTCCTTGCACGCACCTGCTTAAGCCACCCGGTTTATCACACCGCAGTCCAACCACTGCTAGCGCACTGTCCCGAGCTGTCATTGTTCCTGTGCACGTCCACAAGAGATGCTTGACATCAGCCTTAGCCGTCGGAGCCGGACACTTGGGACATATATCTGGGTGTTCTGGTGCGGGTCCCCGAGTCGAAGTGACTGAAGGTGTGAGAGCCACCCCAGTCCGAAGCCTCCTGAGAGAAACTTCCTCCAGCCGGGAAATATTAGGGGCGAGGGAGCAGACACACGGGGGAATTAGGGCACGCATGTCCCTTCTCAGGAGAGACCCTGTAGGATCAATTGTGAGTGTGCTGGAAAACGCCTAACCAACCCCCATACCCTCCCCATCATACGACCAGAGCTTACCTACCCCTGCCTTGTAACTCACCAACCTTCTGAAAAGGGCCTTCTCGGAGAGTTGCTGTCTTTGATTCCCGGAAAAGCGAGTTCCTCCACCGGGCGAGTGCCCTGCCACCGGTAGTTACGCTCATGAATAAACATTTATTTTATCGTTTGAAAACAGCGCGGAAGACGGGACGGAGCAAGTAATAGACGATTACTTGCTCCGTCCCGTCTTCCGCGCTGTTTTCAAACGATATGATGTACCAACAAGCCCTTCAGTTCACCCTTTTGACATTTATTTTCTCTCTCGGTACTTCGTTGCTGCAGTGAAAATAGCCTGATCGCATCTTCACATGTTGGTGCCGCTGCTTCTGCCGGTGAACGCATGGTTCGTGGCGCTTGAGGAGACAGTCTCTTCTCGAGTATGGGCCTGTGCATGGCATCCAAAATTTGGAAGACCATAGCCTTGGAAACATGGCCCTCCCTAGGCACCGGTAGAATGTTTGCGCTGCGATGTTTACTCAGTTCCTGCTGTGGGCATGCTGCATGAGAGAGGACGAGAATAAATTTCATTTGGGAGACACAAGCCCGAGCCCCGACTTTATTGTGCGTCTTCACCGGAGGGGGCTGTTTCAAAGTCCTCCGAGGGTACCGGGCTCTGCGGGAAAGCAAACGGGGCTTCGATGTGGGCAGCCAGCCGGTTTGGAACAGCCACGGCCCGATTCACCTTTCATGACGGTAGGCCGAAAATGCAGCGCCGTTATGACCAAGACATGGCACGCGAACTAATGAACTAAGTTGGGTTGGAATGGATCACAGGGTGTGGTTACCTCATGATTGTTCAACAGCAAAGCTGTTTAGGAAATCGTAATTTTTCGTTTCCACAGTTAAAAATATCAAGAAATTGCCGAGCGCGCGCGTCGCGACGGCCGCCCGTCAATCGACAAAACCAAGAAAATGCCTAGCGCTCATTCGTGCGCACCCCGCGAGGGATGCCAAACGTCACCTACGCACGTTCGCCAAGCCAAGCATGCCCATTTATGGATTGTGGTCAAGATTTCGGCGTCCGCCTGGGCGTATTCTCTAAAACGACGGGGCGTCAAATTGAAACGACGGGGTGTCGCTTTGAAACGACGGGGTAGCGCCATGCAAATGCATGTGTTCTGGGGTTGGGGCCGTCGCTTTGGGGTGTTTTGCGAAGGGACTGAGCCGCAGAAAAGCAGTGTGGCAAGGGCGCGAAGTGACGCCCACTGCCCCCCGTCGTTTCGCTTGTAGCTTCGCACTCTTGCCACACTGCTTTTCTGCGGCTCAGTCCCTTCGCAAAACACCCCAAAGTGACGGCCCCAACACGAGAACACATGCATTTGCATGGCGTTACCCCGTCGGTTCAAAGCGACGCCCGTTTTTTAGAGAATTCGGCCCCTAGTCAGTACTGCCAGCCATCACCTGAGCTTTTTTATGGGGGCTTATATCACAGCGCAATCGTAGCTAAAGCATGCAAAACCACGCTAACTGAAATAAATAACAACCAAGACAGACCTGCAATTATTGAAAGCCACGTTGTAGAAAAATATTAAACAGATATAGCAGAAACCGACCTAAAAAGGGAAAACCCGCAAAAAACGTACAAGCAGCAGTAGCTGAAACTGACCAAAAGGCAACGAAAATACCCGAAGTCCCATTTATAATGAATAAAGATGTCATAAATAGATTATATGCGTGGCAACAAATGCTTATGTACTCATATGACAAAACCTTCGAAATGAAAAAAAAAAGAAAGCTGTAACAGGATTTGAACCCGTGTTAGGACGTCCGCTTCGCAGGAGCGGAACTACTACACTAGGAGACCAAGCGTTCTGAGCCATCAAATTCGGGGCCACATGCACGTGGACATAGCTTCAAACATGCCCCTAGATGGCGCCATGCGTCGCTTGGCTGTGGTGACTAGGAAACGCCTATACTCTTACAGCAACAATTATGAAGTAGAGGTTGTTGCGGATGCGATGTAGCAGCAAATCGGCTGCAACCGTGGACTTCAACGTTCTTGATGGTCGTGAAGCTTCCGTACAGCTTTGCTACCTTCGCGTCTCACGCGGAAGTGTGAGCTTCCTTCATTTTTTTTAACAAATCATTTTATTAGACATTAAAATACGGTCCGGAGGGCCGATATATTCAGTGGAAGCGTCCCCTGGATGCGGAGCTGACGGGGCCTGCAACATCAACGCATGGGACGGGATGGGTGTAGATTGATGCAGCCAACAATGTTGCATATCTATTATTCATTGCACTATCTCTAGAGCACGGGTAAATACATGATGTGTGTGACCGACAAACCCGACGGGAAAGTGTGTAGGGAACATAAAAATCATGGCGTGTTTCACATCCCAAACGTCTTGCGATTGTTATCGACAATGAGACGATGGTCACTGTTGCACACGCGCAATCGCACTACGCCCACCCGAAATGCATAGAGATTACAGCGCATAGTAACGTAAGCAACGCTGCTGTAAGAGCAACCGCAGCCTTAACAAAGTTGGTTTGACAATTCTAAAAAATCCTCGTGAACCTGTGATAATTGTCTAATGTGGGTTCTGAGTTGTTGGCAGCAAGATCAATTAGGTTGAATTGTTGAATTGGGAAAGACATCTTGTATGGCTTCCTACTGCATTAAGTCGCCACGCGACATCCTCCTCCACTAGAGACTCCCATGGCTGACCCCGCTCTTCAAGGGGAACTGTAGAGCGGTGGAGGGTCTACAAGCCAAAATACGACGAACCTGTCTTGGAATTTCCGAAGGCCACATCTACTGTGGGGACCATGACAGAAAGTAACGTCTTCTGCTTCCTGCTATGCAGGCACTGGAGCTACATCGTCGGCAACTGGCGTTGTTAGGAGACAGCGCGGGTAACCGCTGCTGGCCGTCTGTGCGTCCAGGGCTCAGGATGTCCTATCTTCACCTTACCAGGCTCCAGCCATTTTTCTCCACCCATCCTGGATGTTGCCTACAATGAAAAGTACAACCACTGTGACTGGCTCCACGCGAAAGGCGCACATACCGGCCCAGCTTTGTTTTTTTTTTCCCTGCACCTTATTAATAACAGTTATTTAGCCCACACGAAAGTGTTTACGGATAGATCAGTGACAAGTAGCTCCTCGGAAATTGGGTTCTGGGCGCAATTGTGGCGAACCCCCATTTGCGCCCCACTTAGCATAAGACATCAACGAAGCCTTCTTTCTTTACATCCTAGAGCAGCAACCCCTAAATGGGCGTTTTTCACAGATTCCCCGTCCCCTCTTGCGCCCTTAGTATCACTACCTAAAGGTCAGATGACATGGGAGATACAATATCTGCACCTCCACGCAACAAAAAAGCAGTCCATAATAGAACTGCAGTAGCTTCCTGCTCACTGAGTAGTAACCGAAAATGTTACTTCTGATAATGCAGCCTACGGCATACAGCCTCTCTTGTCCTCCGCTGCACCTTTCTTTTACCCTCACGTCCTTGATTGCCTGGAGAACAATGCGGTCTATATCTGGGCCTACAAAAAGACTTCAATATGCGCCTCCACATTTCATTGGCTCTAAATGCAGCTGTATGATGCCTTTTGTGCTCAAAAAATGCGAGGAAGCTATACTACATGGCATGCGTATGAACGTGACATACGCACGGCATTTGCTCTCCAAAATGGAGCATGACTTTTCACCCCACTGCTCAACATGCGACGTAGCATACAATAAGGAACATGTCGTCTGCATATGTTCAAAATTCCCAGTGCGTAGGCAAACTCTCCTAACATCTATGTGTATGCCTCACCACACAGGCATTGATCTGAGGGAAGTTTGGGGCCCTTGGTCGGACCCACGCCGGGCCGTACGAGCTACAAAAGCTCTTTCGGTGTTCTTGGAACACTGGCTTGGACAGAGTGTTGCAATTATCTTCACTCCCAAGCTCTGTGTATGTGCTTGAAAATTCGTGCGTATCATGCACCTCACTGTATTTGTTCATTTTAATGCACAGACCCTCCTGCACGGACCCTCGCGGTAACCCCAAACCCCCTGATCATCCATCTTCACAGAGTTTAACGTCGCTATATTTTCATTTCGGGGTTCGAAATCTCAACACACGCCCGTTTCTGTTTTTGCCGCCATTAGGAAATCGGATGCTGAAGCCCCTCTTGGATTTGGCGATCTTGATGGTGGTGCCATAGTTTCATAATCATCATCGTCAGCCCGTCTACGCCCCCTGCCGCGCAAAAGCCTCTCCCGATAACCTCCAATTATCCCGGTCCCGTGCTAACTGCGACCAAATTTATCCACGTGAACTTGGTCTCGTCTGCCCACCTGACTTTCTGCCGCCCCCTGCCACGCTTGCCTTCTCTAGGGATCCACTCTGTTACCCTTAATGATCAATGGTTATCTTGCCTTCGCATGCCCTGCCCACGCCCATTTCTTCGTCTTGATTTCTAACACTTCCTGAACACGCGTTTGTTTCCTGACCCACTCTGCTTTCTTCTTGTCCTTTAACACACACCTTTCATCTTCCGTTCCATTGCTAGCTGAGTCGTCCTCAATAGATCTGACTATAAATGTAAGGTCTATAAATGTCTGACTATATGTGACTATTAATCCGTCTATAAATGTATAAATATGACAGTTTAATTGACTAAATTTAAAGAAGTGCCTTCCATCCGAATATGATTGGTCGTTGCAAGCTGTAACACAAGGGTGATAGCAAAACAGACAACGATTATCGGCGAAGGAACTTCGAGGTCGTTAACGATCCAAATACCTGCCGCTCATTTATGACTATAAATTAGCGAGATACTTACGTATGTCCCGCTAACGGGCTGTACACGTCGCACTGCTGTAACAGCCCCTTCCAGTGCAGACTATCCCATCATATGTGTTAGTACCAACTCTACGCAGGTGATCTACAACCTAAAACATGTCGCGCAGACTCCCATCATCTGCTCAAAAGCCAACAGCTCCACAGCAAAATGTCATAAAAGGTGCTTGTGTTATGGGTTGTCGGTCACACCAATATTGCAGTCAATGAACAGGCTGACTTTCTCTCAAATAATTGTCCAGGCCCGTTATTGCCCGCCAGTCTCCCAAGTGAGCCCTGGGCCCGACGAATGTCGGCAAAAGGCTATCGACGCCCAACGCTTTGGTTCTCCTCGCCCTCGACCTCACCAGGATGGAGGAGGTTGTCGTACGAAGGATCCGGTTGAGGGAGGCGCTTACTGCGTCCCGCACTCACGGACGGAAAGGGGAAAACGGTGGACATTTGCAATGCCCAACCTGCTCCGGTACCGCGACTCCGGCAGGCCTTCGCCACCTATTGCGGACATACCCTGCAACCAAGGGCGTTAGAAGAAAAACATGTGATGGTGGCAGGGCCAAATTTGCGGCAAGACACTTATTACCATCGGTGGCTCTGCGGTTCTGCCTACGCTGCTTTGCTGGACTATATCAGGGATGCTGAACTAGCTTACTGGATATAGTAGCTAGAACTAGGGTCGTATCTGCAAAGCCTCATGGCTATGAAATAAACGACAACACAACCTAATGATAAGAGACTTCGCGAGGTACCCCCGTTATAACGAAATCACTTTATTCGATTTTCGTTTGACTGAAGTTTTTTGCGGTCACCACGGAAGTACATGCATAGCAAATCATTCCCACTTTTAATGGAGTGCCGGTTATACGAAGTCCGTTTCCGGTCTCCAGCACTTTGATATTCAACCGTTATTTACCGCATCGTATTACCACTATTATACCATTGCTGGTAATCACCTGAGTCACAAAAGCTATAAATTTGCAAATTTAGACTGAATTTACTCTGAATGCATCGAGATCTCTCTCGTCTTCCCACTTTAGTTTTTGCTTTAGAGGCGGTGGGGATGCGTTGAAAACAGATGTTCGGCGTTCTCCGTCAGAATGCATACGCATTTCACCTCACAGCCACCTACGAGACACCGTTCTCGTAACGTGGTGGGGAATCGAAACTAATCGCTACTTGTTTATGCAGGCACTTCGGTGGCGTGCGACGCGATATATTACCCATATGGAGCCATTAACGGCTGTTTCATTTCCTTTTTCTGGAGCGCTTTTCTGCGGCATGTTTTGAGACAAAACACATCGATTTCTTGGTTGAGAAGAGGGTGTATGCACGAGTCTGTGTCCCATAGGACCTTTGCACGCCAAGGTTTGTTACTGCTTGTGGCACTGTCTGCTTTCGCAACAGCCCTTCAAGTGATGATCATTTGGCGAGAGCAATCATAGAAAAACCACGCGAAACGTTGTCCAAACTGCCGACTTGTGATAGGGATCCTCTTCACTTATGTCGGGCTGCGTGAGTTTTCATTATTCCTAAATACCAACGAGACCGACCAGCCAGGGCGGCCTCCACGCGGAAGGGTCTAGCATAAGACAGACGTGAGATGACCTACTTTGAACGTTCCGACAGCGTGGCTAGAGGCTGGTGACGTCATAACTTGTCGTCCAATCGCAGTTGAGTGCATGGGTTGACCAAATTAAGAGTAAGCCGTGGTTCGTTAGCCACCACGGAGGGAAATTGAACGGCTTTTTGCGTCATGGTTTTGTGTTGTGCAGGTTGCGCGGATTCGGCCATTTGGGACCTTGTACGTCACGCATAGTGAGAACAAATCTAGCGCACTTCAGTTTTTAGATAAAAGAACACCGCGCAAACACCAGTAATGTATTGACTTTGTTCCTCAACTAAGCCTGATATCTTTTTTTTTGAATGACGTTGAAAAATATGGAGCATATTCCTAGATTTATTATAGTGAAAATGTTTTGCCGAGAAAAAAACCTCACTCAAGAAATACTTTGTCAGAGCAGCGGAATCAAGGAACAGACATATCAAAATTTCCTCGTTTGGGTATCGCAAGAAAAAACTCATGACTTTAAAAGTAACCGCATTTAAACGTTACTAGTAGTAGAAGTATAGTACTGGTAGTGGTAGTAGTAGTAGTAGTAGTAGTAGAAGTGGTAGTAGTAGTAGTAGTAGTAGTAGTTGTAGTAGTAGTCGTAGTAATAGTAGTAGTAGTAGTAGTAGTAGTAGTAGTGGTAGTAGTAGTCGTAGTACTAATAGTAGTAGTAGTAGTATAGTAGTGGTAGTAGTAGTACTAGTACTAGTAGCAGTAGTATTACCAGTAGTAGAAGTTGTAGTAGTAGTAGTAGTATTAGTAGTAGTAGTAGTGGTAGCAGTGGAACCCTTATTGAAGAAAGAGGGGGAGAGATGGGGGTGAAAAGTTAGAAGTAAGCTCATATGGGTGCCCGGCGTCCAGGTCTACAGATTCTTGGCTTTCTTGGCTTTCTAGTTCAGGCGTAGCTGATCTAATATAACAGGTGAGCTGGTGAAGGCTGCCTCTCATACCTTGATAGGATTGAATGCGGGTATTGGTATTTTCCTGTGGCTAAACGCTAGGGCATGCCGGTTGCGTGGAATAGCGTGGCTGTATTTCCGCATTTTGCGCATGTCTAGAAGAAGGGAAAAGCTTATAGCTCGATGTAGAGATGAAATAAAGAAATTCGGGGCAGCGCTGCACCGGAGCGGTTCGAGGTCAATTGGAGACACCTTCGCTCTGCAGTGAATATGAGTCGGCTGTTGATGTTGACCATGATGATTGTGGAAAGTATTTGGGGAACATTTTTTCAATTCGCCATTGAGTGAGTACGTGTCGGTTTTTGCCTCAGTATTTGGGCTTTTTTGGCATTTAACTTCATGCGCGAAGTGGGAAGGGCTTCTTTTCTGCCTAATGATCGAGAGGCTTTCTTCATGCATTTCCGGGTGGTGCGGATAGGTCGGCAAAACAGAAAGAACTCACTCAAACTCAATCACAATTTTTTTTATTCACGCTTTACTCAATCAAACTCAGACTCAAAAAGCTTGTCTGTTCCCAAAATCACTCGTACTCACTCATCACATATATAATTCACATCACATATTATTCACATCACGTAGTCGACCACATCGACTTCAAACATCATTTACGGTACTGTCCTCATTTCTCGAAGCACCGGTCAGAACTTGCAACTTCCTTATCTGGCGCCAAACTGAATGGATGATACATCAATCGAGAAATTACTCTCCATAGTAGGGCTGGGCAGTTTAGCTGGTGCCTGCCCTATCTTATCCAGACGCCCCCCACCCCCCCTCCCCCAGGTCTTCTCTTTGCATCGGCCTCATACCTTCGGCTCAAATAAAGGTATACAAGCTACCACCCTACTTGCTTCTCCGGCCGTCCACAGATCCCCGTATCAGGGCCACGTCAGCAAAATGTAGCCTGGAACCCCTTATCAACTGTTTCATTGGCTGCGATAATCTAACTACACATGCAGTCAGGTGCATTGGCCGCAGGCGTCAGAAGTTCACGCTCTTTTCAACAATGCCCCATTCTGCACGAAAGAGGACTCACGGCAGGAGCAGACAATGTGGCAGTGGTCGGCGCGACATTTTGTTGTAGTTGTCCCTTAAAATTATTGGCGCATACCCAATCAGGGGATCGGCCAATCATCAGTCGTTAACTAAAGTTTGGGTTTAGGCTAGTTGGTTCATATTTAAACTGGGAAACAGCACTTTAAACGAGGACAGTGAAGAAGAAGACACAGACACTAGCGCTGACTATCAACTGAGCAATATTTTATTGCTCCTTTATATTTCCGCAAGCAATAAAATATTGCTCAGTTGATAGTCAGCGCCAGTGTCTGTGTCTTCTTCTTCGCTGTCATCGTTTAAAGCACTGTTTCCCAGTTTAAACATCAGTCGTTAACCGAAAGAGATAACTGCTTTGGTAGATTACTGGGCCCTGACAATAAATAAACGAGCTCTCTACTTTCGTTCAGCTTTATTCAATTGTATTCGTAACACGAATCGGCGCAATTCACCTTTGCCGACGTCCCTGATATAGTCTGCGCAATTTCCTGTGTGCCATCGTAACATCCTTTATCAATGGAGCTAAGCGGGCATGATCCTCCCGGGACCGTGGGCACTGGCATAGCGCACGCCTCGCGCTCGTGCCAGTTGCTCGTGACCAGCCCAGCGAACGGGCGACCGACTGTGGGGCTGTCATTCTGCGTCCCTTTCCGCGACACCCATCGCCTGCCCAGAGACTCCACCAGACAGGCGTTTTTCGAGGCCCGGTGAACGACGTCAGCCGGGAAGGCACTGCCGCCAACGGCAGGCTCGGCCCTTTAGCGCGGACACCACCGACGGTCGCCCCAGATAATCCGGGACAGGATGGATGGCTCCCGCAATCCCTCCCACAAGAGCAAAAGACCGGCTCAGGGCGATGAGGCTGCTAGCATTGGTGTGGCCAAAACCCCGCGCCACACCGCGCCAACCGACACTACGGGTGCGCCCACTCCGGGAATTATAGTCAAGACGGTCCCCCTACCCGGCTTCCTGGTACCGCTGCTACGGCTGGTGAGAAGTGGCGTTCTCAAGGAATTTACCACGACGGAAATGCTGCTGTCGGCCTTCGCAATGTGTTCTGAGAACCCAGTGGTAGCCGTGGAAAGTGTTCCTAAAAGGGGGAAGACGCCGGCCTGCTTCCGCTGCACCATTTCGTGCGGGAGCTTCGTCGTGGTTCTGGCGTCGGCTGAGCAGGAAGAACAAGCAGAGCAAGACGCCCTGCGCTCTGTTTGGGTGTCTCTGCTACTGTTCTCGCAAAACTCGGCAGTGGACGCGCATCCTCCCTCCCAAGGTAAACGAGCTCCGGCAGGAGGGAGCTCACAGAGCGGCGTCACCAAGAAAGAGACGTCCGGACAGATCCATCCCGTGTTCTCTGCTGCTGATGTCGGACTTGTGGTCGTGATGAATGACCTCACCGGCGACCCCGACCCCGACCCCGCCGAGATTCTGAAGCGCACCGCCAGGCTTCACGGATTTCGAGAAAAGTATGCACAGGAAAGCTGCCCTGGAGGCTTTATATGCTCGTATATTCTAGAAGAGCGTGTTGTCATGCTAGCTGCCGGTGCAGCAATGTCAGCCGCGAAGAACAGAGCGGCAAGCGCCGCGCTAAAATACCTGAGCAGCGTTGTCCCAACCCTCAAAGTAAAGAAGCTCCTCGACAAGTACTCCGCCGATGTCACGAAGGCGCAAGTGGAGGCAATTACCCTAAGTGAGGGAACATCTGACGATCAAAGTGAAACTTCCACCTCTACCGAGTGCCCTACAACCAATTTTAGCGAAAAGATTGAGCACATAGTGAAGGATTACAAGTCCAACGGCTTACTGAAGGATCTCGTCTTCTCACCAGACTTCGACGCTGAAGAGAGGGACTTCATCAGTTCCTTGGCAAATAAGTATAAGTTGGTGTGCGCGCCCTTCCGTGAATCATCAGGAACAACGCTGGTTTTGCGCCACAAGCTATCCGTACAAACAATAGTGGACACACTAAAGATCACCGGGCCCACCGACCGCTTCGAACTGGTTAACCCAGAGCAAGCGCCACGTGCTGAATGAGAACTGACTGAGAGCGACCTCGTCATTGGAGTTCAAATTTAGCCAACAGCATGGGGAGGGGGGCAATGAGGTTTCTTTTTCGTACCAAGCCCTCAAATGCTCTCTGCAATCCATGTGGGAAATAAAGTCCGCCTGCTAAAAATTTGTGGGTTCTTGTTAAATACATACGACCTGCCGTCATACTATAAGTTAATGACTGCAGGAATGCTTTATGCGGTATTAGGGGCGGGCATAGTGTGAGGTAGGAAGTGACACGTCCGTATTCCAAGCCTACAATGATTCATCATCATTATCAGTCTATCTACGCCCACGGCCGGGTAAAGGACTCACCCATAGATCTCCAAGTATCCCGGTCCTGTGCTCACTGCGACCAATTTATCCCCGCACATTTCTTGATCTCCTGTGCCATCTTAACCTTCTGCCACCTCCTTCCACGCTTGCTTCCTCTAGGAATCCACTCTGTCAACCTTAATGACCAACGGTTACCTTGCCTTCGCATTAAATGCCCACACCCATTTCTTCCTCTTACTACTAATATGTCCTTAACGCCCGCGTGTTCCCTGACCCTCTCCGCTCTCTTGTGGTCTCTTGACGTACACACCTATCACCTTCCGTTCCATGGCTCGCTGAGTCGTCCTCAGTTTAAGTTGAACGTGTTTAGTGAGCCTCCAAATTTCTGCCCCGTAGGTGACTGCCGAAAAGATGCAGCTGCCATAATCTTTCCCCTTTGGGGTTGAATGGTAGGCTGCACTTGATTATCTGAGAATGCCTGCCGAATGCATTCCACCACATTCTTATCCTTCTAATTATCTCTGCCTCATGGTTGGATCCGGGCTCACAACTTGGCCTAAGATGACATATTCACTTACCACTTCCACTGCCTCGACACTTGTCTCGAACCGCTGGGCTCTCCCGAGGTTATTGATCATTACTTTAGTTTTCCGCATATACGTTTTCTGGCCCGACGTTCTGCTCTGCATGTCCAATGCGGTAAGCCTGCTTTGCCGCATGCTTTGCCGCACAACGATTATTGCGGCCAAATATTTCCACAGCAAAGCTTTTTCGCAATTCGTTGATTCCGACGTTTCATGAAATTCAAGACAAGAAATCACCGGCAGCGGCAAAAATCGAACTTGTGTGTGATTGATAAATGCAGTTACAGTCAGTCGTTTTACACAGTTGGGTACGACCGTTTTTTATATTTATTGCCCGTCTTTGACAATATGCAACATAACACAGAACACGTGGTAGTGTACCCGTTGCACCTGCAGCGGGCGCCCGGTTTCAGTGTGCGCGTTCCGTTCGTTCATTCTGCTTCTTCTTCGCCGTTTTAGCAACAAAGATACACTTGCTAACGATACGCAACAAAGATACGCAGAAGGAGCAAATCGGCTGCAATCGTGGACTTCAATCGACGTGATGGTCGTGAGGGTTGCGCACAGGTTCACCACATTAAAGTCTTACCCGCTAGTGTGAGCTTCTTCAATTTTTTTAAAAAATTGGAAGCGGGGGTTCTTCTCAGCTTACCCCAGGTGTCCCCAATTTATCAAAATAACACACTGCCGGATTGAAAGTACAACTCAGTTTAGGTTCCAGCGGCATTTTACTCGCGGCACAATTTAGGGCCCGCTAGGTGAGTATATTAGGAAGCGAATGTGCTCCAATAAGTTATCTGGCCTGTGTCGGTCGACACTCTAGCATTTCTTGGGTAACTAGTCCACTTAATGGTGCCGTTCAATTGCACAATCCTCAAGTTCCATCCGCCCGAGACAGCAAAGAGTGAAATAAACTTTCGCTAAAAAATGCAAACGCGAGTCCGCAAGGTTATATTTGATGAACTCCGAGATTAACGAAGCAGTGTAACATTGTGGAGGAAGAAACAAAAAGCGCAGTTATTGCGCGATGTTGTGGAAAGAAAAAAAATTGGCCGCGTATCTGCTACTTTCAGTACAAATGTCAACGAAAGACGATAGTCTTTCGTCGCCAGGAGCCAGGAGCTACTGTTGCGCAGGTGACGGCCGCTGACGGAGTGAAGTTTTTTTGCCGTGGATGTAGTATTTCATTTGCTAGCAGAGAAGAAGAAGAGAAGAGAAGAAGCATGCCGTTGTAACGCCGATCCCAAAGCCCAACAAAAACCCCATCCCGGCCTCCACGCAGACCGTCTTGCACTGAGCCCCGCTGAAGACATCAGTGCAGCTCGCAGGCTCTTCAAAGACCGCGTCCCTGTGGTCCACCGTCCATCCACAGGGACTCATCCTCGAGCGGTAGACGGCCTGCAGACATTTTTGCTCGCATTAACCCGAGTAATATAACAGAACAACAAGCTGAAATGTTCTGGATTATTATGCCACGAGATCCGGCTTCCTCAGACTGATGTCGATAATATAATACGGGTGTCACATCACTGGAATCATGTAGCTGGTCGAAACATTGTAAAACAAAATATATCACAATTTGAAAGCAAGAAACTTAATAAATTTGAAATAAAAAAAGTCCAGGGGTATAAAGTTATATGTTGATGTATGTGCGATGAATTTAGTGCATGGTTTCTAGCGTCGGTTCTGGTTTTGTTTTTCTGCGTGCTGTAACGGGAAGTTCAGCATATCGCCGAGACACGAAACTATCAAGGTTCGCGATGCAATTGTGAGGCGGGAAAAGGAAGACGACAGTTTGTTGATCGTGAAGGGCTTTTTGTGCTGTTATACAATTTACGGTGATCACGCGATGTTGCGATATTTCCACGATATTGCGTCGCGACTTATTCGGCATCTGTGCTAAGGAGATTTCGTCTGTAGGCGCCGAGTACATAATTTTGGGTGAGGACTGCTGCATTGATTGATTGATTGATCTATTGACTGATTAACGGGTTTAATGCGCGGACACTTTACACGCGATGAAGCGCGCCATAGAGGAGGGCTCCAGATTAATAGAGAGTTTTAGCAGTCCGTCCAATCCGTCATGGACATTGTTATCGGGTTGACCGGGAATCGTCTGGGTACTTGGGCATTCGTCGTGGCAGGGGGATTAGTTCCGGGGGCCTGCCTTCGCCATGTCCGCGCCTCCTCGCCCTTCATGCGCGCACTTCCGCGGGCCAGGCGCAGACGGGTCCCCGTCAACCCGGTAACAAAGTACACGACGGAACAGACGAACTGCAAAAACACTTTAATTTTGACCACCTGGAGATCTTTAACGTGCGCCGAAATTTCGAGAACACTGGTGTTTAACACGAAAGTGTTTTATGCCGGGATAAACCAAGAGTTCACTGACGTCATATCCGTCATGGAAATGACGCCATTACAACGAACACAGAAGAAAGGGCAGAAAAAGTTTAATTGACGCGGATGGTGCTGCCGTCTAGGAGACGTGCAGCGAAGTAGTGCATCATAACGCTAACGAGCGCCGACAGTTGGGTCCTCGATCGGGGAGAATAAGATAAGTCTCTCGGTGAACGTGAATTATTTGGTGCGAAGAGAAACGCTAGCGGGAAGCGGGAACACGTTCGCACGTTCTCAGTCCGAACTGCGAACTCTGCCTCTGAGTTCGCTGAGCTCATCGCAACGCAACCGCTTGCCGTACACGCCACGAAACAGGACCGAAGAGGTCGCACCTTTGCCGAAGCGACGCGCCAGCAGGATGTCGCTCGCCAAGCACACCCCAAAGACAGCCGCGGAATCAGAAATCATGCTTCTTTCTCTTCAGATTTCGCCGCACATTTCACTTTCGTGTTTTACCGATTCCTATGACAGAGGAATCAACCACAGCTTTTTTCACTTTTCTCCTACTTTAGAAAAGCGGCCGCCGCGGCAGGGAATGGAACTTCAGCGGAACTTCAGCGTTCCACTTCAGTGTTATGCGGCTGGCGTGAGATACTGAGTGTGGGTGGCTACGTGGCGCTTCCTAGGTGTTACCCGCCCAGCCATCGTGGTGGCTCAGTGAATACGGCGTTCTGCTGCTGAACCCAAGGATACCGAGACACGGCATGTAACCAAAGGGGACGCAAACTATAAAAAAAAATAATGCGTTACAACGAGTGAAGCTCCTGTCCCTTCCTTTATATCTGATTCCGGTTGTTTTATAAAAATGTGTGCACGTGACGAACAATTAAACTTGTGCCTTTAGCTAGGCGTGCGCTATGCTCAGCGGGAAGTAAAAACTAAAGCCGCTGCGAGAACATGTTGTCGCAACGGCTGAAAGGTGCGTGTTCCCGTGCGACACCCGACCTTCCAACGGCCTCCTCTATAACATACCGATGCTAAAGGAGGCTGCTAGCAGGACGCGACCTCCTTTGCCATATTTATGGGTCTTGAATAAATTCACCGGCCATTGAATGCGCGTTTCACTAAAGCTGCCACACTTTCCAACAGCTTCGGACCACCGATTGACTCAGTCGACCTAGCGTATCAGGAACCTTACACACACACGGCAGCGCGCCCTATTTAGGGTTCTTCGAGTTGTTGTGGAGGAGCGTCAGCAGGTTCGGAGGTGGTAGCGGAGCATCGTGTGGCGAGCAGGATTCAGAGACCACCGTAAAGGATGTGAAGCAATTTGTTATTTCTTCTTGCAAACGTTACCTTGTTATACGGGCGATTTAGAACTCTCATCTCGTATTATATCGCAAGCGGTAAACGACGCATGATCATACATGACATTCATCGCGTTGCACAATCGACATCCTTCTCAGATGTCATTCATCGCTCGGCAAGAAGAACGGTGCTGCGGATATGCATCGAATGGCTGCCCCGTTCGTCTGTGCCTGGCAATACGAAGGCAGACTCAGCTAGCCACCCGAATACCGTAATGCGGCTAGTACCGTCCGAGTACCGCCCGAGTACCTTTCCCCGAGGACACTCGCGGGCACCTGGAACGAAAAAAGGAAAACTTTCGGCGCACCACACGAGCGCTCATACCACCGTGTGGTCCAAACCTCCCTATTGACTTAACTCGCTGAGAGGAGGTTGCGCTGCGGAGACTACGTGTTGGGGCGGACCTTACGCCGTCCGTGACTGCCTCCTGGCCACTGGAGACAGAGGGCCGAGGGTTAATTGGCGTATTCATGGGCATAGGTCATACTCACTCGTGAGTAGACTCATTTGCACTGATTTGTACTCAAACTCGCGAGTGTGTACGATGATGAGTGAGTACACACACAAATTAAAAAAGTGAGTACGATGACGAATGAGCACAGGGGTAAGTCCACTACTCGTGAGTGCAGTACTCATGAGTATAAGTACTCATGAGCCCGCAATACTCATGAGTGCACAGCGCTCATCCGTATGAGTACTAATGAGTACTGTGTACTCATGAGTGCAATACTCGTGAATACTGTATTTGCGAATGCTTGCACTCATGAGTACATGCCCTCGTGAGTACAGTAGTACAAACAAGTTTTATCACGAACTCGATACCGGACGCGCGTGTACGAATTGCGAATATTTAGCGGTGCCGCTATGCAGCTCAACTATGAAGGAGGGTAAAATCAGACAACGAAAACTGCGCCTCTCCTTTCCCGGTTCATGTTTGGCGCTGTTAGCGTTTTTCGGCGATAGTTCTCTAAAGGGTCACGGTGAAAAGAATAAAAAACGACGGGGTGATGGCAGGGCGGGCACTGCGGCAGCAGTTGTTCTGCTCCTTTAGCACGTGTTGAATGCCGCAGTTATTTTAGATGCGAAGCATCTCATGCTCGGGGCTGTGCTCCTCCCTCCCTCATTGTCGTTGTCCGCCGTCCGCACTCTACTGCGCATGCGCGTCTCTTCAGCCCTGTCAACGTTTGAGCTGACGTCAGCGCAGTCCACTATAAAAAGAAATAGTTCGGCTGCGACCGGTTTCCATCCCACGACTATCTGGCCTCAACGGGAGGTAACGCTACAAACCGAGATGGGAGCATGTGCTACAAACGCGCCTTTTGTCCTTCACTCATTCAAACTACGTCAAGAAGCTACTAATACAACGAATGCACTCGAAACTGAACATCAACGGAAACGACGAACTTCAAACTAATGGGAACTTGAGTCGACCCCATTGCTGCTTCGCATACTACTCAGGGTTCCCCTACGGGAAGATGGTGTAATTTTTGTTTTGTTTACAAATACGCGGCCTGGGAACGCGTGGCTGCTTCGCTGGGCTTGATCCGTTCACATTTTATGGGAGAGGCGGCAGGGGCTGCAACAATGCATGCACTACGCGCACTGAGGTCGCTATTTCTCGGTCTCAAGCAGTTTCCATGGACGCATGTCATGCTGTGTAGTCGTTTCGTGAGTCGAACCGCGCATATACACAGTCGCGATTAATTTACGTGACTCGCGTCAAATCGACTGCATGGTTCGTGTCACCGAAAACTGACCGCGCCATTCCGCTGCGCGCATAGTGTGTGCGGGCAACATCGCGCAACTCTGGCCCACATCCTGTGGGACTGTGCAGTGCACCCCGTGGAAGCTGCCGACCTCTACGGCCGGCTGCCGGACACCATAACGAGTGCCGTCTATTCGACGGACCTGAACGCACAAACTCTAGCCGTCCAGCAGCTCGAGGCTGCTCTCGCCAGGCAGAAGCGGAGCGAGTCGCAGACGGGGGGGAAAGGGACGAACTCCCGAGTACCTTTCGCGCACCGCTCACGCCGACACCGGCGGGGCCTAGTCCCGAGGACGTCGTGAACGTGGGTGGGATGTGGAGGCTCTGCGCATCCCGACCTCCCACTCCCTGCTGGCCTCAAATAAAGTCTTTCTCTCTCTCTCTCTCAAGCGATAATTTTGTTGGTGCACGCGCGCCCATCTGTTTTTATCAGGCTCCCATTTTGAAACATTTTGCTCAGGTTCGCTACGACTGCTGCCTCGTGCAGTGCAATTTACAAGTGCGCATATAAACCCACCGCGCAGGCGCGGCAGTGGAATTTGCCCCTGCAATGGAAATAAAATATCCGAGTACACCTAAACAGGTTTGTGAGTTTTGAATCGGACATCATATAACGCAGTTGAACATGTGCGAGGCCTTGCTTCGCCTTGCATATTTCGTCGAAGAGCTCTGGCATCTTGCCGCTGGAGGAGCATTTTACTTTCAAGTGACTTTGCTTTTGAATGGCAACCCTATTCGCCGCTTCTCGTTTATGCCGCCGTGTAATGTAGAAGCTGATGACGACGCTAAAGTTCGGTGGTTGTTATTCCTCTACCTTCATCTGCAGTTTACTGGCGGAGCGACCACTCCTCGCTAGGAAATACTGCAGAGTTTAAAGGGACATTGAAGTGAATTTGTGGAACTCCCCTTTTTGCTTGCACTGGGTAGATTGGCTCAAATTAGCGGCACTAAATAAAGGCTTTTATAATATCGGCAAACTTTTCTCTCATTGTTATGTGTCGCCACGAATTTCATTGGTCGGTCGGCACCACGTGAATGGTGGCAGCAATTTTGTTTCTGGGCGCCTCTCCTCTCTCTCTCTCTCTCCCTGCTGCGTGGATGCTAGAACGGCTGGTCACACTCTGCCCGTGACCAGCGGCGGTGGTTTCGTTGGGAGAGATGGCACCACTGCAAGTCAGAAACAAAATGGCACCCAGACGCTTCCGGGTGCATGAAGTGGCGGTACTCTAAAGCGTAGCATATTCAGTGACGCTAGCTCAAATGAACACACTTTTCATCGTTTATCCGGGCAATAAGGCGGTATTTGTTTTGTAAAGCCCGAAAGAATAAAAACTACCATGCGCGGTTTGCGGCGGCTCAACCAACTAACCGCTGTGACGTCACGTAAAGGTGCTACGCGATTGGACGATGTCCAAGATTAGCATTCAAAAAAGTTTCCGTTCGGTTCTGTGAAACAACATGCTTTACTTCCAACGTTATCGTTGGATGAGCATTCTTGATATGTCCATAATCGCCATACCGCGCTACTGTCGTGTTGTCGGCTGTAAAATGCCTCAGATAAGCATACCAGGACGGCTTGGTATCGTAGCAATCAATAGCCGAGGCGTACGCAGTGGATGAACGCCCTCCGTGTCACCGCACGCGCGCCCACTCCCCGCAAGCCGTCGGTGCTTATGTCAACAACACGCCAACGGGAACTCGCTAGCGCGTAGGTGTCAGTCTGCGCGCGTTCTACGAACTCGCTCATGAAGCAATGAACGTTATGGCCCAAAAACGGTGAATTCTGTGTAGAAAACATCTACCGAAAACAAAGAAATCAACTGACAAAAAACGACGTACCCTCGGGATTTCGAACTAACGACTTGCAAAGTTGCATAGCGCTTCAGAGCACTCAACAACAAGCCAGCGATGCCGGGATTGAAAATATATTGTATATAATGTATAACCAGTTTACACTTTTATTTTTTGCATTTCAACCAGCTTAGATGACTTGGATAGCGCCCGTGCAGAAAGGGTCTCCGAAATTTCCTCAATATCTCACGTCTAGCAATTGCATTTTTTAGACGGAAAAGCGTTCGGAGATGAGTGGTCCTGCTGCTGACCGCTGTGCTTGTTCACCCAGCGCAAAAAAGTGCTTGTAAATGCCGAGGAGGCTCTTTTGCGGATGCAGTCGCGTTTGGAGAGAGTGGCAACTCAGGTGCTGCTGGGCAGTGTATTTCTCTTGGACGCTGCTTTACTTGCAATGGCTCTTGTGCGGACTCAGTCTTGTTTGAAGGACCAGGCAGCTCTCGGTGACGATGCGCATTGCGAACCGTGTGCACTGTCCTTCAGATTTGCGGATTCTAAAGATGGCAATGCTGGGATGTGCCCTTCATCGGGTGGCTTTGGAGCGTGGGGTGGAGACCCAGGCCCAGAAATGAACGCCTTCCTTTGATGTAACATGCTCACGCGAAACGGGCATCCACTGTAGCTGGCAGTGTGATCACCACCACAATTTGCACTGGTAACGTCTATCTTGCAATTCGTAAAGTCATGTGGGCCTCCGCAACGTTTGCAGTGCTGCTCACCTCTGCAATATTTCGCGACATGTCCGTAGCGTTGACATTTGAAACAGCGTGGAGGTGACACCGTGTAGTCGACGACAACGTGCCTCTTAAAACCCAAATTGATCTTCTCCGGGCGTTCGGAGTTCGGCGGAAACGTCAGCACAACCGCGTCGGTCGGAACTACTTGCCACTTGTCTAGTGAAGAAGGATATCGCCGCACAACGCGGCTGACGTGGGTGACCCCCTGCGGCTTGAGGTAGGTGAGGAGCTCCTCTTCTGTGTGCCACTTTGGGACGCCTCGGATGATGCACGTGTTCTGCACATAGGAATATGACAGTCGGGCACATACATCAACACCACTCAGCCGGTTGCATAGCAAAAGAATGTCCATTTCTTCCACTGTGGCCGCGTCGAGTAGTAAGGCGCCTTGAGCTGTAAACCGGCCACGGTTTGGTGCCTTGCCGAGCAAAGACGAGATCGCAGAAAAAAGCGCGATTGGGTTCTCCCGCCTCAAATATTTGCCCTTTTCAGTCGGAGGCAACAATACGGGTATGCCAACAGTTCTCCGCTTGTGATGACTCACGACCTTGAATCCCTTTTGATCCACGTCAGCCATCTCCGTAGTATTATCTCCTTCTTCAGTAGCTGTAACTTGCTCACAAGACGGAGCTCCGACAGTGGAGTCATCGACGTCGCCTTGATAGGGTCGCTTACATGGTGGTTCCACCGATGCTGCTTCGGAGCTCTTTTCTCCTGTGTACCGCTTCCCGCTGCAGCCAAGGCAGCAGCCATACCGCAACCACCGCTGACCTCGTTTGATTTTCGGGAGCTTCTCAAAACGGTTGAATCAGATGAAGTCCCATGCGACGCTTAAGGACTCTACTACCTCCGTGAGGAGGCTGGCGTTCTTGCAGAAATCTTGGCAGAAAGGACGAGAAAATTAACGGAGCTGAGGCGCATAACAGCTTGGCCATGTGGGTCTACACGGCGAAACAAATGTCATTTGATAGTGACAGCGGTGACGATTAGCGAGCTTGCAAAACCGCAAAATTATATTTAAAGTGCATCTATAATGTTTTCATACATATCATTTTTTGAAAAAATAACAAAAGATCATTTTGTCAAACTAAAAATAGAAAAATTACCGGTTTAGGTGACATCAGTAGACATCACAAGCCGAGACAAGTCCGCAAATATTCCGTATTAGGGTAGCGCGTTCCAATTGGGAACGCGAATTTCTGTGTTGTTAGTCCTTGTTTGTCTTTATTTACTTGAACAACAACGAAAGGCGGAAAATATAACTTTGTTGGCAGTTTTTAGAAACGGTTTTCTTTGGTATATTGCTGGACTTTCCTCTCAAGTGACGCGCCGCTGCTGTCGAGGCTCGTCATTTGGCTGCTGAATGAGCTCTCGAACCTCACTTTGCCTCTAAATGTTATTCGCCCCAAATATCGATCACTCGGTGTTCTCACTTAGTGCATAATAATGACATTTTGATCAACTGTCATTCGCTCTAAATGCCATTAGATCTGTCGTGTAACAGGGGTATTAGCCACTGAGCCACCTCTGCAAGTTCAACTTTTCACAAGTGTGCTAATATTCTAAATTTCGGAATATTTAAGCGAACACAATGTCACGTTCAGCTTGAAGTCAAACAACCTATTCAAAAACATCATATTTTTAAGTATTTTGATGTTTGCAATTGCAGGTGGACAGTTGTTTCAATGAACTCAAACACATATAAAATTACAATCGTTCAAAATGAGAAAACTCCCTCCTCAAAGCATATTTCTTGCATCAAGATAAAAGTATTGGTGTGTAGAACGTATCGCACTTTGAGTGTATGCAAGCAACCGCGGCTAAATGTATCGGCTTCCTTCCATAGAAAGGCGCTGGGCGTGTAAGTAATAAAGGCGGGAAGCCTGAATGCGAACCGTCAGCGGTGTGGTACAGGGTTGGCCAGGACATGGGTGGGTCCGGAAATGTTATTCGGTTACCGCTTTTACTTGGGTGTTGCCGTACATGCAAGGGTGGACAGGGACCCAAACCAGCGTAAAACGTGGCCGAGAATTCAAAGCAAGTATTGAAGTAGGAAGTCAGTTGTATATGAGGGCGTTTCATGGTGAGCGAAATTACAAAGGGTTGTATTGCAGTCGGAGAAAATGTACACTGGCGTGGTGGTATGGATGGGGAGAGTAGCGTACCTTATTGCAAGGTCCGTTGTGTATTCTCTGAGGGAAGCCGGATTTGTAGGGAAACAAAAGAAACCGAGGCAATGTCATAAGAGGGCAGTTGGAGAAATAAAGCCGTGCCAGCTGGGCTTTGTTACCTGGAGAGTGTTGCCGGAGGCATCTTGAGCACCGCGCCACGTTATTAGGATTCGAAGAGAGAAGCAAGCATCGGGAGTTGGTGCGATGCCAAGAAGAAAAGAGAGGCTACTCACAGGTCACGTGTGCATTGCAGGAAAGCTTGTTGGTGCTAGTGGAGAGAGAGAACAATCTTTATTGCCCCCAGAACCTATGTCCAGGTCCTGATCACAGTCTTTAATTCTCCGGTTCCACGTAATGCTGAAGAATGTTCGGGCGGATCCGGCGCACGTGTTCATATAGAGCTACCTTAGCAGCCTGGATGTTCACTATCGGTGGTAGAGACAGCCAGAGCTGCCGGGAAGTGATGGAGGCAAGGGATGGGGCAAGATATGGTGAGGTGCACTTCCAATAAGAATGAGTGATGGATGGGTAGCAAGAACAGTTGGGACAGGAAGGATGGCCAGGACGCCGATAGGTATGGTGAAGGATGTTATGGCAGGGGAGTGAAGTTTGAGCCCGCCAAATGAAGGACACAGCCCCACGAGTTGGATGCGGACTGACGGGGGGGTTCAGGTTATGCCTCAAGGCTCCATCTTGACACCCACCCTTTTGGAGGACACTCTCCAGCAAGCGTGGTATGTCATCCAAGGCTACGACACGTCTGTCGGCCTCTGTATTCGCCAAAATCTGCTCTCCTCGTAGTCAGTAAAAAGCGTGGGGTGGCATCCGTTCGCTTTCTCCTTCAGGTACTCCTACATACCACGTGTTAATACCCAGCGGATCCTCGGATTATGCGGGCAGCTTGGTACCGACTACTGCGGGCACTCCAAAATCAGATCACACAGCTCTCATATCTCTGCTGAGTTGCTAACCGATGAGCTTGACTGCACAAACATTACCTGCTCCGCCTAATCGATGCTTTTGTTATGTTGCTGGATACTATACATAATTCAATACTTGCAACCTTCGCCTTCTCAGCGTTCGTCTCTGGAGGCCTCACCCCGTACACTTTACTGTTCGTTGTGGGAGTACCCTCCTACACTTCCCGCGACACCCTTTGAGATGTTAGAAGATACAACGCCCTTCAAGAACTACACATATAATACACTACATATACTACACATATACTAAATATCTTCAAAAACATTGCACTTGTTCCTAATATTTTTTACTGTATGCAATGTCTTGTATGCCGCACCATGGATGGCCTGGGCCCTAGTCAAGTTGTTTATACAACGTTTAGCCCAGGAATCCATGTATATTCATCTAGATCCCTTTTGGTGAATAAACTGAACTGAACTGAACGTATCGCGTGCCATCAGCAGGCCTAACTCGAGCGCCTGCAGACTTCTGCCCATGGTCACGCTATTGTTGAAGAACTTAACTAGCCACTTCTGCATTGTCCCCCGTAACTCCCTCCCTAGGCCACTTTCGCTAGTTTACAGGTGGAGTCTTTGCCCCGCAACATGATCCCTGATCGACGGCGTAATCTACGTGCACTGCTCGTTCCGGCCCACTCCAAACGACTTTATTTTCTACTTTGCAGTGGCTTCGTCGTTTACTTAACTGGTGCCAGCAACATCCCCCCAAAAGACAAGCGGGTAAGCAAAGTTTTTTTGGCGAAGACGTCGTTCTTCTTGCTCAAACGTACTCAGACGCTTTTAGACTTCCGCCAGATCCCCAGAAGCTCCCAGTGCTGGCTCATGCAGGTGTTTCTTGCGATTCAGGCGTGTCTTGCCCAGCTGGAGTACCTCCTTGTACGTAAGGGTGTCCTCGAGCTTAACGAAGGAAGCGAACCTCATCAGAGGGTGTCGGTTAGACGTGTCGGTTAGACGTCGTATCCCCCCCATCGGACACGTGTTCCTGTCCTGAGTTGCGGTCGCGGGCATTCTGGAGACGAGCTTCATTACCCTTGCGCTTACCGGGGCACTCTTTGAACGTAACATTGTGGTCGTCGTGTTCGCTTATGCCACATGCATAATTTAACAGCTTCGTGCGAGTTTTCCGGGTCTTGTTCAGGCTGCGGGCAAGAGGAAGGCCTATGGCCGGGCCGAAAACAACCCTAGGAATACACCACGCCTAACTTGTACGGGCGAAATCGCAGGATACTACCGTAATATGTGATGCTAGCTGGAGCAGATGTCAGGCCCTGAAGGGTGACTATTGCGCTAGCACAATCTCGTGGAAAGGCATGTGAGCGTTGCCGCGACGGTTTCTCGTGACTCTTCCGGCTCGACGCTGAAAGCTACATGCCTGCGAAGGTTGGAGCGCGAAATCAGGTATGCCTGAATCCCCACTGCAACACGGGCAGGGACGGGCATCTCCTTCAAGCCCAAAAGGCGGTCATCATCTGCAAGCGAACGCACCCACACGGAGATGGTGTTACTGGGATGGTGAATGGCGTAACATTAAAATGCATTTCTTTGGAGGCAGAAATTAGGGTTGGCTTGAAGGACACAGTTGGGCAGAGTTGTGACGTTCAAGCACTAGCGAGGTTTAATTGCCGCTTTGTACAGCTGCGATACCCCGGACGCCGCCACACGCACATCAGATGGGCTCTCACGTTTATACGCAAATCGGTCCTGAGTCGACCTAGCAGACGAAAACGGCAGAATAGAGGCTACAAATTGAATCGCATGCTGCTCATTTGGCACAGGATGAGTGTGGTCAACTGTGTGACCAGATGAAAGGCCACTTGAGCATGAAACGCACGTGGTCTACTCTTAGACATCTTCTAGACCCTGAACGATCAAAGACTGCCCAAATTAATAGGCTCACAGCTATTGCTCATAATTTCCAGGGCACAAACCAACAGCTGATTGACGCGGCCAATTCTTTGTAAATACCCAGGCGGGAAAATCTGGATCTACCTCCCTACCAAGCAACGGCCAAGGCAGAACTTGACGCTGATATCACAAAGGCTGAAATACGAGCTGCTGTACTCCACATCCCCCAAGGGTCAGCTGCGGGACCAGACGGAATTACTAAGAAAATGTTATGTAACTTGTACGATCCTTCAATCTGGACACTCACCAATTTTGTTAATCATTTTTGGACATCCGGTACCCTACCCCAGTCATGGAAACACGCAAAAATCTCTCTCATCCCAAAACCAAAAAAACCTCTCAGCATGGATCACCTCAGGCCGATATCACCTATGTCGTACTTGGGGAAAGTTCTTGACGAGATAATCTATGCACGGCTAACAAAACATGTCACCTCCATCAATGCCTTCCCTCATTCAATGATTGGCTTTCGCTCTGGATTATCGACTCAGGATATCCACCTTCAATTATTTCATGAAGTCATCTCTCCAACAATTAAAGTGGACACGGCTACCATCCCTGCATTAGACCTCACGAAGGCCTTTGACCAGGTTTTTCATTCGGCTATCTTGCAGAAACTAACTGTTGTATTCCCGGGAGAACGCACCTACAACTATGTGCGAAGCTTCCTCACGTCGCGTACAGCGGTCATTCAGGTTGTAGACAATTTTGGACCCTGTCAATATTCCCTCCATTGGCACACCTCAGGGCGCCGTTCTCTGCTCTCTCCTTTTTAATCTTGCAATTCTCCGTGTCCCCCAGAAACTTGAGAAAATTCCTCGCCTTAAATTCAGCCTTTACATGGACGACATCACTCTCGGGATGTCTGGAGGCAGCGATGCACACATAGAGGAAACTTTACAAACTGGAGCACAAATTGTCATCGAGGAAGCACGTGCAGCCGGAATTGACTGCTTCCCTACTAAATCCGAACACCTTCTTTTACCTGCAAACGCACCTCCAAGTCCGTCCCGGACATACAAATTACAATTGGTGACATCACTGTCCCGGTGGTAAACAGCATACGTATACTCTCTCTTCTAATCCAGATTAACTGGGCTAACACTCAGTACATCTCCCAACTCTCTTCGCACGTGAATCAAACAATTGGCCTTATTAGGCACATAACCGCCCGGAACACAGGGCTTAAAGAGGAAGACAGAGTGCGACCGGTGCAGGCTTTTGTCATAAGCCACATCACATACTCACTGCCTTTCCTTCAGGTCACTCCAACTGAACTGAAGAAAATTGTCTGATCAGGAAAGCTTACAAGGCTGCATTACAGATCCCCTTGTACACTTCCACTGCCGGACTTGCGAGCTTGGGAATTCACAACCTCGCGAAGGAGCTTGTGGAGGCCCATCGCATAGGTCAGCTGCAACGGCTATCAGGAACCTCTACTGGACGGCACATTCTGGGAAAATTCGGCTGATGAGCTCCGCTACTCACAGAGATCAAGCTTCAAATCCCCCCAAATATCCATGCTAATATCCTGGTTTCCCACATCTGCGCAATATGCACCCAACTTATCAAAGGGCTACGCGACGGGTATGAGCGCATAGTAAGCGACTCCCCGCCCGACCGGACATTCTTTATGTGGACGCGGCAGACTACCACCGCCATGTTGCATATGCGGTAGCAATCATTGACCGCCCTAATGCCCCGCCAGTTGACTCCATTTCTGTCCGCGCCGTTAATCCTGCAACGGCGGAACAGGCGGCAATAGCGCTTGCCTTAACGCACTGGCCAACTCCTACAATTGTGACCTCCGATTCGAAAACAGCCATTCGAAATTTTACCAGGGGACTCCTATCCCCACAGGCACTCAATCTTCTCTCTCAAAATCCCCCCTCCACCTCAGTAGAACTGATCTGGACTGGACCCCTGCTCACCCCGGGCTAGGAGGTAATGAAGCGGCCCATTCTGCTGCTGCAGAGTTCCCTTTCCGAGCTGGCCACAGCCTCGTCCCCTCGCACGGTGCAAGATCAGCTAGAGATAGCCTACTCAGCTATCACGACATAGGGACACAATTCCGCCTCGCCCGCCATGTATATCCCCCTGCTCACGTCACCCTCGATAATGTGCAATAACGCACGGGGCACCTTCTGCAGGCAGGTAGCCTCCCCTGTCGCGCCGCTGCTCCATCGCATTTACCCGTCTTTATTCCCATTCCCGAACTGCCCATCATGCGGCATTCCCGCCACCTTATCCGACACAATGTGGGCTTGTCCAAATGATTTTTTATTCATTCATTCATTTATTGATACTGTCAACCCTCGCTTGAGGGTCATAACAGGGAGTACAATAGCTAGTACGAACAGAAAATAGAAAAACAAGAAAAGGCAATGACAAGGCAATGCACACACGAACAGTATTGGCCGTAGTTCAGCCATGACTAAAATAAGCATCAATTTTGCTACCAAAAGTTTGCACATCTGTGCTATTAACAATATGGTCCGGTGAATGATTCCATTGTTCTATAGCATCTGGAAAAAAAAATGACCACATAAAAATGTCACTTCGAGCCTTGAAAGGATTAATGGGAGCTTCATGATTCGATCTCGCGCTGCGTTTTCCTGGAAGGCGTATGTACTCGTCTTTAGGTATTTGTAATAGGCCTTAGATGATACGAAATTATGTTTTAAGTTTGTTTTCGTCTTCTAATTTCCAGTGATTATAAATTGCACGAATTGCCCTATATAGTGTACAAATCGCCCTGCAAGCCTCTGAATTCGTTCTAACTTTGTGACCAAGTGTTCCAGGTGGGGGCTGCAAACCACGGAGACATACTCCAGTCTAGGTCGAAAATATGTTTTGTACGCAAGCAGTTTAACGTACTTTGGGGTTTCAGGCAACTTCCCTCTTAGAAAACAAACTATTTTAAATGACGCAGAACAAACCGATTCAATATAAAGATGCCACCTTAAGTTGTTCATAATTGTCGCCCCCAATAATTTAAAATAAGAAGTTTCACAGAGATTGTTGCTGCCGATGTTGTACTGATTACTGAGAACATTTTTCTTGTTAGTGATGTGTGCATATGTTGTTTTCTTGAAGTTAATTTGCATATCTCATTCGCAACACCACAATTCCCGATCTTGAAGGCAGTTGTTAAACTCCAATTGATTATCAGTACAGCTTACGGGCACATAAATAAAAAAATCATCAGCATAAAGTTTCATTTTAACTTGTGGCTTTACAATAGTAGTTATATCATTTATGTACAATAAAAACAACAGCGGGCCAAGCACGGACCCTTGAGGCACACCTGAAAACACATCTAGCGTAGCTGAAAAAGAACCATCAATCCTTACCGCTTGCTTGCGGTTATTCCGGTAGGCACTAATCCAATTTAAAATTTCATCACTGAATCCCATTTTTCGCAGTTTAAAAAGCACTTTAGTGTGGTTGACAACATCAAAAGCTTTAACAAAATCAATACAAATCACATTAACCTGCTGGCGGTCGTGTATAGCCGAGCTGAAATCATGAATTGTTTGAAGCAGTGGCGTCGCTGTGGACTTGCCACTTCTAAATCCATGCTGACAGTCATTAAGTCATTGATTGGCCTACAAGTAAACAATGATATGCTTTGCTATAACGTGCTCCATTACTTTGCAGTAAACAGGCGTCAGTGACACAGCACAATAGTTGCTAATAATCATTCGGTTGCCGGCTTTAAACAAAGGTATGACTATGACACAGAGCCAGTCCTGTGGGATAGACTGACTTTTTTACAGATTTTCTAAGATGATGACAAGAAAGAACGATGCCCATTCTGCGTATCTTTTCAGAAATGCAGTTGGCATTTTGTCCTTGCGCTTTGTCCGGAGAATATATTAAGGTGACTCTGTGCAGAGTTATGCAATTACGTGTCGTCTTACCCGTCCCTTTCGGCCGAGAAATAGAGACTCGGACACGTGGTTTTAAATGCCGCCCATGTGACTTCGCAAAACTGCTATCAATGGACGGGCTGCAGAAGCAGCCCAATAGGGAGCCTTGGGCTGGCGGCCGGCCCGTCGTCGAAGAACTTTTGTTTAGGGGGGATTATGGGTTATCAAAAGGAGGAGCTGTGCCAAAATAAACACACCCCCTCGCTTATGCGCAGCGCGAAAAAAGTCTTGGGTGGGTAGTGTGGCACACCCCCCACTGGCTACGTCCCTGGCTCGTGCTACGGCGACATTGGCTGGCGGCTCCCGATGCTGTTCGGGCGAAATTCTCCGTAGGCGATGTTACTTCTCCCCTTGCTCCCTCGCACTAGGCGCATGCGCACTCCCCGAAAGTTGGGCTATTTCGGTCCAACGGTGCGAACAAAAACGCACCTTCACTTTCCTCTTGCTCGCTTTCACTGGAGCATGTGAATTTCACGCCGGCGGGGCGAGAGGGTGTCCGTACCCAGAAGGGCCCTCTGCAAGAGTTAGAGCGCATGCGTCAAAAAAGCCGACTTGGAGAGGAGATGGGAGCAACAGGAGAGGGAAAGCCCCGGTCTCTTCCCTCGGAGTGACACGCCTTGGTGACGTACACATGCTTTTTTCTGAACTTTTCTTTCAGATTCATGCCCACCAAATAAGTGCATAGTATGCATATACTGAGGCTATGCAGCACACGACCAGTCTGTCCACATCTTCATGTTATTCATAACAACAAAAACAAAGCCAGATCTTCTCTTGGTTGAAATCTCCTGTTTAGTCACAAAACTCTGCGCGCATGCCCTACAAGTGCTCATAGTATTGAATCACCCGGATACAGTGAATAAAAAAAGATTAGCGAATGGCGTTATTGAATCAAAAATGCACATACAGAAGCCGAAAGTTCCCTACAGTGCACAGAGACCCACAAAATCTCCGCATGGGGTCAAACCGGATTAAAAGCTGTCGAACTGTGTCTCAGAGAATCGCGCACACTGAAAAGGCGATTAAAAAACGTTTACCGAAAGCGTTATCCAATTAAAAGGAGCATAAAAGTCTAAAGTATGTTACACTGCACAAATACACACAATATGTACCCATCCATTCAAACGGGATATAAATGGCACCTGTTCAACTACGCCTCAACGCATGCTGCAGATCTCCAAGCCAGACATTGCAAAGTGGACGCAGCGGTTCAAAGAAGAAAGGAGTTGGCCGCTGTCCAATCATGGCTCAGAACAGCGCGCATTTGGACAGGCTGTGCATGGTGTCGTATCCGGAGCAGTTGAACGCCTCGAAGAACTCTGGCAGACTTGAGGCCGCGAGGAGGCATGCCGCGTGGGCTGCCACGTCGTCCAGAGTGTTCAGGTCGGCCGGGGCGCCTTTGCCGACGCACAGCGTCAGGCAGCTGCGCTTGATGAACAGCGCGTTGGAGGCAGACAGGCGCTGCTTGTCCGTGCCGGTCACGGACGGGTCGAAGAGCTTCTTCGCGGTGTAGGCAACCCGGAAAGCCTGCGCGTTGACCATCGAGAAAGGGAAAGACGTATTAACAACATTCGTGGGGGCGCTTAAACTGGCTATAAACACACAATACAACTTCCGTTTATTCAAAACACTCCTTTATCCCGATAGCAATGATGTCTTTTCATTTCAAACTTCAGACAAATGCTGTAGTTAACAAGGAGAACAGATGAAGGGGTGGTGACTCTCGTGCCACTATCCGGCGACGTCTTTGTGGCGTCACCGAATTAATTGCTTTTGCTTGTTAACCCCTTTGTTAAAGCTGAGCTGTCTATGCCTCACTCATGGCGGCCGTCCCGTCACCAAAACGCCCTGAAGAAAAGCCGACTTCACAGAATGTTTCACAAAACGATGATGATGATGACACGGAAGGCAAATCAAGCTCATCACGAAAGAAAAAACGCTTCCCACGGTGGGAATCGAACCTCGGTCCCTCGCGTAATGAAGCCAACGTCTATCGGACTCCGCCATGCCGCTATGGTCGAAGCAGTCTGGATTTTGGACTTTGACTTGCAGTAACGTTACATAGAAGGAAGCTTCGCCATCTTTCTCTTAACAAAGGGCAGTTTATTTTTAGCCGGCAAACGCGTAAAATGCCGTGTGAATTTCGCAACGGTTTACATAGTCGCGCACTGTATTCGCAGTGGGCGGGTTACAGTGTGCCGCCAAACATGGCAACTCCGCTAAGTTTTACCTTATCGGTACCGAAGTAACCAGCTGTGCGGCGTAGTAACCCGCTCTAGGTTGTAATGGCCATTACCGGCGAACGTGTGAAAAATCAGCCTAGTATTTGCAAATTTCGCCGAAAGACACTCGTCTTCTGCCATTTCTGCCACGCCCCACACTCTCTTCGATCTCAGTTCCCTCATGCTCGTTCTGTTCCCTCTCGCTCCATCTGTGATAAAAGCAAAGGAGGTCACCTCAGTTTGATTTTCCCGCGATTGCACTGATCGCGCGCCACCTGTTGGGAACTTTTGTTATTACTTGGGTGCAAACTAATCGAGTTAGTGTTCGAGCCTTGTTTTAGTGCCTGGTGTTAACCGCTTTAAAGCGCTTTTATTGGCTATCGCAACAACAAAACCCATGTATTCTTTTTCTGAACAGAAGTCGGATAGTGTCATTTATATACCTCTATTTTGCCTGGAATAGGCCAAATGTTTCTTTTTGCTGAACCAAGTTGATTTGCATAAAGCATGTGTGAATCAGTTATAGGAGGTCTGAAATGCATTGCCTGTGCATGATTCGTATTGAGCCATTCTTTTAACTTCTGGTCGGGCGGTTCAACCCAGTGACAGACAGAAAGACCAAAAGTTACGCCTTTGGGTAACCCAATGAAGGCCATCACCTTTAAAACTTGTGCAGAAGACAACGATCCGAGTCCTGTGGCGTAGCTAATGCGGCCAGTGTAGCCCGTGTGACAAGTGTAGCCAGTATCGACAGTGTAGCCAGTGCGGCCAGTTTTGCCAGTGTGTCTAGTGTATTCACCTGGATGACGCCGAAGGCTTGCTCTAACTGTTTCCTCTCGACTGGCGGGTGCAGGGTGGCGGACTGGCGACTGTAGCAGGCCCACATTTGCTGGAAGTTTTTCTCCGTCTTCTCTCCCCAACCGGCGGCGTAGATGAACGGCATGAGCCTGTGGCCGAGAACGGGCGAGATGACGCCGTAGTTGACGAAGCTCTCCGTCAAGCGGTCGTAGAACGATGGGGGCACGGCGAACATGGGCGGGATCACCACGACCCTCGACGAGTTGTCCACCACCATGTTGGTGCCCTGTTACCGAAAAGGGTCAAGAAGAGGACCAGATTCAGGTTCTGGGTACTGCGCCGAAAAACGTCATGGACCATTCCACTCTGAGAATGTGGACGACCGGCGAAGGTTTCAAACAGACAGTAAAGAGGTGACACAAAATTTGAGCGAAAAGTGTGAGAAAACGGTATTTTTCTTGAGCGCTGATGGTGGTCATCTTTAAGAAACGCACACACTATTATTTTGATTGTACTGATGTTGAAAATGGTGCCCGTTGGTAACTAATCTACTCAAGATGCCTATCCAATTGATGAGACGGATTAGGTTACGGTACGGGTCGTTTTGCACGGTGCGCTACTTTAGTGGTGACTTCGGGCTTATGGCACAACGCGCCAGAAGTTCGTTTTTCGTCTCCTTCGGCTGTTTATTGAATGCCTCCCTCTTCGAATACCCGTGCGTTTGTTCGCAGACATGAAAAAATCTATTGCACTCAACGGAAGTGGAGAGAAAGTGATTCGCCATAATGGGCTATAGCGCCGTTATCCGACTACTGCTAACACCCAAATCAATTCAAATTTCCCGCCCTGTAGTGCTCGGGCGCCCGCTGCCTGAAACAGCACCAGCGGGAGTTCCGTTCTTTTCGTGCTCTCGTTTCCTTCAGTACGTGCCAGCGTTGCACTGCCGCTTCTTTTCGCTTGCTATCGCAAAAATCATTCCAACAAGCATTCCGAACTAAATGAAGGTGGATGCTGCCGGTTAATTACATATATTTTGCGTCAAATGTACCTGCAGTTTTTCTTGCGCTAAACAATGGGGAGATGTATGACAAGCGCCAGCGTTTCACGAACTTCGAACCGTTATGACTATTTAAACCGCTTGGTTTTTTTTAAGCCTCCGGGACGCCCTACGACGGAACGCCGCTCTCTACTTGGGTCCGTTATCTCGCGGCACCACCTGATTCCGGCAGTCGTTTGACATCGACCGTTACAGAGAGCTACGACGACAAGGCGAGCCCCTAAAGTGCTCTGCACTCAATACATGAAACTGTTTTCAATAAGCCTGGTTTTAAAAAATGAAGAGAAGAGGAAACACACCACGTATTTAGCCATCGTAACCGCTCAAATCGTTTTGCCCTCTTTGGGGATGGTCCAGAGAAGCAGGAATATGAAGGTAACAACTGGGACACAGCCAATGAGCTCCCACAATAGTTAGAAATTGCCTGTCCAAGGAGGTCCATTTATGAGATATGCTCGTTTTCATAGTCTCGGACCTTCGTTTGCAAAATTGTGCGTGATTCAATCCGAACAGGTCAGGATGCGGCCTGTTTATCCATCAACCGTCGCTAACCCTAACCATGGCTGCCGCTAAACTAAGTTCAGCGGACTTGCGGCCATCACGATGTCTTTTGCTATGGGAACAGAGGCCGTCACGGAAAGAAGATCATTATCACGGGGGCTGGGCGCGCTGCTTTAAAATCAACGGAGAAAGCTGGCCAGCGAACGAAGGAAGGAGTAATGGAGTTATGGAAGGAGTTACGGCCTGGTGTATTTGGCAGCTACTGATCAATTTCAATACACCCAAACCTCGTTACACACGCGTGCTCGTTTTCGTCACCACAAAAAAAAATTCCCCGGTGCACAGGTGCCTGGAAGGCTAAAGCCTGGCCATGCTTATCAGACACTCCTACAGCGTCATCGTGTTTGCACCTTTCTTAGTTTTTTTTTCATTCGTGTTTTGCGGTGAATTACTTCAACAGGCTTCCCAACTTCTATGTTTCTGCATTTCTTTCACCGCTTCGTTTCTTCGTCTCTTGGCGCGATTCACTTGTACGGGCTTCTTACAGGAGTAGTGACACGAAATTTCAAAGCTGAGACAACTATGTAAAAGGCTTCCTTTTTATCACGAGATATCTCCCAGCAAGTTTCAACAGTACCCGTTCAGAATAACATTTTCTAAATTCATTTATTCTCTGCCCGCACGAGAAAGCCCAGAGCGGGCCAGCATGACATCATATGATACTTGACCCAAACTGCCGACGTCAGGGCGCCCGTAACGTAGCCTACGCGCAGGCTGCGGTTGGCGCACTTTACTACAACGTGAGTACACGTCATGGCTTTGGGATTGACTGCATGCTGCCCGGGCGCGCGAGGATGGTGAATACGTGAAGACCTCGGCCGCTCTCGGCGAGCGCATGCGCTCACTCGCGCGCGCATCCCTACAGGCAGCGGTACGACAAGAATGGTGACGTCACGGATGCTCTCCTCTCATGGCGGCCGCTCGGCATTTGTTTTCTCTAAACCGAAGCTGACACGAATAAACGACGGCGCAAACGATGGTACACGCTGCGATCGACCTTCTAATGTGCTATTCTATGATTATTAGGCTAATAGGCACCCATAGCAGCAAAAAAAAAAAACACTAAAATTTCGTGTCAGCCCTCCTTTAACTGCAATGTTGTTTTTTAGTTTCTGTCTTCGCTTTCTTTTGGCGATAACTACTTCGACAGACCGAAACTTCCCTGGAATCCGCTTTCTGCGTGGCTGGAGTTCTTCCGGTCTACTCACGTGCTGCATGTTCACGTGTCTGGCGGTTCGCACTAGGCTAACGTTGGCCTCGCCGCAAGCAACTTGTTGACGTAGAGCGGTGGGAAGGCGCCGGGATGCTTCTATGAAGACCACGGTTCAACTTCTCAAAATGGCGGCCACTTCCTCTACCAAAGAAATGCAACATCAACACCTGTTCTTCGCACAATGAGCCATTAAAGGGACACTGAAGTGTTTTGTAAGCATTGCGGGATTAATAGGGGAAATGGTATTCTGGAGTCTCTAGACAATGTTTCGACCATTCTCCCTGCGTTTACGCGACTTTATTGCGCGAAGAACCCTATTCGAAAATGATGTGCTCCTCTCTCTGCATCCTCCTTGCCGACTTCCTATGAAGTCTAGTATCATGTCAGAACAATATGGCTGGGCTTGACTGCGCTACTGCACGGCTCGCCGACGCGCTCCATGAGAATCAGTCGGAAAAGCGTTTAGTCGACCGGCCGCTGACGGGCCGTCGCAATTCGGTCGCTCAGTTGGAACTAAGCCACGACACGTTTGTGCCAGGAATAATGTGCCTTTAGTTTGTTAGTTTGTTGACTGTTTGTTGACTGTTGTTTGTTAGTTTGTTGACTGTATCTAGCTCTAAGTCCAAGCACTCCACACAAACGCACATGCGATGCTTCGCTGACTGGTACGCTGGTGGAGAAATTTAAGGCCACTTGAAGGCGGGAGAAGAGCTATCGCAGTTAATATAGGTATTCAGGAAATAACATCAATCGATCATTTTATCGTGCAGTGTATAATAAGGCGGCGGGAAGCACGTTTTGCACTGGGTGAACTAGTACAGCGGTCAGCAGCACTACCACTAAGCGAACGCTTTTGCGGCTAAGGAATGCAGTTGCTAGAGATTAGTGAGATATTTGTGGACATTTGGGGGACGCTTACGGCACGAGCACTATTCAAGATATAGTCATGTAAGCTGCTTGAAATGCTAAAACTAAATAAAAATGATGCGCTCTGTATTCCTGTCCCTGGCAGCGCTTGATGACGGCCCAGCAGCAATAAAGAAAAAAAAAGTGCGCTTGATTCCTCTGTCATAGGAATCCGTAAAGCTAAAACGCAAGATTTGGCGACTTGTTATATATTCGTAGTAACAGCGCTAACAACACGAGACAAAGAGAAGAGGGCACAAACATAGCGCTGACTAACAACTAAGTTTTATTGCTTAAGCCAGTGGTTCTTATACACACATGGGCAAAAACTACAAAAAGGAAAAAAAAAGTCCCTGCGTTTTTGCAGCCGCCCTTTTCTACAGGGGCGATTTTCCGTGCAAGCCGGATGAACTTCCCAAGCGTTGTAGTCCCGCACAAGGGCCGACCGCCAGACCGGGGAGCCACTTGTACCTATTTTACCTGTAGGTGCCCGGCGCCACCACGGCACACGAATGCACATGGTGCCTTCCACAGCCACGGTGGACGCTCAACTCGCAACCGCCTGTGGCCGGACATGCCACCAAACTCTTTCACCCCCGGCAATGGCGCAACGCGGCATGATGGCTGGGGGCCCCACCAGATGGACAAGGGTCAGGGACCCCTCGCAAGGGTAAAGGCAGCTTTCCAGGCGTCGATTCCCCTTTCAAGGGTCCGCACTGGACCAGAGACGCCTGTACCCGTTAAAGAAACCGGTGGGTGCCCGGCGGTACGAGGATTCGATCCCAGTAACTCCCGCATACGAGGCGAGTGCTGTACCTCTGTGCTGTAGACCGACAGCGATGGTCGAGTGGTAAAACAGTCGTCTCGTAAGCGGGAGGTACCAGGTTCGAATCCTGGGCCGCCCGAGACCCACCGGTTTTTTAAAGGGTACAAGCGTCCACGTACCGTAGCTTGTCTCGACGGGGAAACAAGCGCTTGGAGCTTGACAACAAGCAGCCATGGGGGGCCATGTGGTAGGTCCCTTGAACCCCTTCGAGCGGGGTCTGGAACTTCTGGGCACCCACCAGTTCAAAGGGTACACGCGCCCCTGTATCGGCGGGGAATGAAGGGCTTCGACACGCACTACCACTGGGTAGACGTGGTAGGTTCCTCGGGAGCCGCTGGTCCCCCACAAGAATAAAAATGTGGACAGGTGCCCCACCGTACGGGGGATCGAGTGTACTGGAAAGTGTTACACCACGTCGGTTTGTACCATGGGGTACGAGAATGTGGGAGGTACTTCGGTACCGCTGCCAACCAACCAGAAAAGTTGGTACAAGCACCCTCTGAACCGGAGACCTCGTGCTTGGAAAGTTAGCCGACTTTGTCGGGAAATGTCCCAGTGGAAGGGGTCGTAACTTTTAAACCGACGGCGATGGTCGAGTGGTAGAACGCTTGTCTCGTAAGCGGGAGGTACCAGGTTCGACTCCTGGGCCTCCGGATACCAACCGGTTTCTTTAAAGGGTACAAGCGTCCCCGCACCGTAGCTTATCTCGACGGTGAAACAAACGCTTGGGGCTTGACCACAAGCAGCCGTGGGAGCGAACCTAGGAGGTTCTTCGAACCCCTTCTCGCGGGGTCAGGAACCGCTGGGCACCCACCAGTCAAAAGGGTACAAGCGCCCCCTGTACTGCCTTGGCAGGGGATAAAGGGCTTGGACCCGCTCTAGCACTGCGGCATACGTGGGAGGCTGCTGCTCCGCGACTTCAGCCGCTGGCAACCCACCAGTTTGAAAGTGGGAACAGGCGCCTACCTTGCGAGGTTCCCGAAAATCATAATACCACGCCGGACCGTATCATTGGTCACAAGAAAGTAGTAGGTACCTCGGTACCGCTGGGCACCAACCAGTATAAAATTGGTACAAGCACCCCCTGAACAGGCTATTCAGTGCTTGGGAAGTTACCTGACTTCGTCGGGAAATGCCCCCAGTGGAAGGGGTCATAACGTTTAAACCGCAGCGATGGCTCAGAGGTACAGCACTCGCCGCATATGCGGGAGGTACTGGGTTCGAATCCTGGTTCCGCCGGGTACCCACCGGTTTCTTAAATGGGTACAGGCGTCTCTGGTCAAGTGCGGACCCTTGACAGGGGAATCCACGCCTGGAAAGCTGCCTTTAGCCTTGCGAGGGGCCCCTGACCCTTGTCCATCTGGCGGGGCCCCCGGCCACCATGCCGCGCTGCGCCACTGCCGGGGGTGAAAGAGTCTGGGGGCACGTCCTGCCACAGGCGGTTGCGAGTTAAGCGTCCACCGTGGCTGTGGAACGCACGATGTGCATTCGTGTGCCTTGGTGAGGCCGGGCAACTACCGGTAAAATAGGTACAAGCGACTCCCCGGCATGGCACTCAGCCCTTGTGTGGGACTACAACGCTTGGGAAGTTCACCTTGCTTGCACGGGAAATCGCCCCTATGGAATGGGGCAGCTGCAAAAATGCCGGAACTTTTTTTAGACATAGCAGAGATGGCTCAGAGGTACAGCACTCTCCTCGTATGCGGGAGGTACTGGGTTCGAATCTTGGTCGAGGTATGTCGAGGTGCATGCACGGAGGCAAGTGGTTGAAAAGAATGTTTCCGCACTATTCGACAGTTGCCACTTATGAGTTCCTGCAAATTTTTTTCATTGATCACACAAATCAACAAGAGATGGTGGTTCCAACTGATTAATTGGTTACCTTTGTATTGTACAATTTTTTCGCGAACACAATATGTAACTTTTAGACTTAAAGCTGATCTGAGAAATAATATTATTCCCCCGGTGTATTACTTTCCTGGAATTCTTCCTAGTGTATTACTTCGCTGATATTTCATCGCGCGGAATTGAAGGCGTGATTGCAGGCTTGCCTATGGAGCTAACATCCCTGTAATGGCCTACCTGTAAATACGTGGACTGCATCCACCCTCATTGCAAACTTAGCTTCGAATGGCTTTACTAACACAATCTTAACGCCAACTCGTGTTAGAGTTTGTATCGGTTCACGACAGGATTAAAGCTCACGCAGGTGTTCACAACGATGCCGCAATTACATGAACGTTGCCATACTTGTCCGTGCCATATTTTGCTGACATTAAAAATTGTCCCCATGAGCCGATTTGATCGTGTATACAGCGAATTAGTTATGAAGATTGGCATTCTTCAAAACGGATATTAGCCTTTATGATTGGCATCCGGTTTTATACAGGCTAACAGGCTTTTTTACTGCCCGTTATGGCGGTAGCGCCGTTCCAGTGTAGTGTCTGAAGCATTTCGTGCCGTGTCGAATCATAATGGAGGATTTTTTGAGATTTGAACGGAACCAGAGACCACTTAGTCTCAAGACAAGTCGGGATACGTCCCCTGAACACGACTAATTACGAGAGAATGAATGGCTATGCAATCAACAAAATCAACAGCTGTTTTCGAGAGGCAGTTCACGTAAACCAAGACAGCTACTTGCAATCCATGGGGGTGTCAAAACTGGTCTCTAATCACCTCTACCAAGGTGCTTACCCTCAGTTCTTTGGAATAATCCCTGGTTTTATTTCTCTTCGCTGTACAGCGTACCTCGCTGCCGAGACGGTACATGGTGATCCTGTTGAGGGTGAAGTCGGTGTCGGAAAGCACCCGTGCTTTGTAACGCGTGCAACGGATCTGCTCCTCATCCAGATCAGGCATCATGGCTGTAACGACCGTGTATTTCTGGACTTCCCTGTCAGCCCTGGAGTGATCCCCCTCTTCCATCCAGGAGTCCTGCTGAAACACCCTACGGACAAAGAACTGGAAGTAGTTGTTGACCGACTTGACCGCCTCCGAGCTGATCCGGAGGAAGACGCTCATGAGGTGGTCCCACACGCGCTGGAAGGCCTGGCGCGCCGCCTCATAGCACACGTCATTCAGCGTTGGCGTGTTGTCCGTAGCGGCGAGCATGAAGTCGTACCGCAGAACCGTCGCGGCGATCACCGCCAGCACGTAGAGAGCACCGGTAGGGCGCTGGCGGACTTCGAACGCATTCTGGAGGTCGCTGCAGACGTCTTCGAAGCCTGGTGCGTACACGGGAGTGTCCCCGTTGAGCGAGCTACCAGCCTTGAGAAGCGCCTTCAGGGCGTCGATCCACACAGTGTGATTAAATCGCGGGCAGTCGAGGTCGCGGAAGGTCTGCGGCGTCGCTGACCCCGGGCGCTTTGTCGAATTCTGCTTTCTTTTGTCCTCCATGGCGACGATGTCTTCGACCACCTTTTTCGTGGCGTATCTACCACCAATGGCTCTCAGGACGTCGAGGAAGTACCTGGAGGCCCTACCTTCCTCGCCCGAGCGTCCGCCGTACATGATATTTTTCGAGAAGGACCAGCCCCGGTAGATAGTCCAGCTGGCGCTCGTGGGATTCGCCTCGCTCGAGATTCGGAACAGCGTGTGCAACCGGAAGGCGTACGACAAGCGCACGAGCCGCCTCAGCTGTGTTGCCGGGTCCGTCGGTTCGAGCCAACGGCTAACGGTGATGTTCAGGCGCTGAAAGAAATGAACGGTTTCCGTTACAGGGCGGATGTTAGCGCCAGCCTGGGTGTCCCAGCTACATGCACTAAGATTTTAAGAAAGAGAAATGGCGTGAGTCGAAGAAACCCCAGTGCATAGTCTTTCAGTACAGTGGAGTAGCTGCCAGTCATTTTTTTGTTAATTAGTTATAATCAATTATTTGTAATCAATTGTCTAAACCAAGAGGAACTTTTCCAATAAATAAAGTGTCTGTGATGGGCATGTAGGTTCTCACGAGAGGCATTTAACTGCGATCTTTTCAGCGACCAGCCAATTGCGTACTCATTTATTCGGATTGGTAAAGAAACTCCGGTTAATATCAAAAATGCCAAGTGACAGCGCTCTCATCCGCATCATAAAGCAGTGCCCTCAAAAATTAGTGATAATAAAAAAAATAAAAAAGAACAGAAGAAGCCACGACCGAGTTTTTGTCTTATCTGTTGCACGCGCGCCGCGAAATATGCTGTTGCTGCTGCTTTCGCGCATGCCATCACCAAAGTGATTCACTGTCTCTTCTGGCCGGTGACAGGCAAAGTACTGTCACATGCTGGAGAAGTACTGTTCTAATCAATAAAGTGTCAATACGCCACTTGTAGGTACCCACGAGAGGCATATCACTGCGGTATTTTCATCGATAAGCTGATTGCGTACTCGTTTATTATGACTGATAACGAATCCCCCGGAACATAAAAAAGATGACGTGACGGCGCTCCCACCTGCTTCAGTAACAAGCGCCCTCAAATGGGCTGATTGAAAGCAACTGCATTGCCTGTCTCATGCCCGAGGAGACAGCGCATCACTTTGATAACGGCAGGCATGAAAACAGCAGCAACAGCGCAACAGCAAGTTTCGCGGGGCGCGTTTGGCAGGTAAGACACAAACTCGGTCGCGATTTCTGCTTTCCCTCTTCGGGGAGAACGCTAGGTGGCGCCCGGAGGAACACCAGGTCCACATGAGCTCCGAAAAAAGTGGTTATTGCGGCCAAAAAGTTTGTGTGGTTTCACTAGAACATACGGAGGTTGCACCGGAACATCAAAGGGACGCGTGCATACCAAAGTCAAGGCAAGTGCACCGATATTTTGGATTTCATAGCCACTCTTCGTTTCAACCACGCCGGCCACCACGCTAAGCCTAATCAGCGGGGCGCAGGGCCGCGCCACCCACGGCGTGCGAGCGTTCGAATGCCACCCGAACTCACCGTGGGCGACAGAATGGACGTCGTAGAGGTGGAAGGCACGGAAATAACAACGGAAGAATATAATGCCACTGAGTGGCTCAAGAAAATTGACCGAAGGCGCCAGGCGCTGGTGGCGCGAACAGTAGACAAGGATGGCGGCGACGGCGACGCTTCAGCTGGGGAGACCGGCCGACGCAGCCAGGGCGGAGACGGCGACGCCACACAAGAACGCGCTGCTCGAAAGAAGGAAGGGAGGCGACTTGTGCGACAGTCGATCGCTTCGCAACAGCCAAGACTGCCCCGGGATGATTTCAAGATCATTATGAGACCCCCAAATGGATTGAACTTGCGCAAAGTGCCTATGTCGAGGCTCTTTGAGTCCATAATAACAGCCGCACATATCGACAGCGTGGCGAGCATAGGGTTCGACCAACTAATCGTGAATGCCAAACGGAACACCATCGTCTTCAGCACGGCAAACATAGAACGAGCAGGACAGCTCCTTAAGGTCATGCACCTGCACATGAATGGGAACAACCACGAGATCTTTGCTTATTCAGCGCCGCATGAAACGTGTGGACCGGGCGTAGTACACGGCATCCATCCCACCCACACCTAAGGGGATCTCGACAAATATTTCAAGGCCCCAAGAAACCCGGAGATCATAAACGTGCGACGAATGGGCAAGACGGCGTCCATCATCATGACCTTCCAGGAAGAGAAGGTCACGATGTGGGTCTTTTTCCTCAACACTCCGTACAAGTTCGTGCTGTACAAAAAGAGGTACGAGGTGTGCTACACATGTGGTGAACTTGGTCACCGATCAGACGTGTGTGCAAACCAGGACAAAAGGTGTAGGAACTGCAGGACAAAAAACCCACCCGAGAATCATCCGTATGACTTGAAGTGCCGACTGTGTAGTAAGGGGCACCCAACAGGAGACAAAAGGTGCAAGAAAATCTTCCGGACACCGTACATAGTCAAAAAACGACGCTGGGAAGCCAAGCAACACGAAGAAGGAAAGAGAGAGAATCAACGCCAGAGTCATTGGGAACAGCACCAGCAAGAACACCACCAGCGCAGCAGCTCCAGCTCCAGGTCGAGCTCCTTCCCGAGGCTACCTTCGCTCGGCGGAACCCGGGCCGATACCCGGTCCAGATCGAGATCCAAGTCCAGGGCCAAGGAAGACGGGGGCAAAGGGCGTAGCCTACTGCAAGACGAGAAGACGCCAGGAAACAAGGTGAGCTGGGTAGACAGAGCCTCCCAAAATTGCGACACAAACAAAAAAGAGATGGACGACTTGAAACAGCTTGTGAAAAAGCTAACCATAAAAGGTGAGGATCTTACGACAGATAAAGAACAGCTAATGACAGAAATTAATCAGCTTAAGAGCGGCCTCCAGCAAACGCTTCGCCGCCAGTACTGCGGACATCAGAGCGGAAGGCACATAGCCCGGACAGGAGCATGGTTGCCTCAGTACCCCCACCTCCTAAAAGGAGGGCTGCAGAGACTCCAGAGCAAACATCGGTGGGGGTAACAAACACGCAGGAAGTCCTGTTTGGCCACATGGACAAGCTTGATTGTAATAACGCGAAACTGAAAGAGAACATTCAAGAATCTCTGCGGCAGTTCACGGTGCAACTGAATGCCAACCTTGAAAACATTGCGAAGGCCACCAACGACAAAATTCAGGAGTTGGGTGCGAGATTTATGCAGGTGGAAGCTAGAATTCAGCTCATAGAGGAACGCATTATTAACTATGGCGTTCCCATCTAACTTCTCCAGAACCACTGGGTGGCAATGGAATTGCCAGGGATTCAGCCGTCCCGAGATCGTCCTGAGGTGATCGCATTGCAAGAAGCTGGCCTTAAATCAAAAACTATGAGGCTACCGAACGTATACGAAAGAAGGCACAGACACGCATAAAGCAACTCTAATCAAACGAAATGCAACTGCAGTGCTTCACGAGACTGACATTTACAACATTGATCATGTGCTCGTCGAGGCTGTGCCACGTAAGAAAAAAGACCGCAGCCTTTTTGTACTCAATGTGTACAGTTCTCCGAAGCATCGCAAAGTCAGGTTCGGAGTATTATTCATGAACACCCGGAATATAGCGCAAATAAATAACCGAGTTATTGTGGGAGACTTCAATGCACACCAACCAGCGTGGGGATACAGGAAAGAAACAATTAAGGGACGTTCGCTATGGCAAGACATACAGCAGCAGAAACTCACCCTCCTTACTGACTCCTACTCCCCAACCAGGCGGGGGAACAGCGTATCAGTCATCACGACACTAGACTTATCCCTGGTAAGCGAGGGTGTCGAAGCCACCTGGTGCAATACACAAGACGACTTGGGAAGCAATCATAACATTATAGAAATGGTCATAGAAGGAGGACCCATTAGGCACAGGAAGCAAAAACACAGGCTAACACGCTGGGACGCTTTCCAACAAAACAGAAGTGAGCCTAGTAAGATCTCAGATATAAGTGTCTGGGCCAAGGAGCTCTTACAAGACGTAGGAGATGCAACTGTAGAGATCCTCGAAGAACAGGAGATTGAAGTTTTCAATGAGCGGCTACTAAATCTCTGGAAACAAAAAAAAACATTTGGAAGACGCAATCAAGCGCTTCAAATTGGATAGATCGCTAAGAAAAAGCTCACCTTACTCAATGGAGGCATAGAGCAACATGCGCGTAATCTCACGAAGTAGAACTGGGAAATCATTTGCTACCAGATGGAGGGAAGGCCAGGGGTAGCCAAGACCTGGCACCTACTACGACACCTGATATTAAACCCGGAAGGTAGCAAAGCAGCCAACAGAAAGCAAATAAAACGTCTTGTGCACCAATATGAAGGCACATAAGAACTGCTAGATGAACTCAAAGAACGCTACATCGAAGAAGCGGAATTCTCCCACCATATCAGGGCCTTGAAAACGTACTCCTGGACACCCCAATAACTATAGCCGAAATAAGAGCTGCAATCAATAAGCCAAAAACGGGATCGGTGGCTGGACCAGATAGAGTTACCAACAAAATGCTCAGGAACCTAGATGATGGGTGGGTGAGAAATCTCGCAACATATATGCAGGAATGCGGGAACACAGGCAGCGTTCCTCAAGAATGGAAACAGGCTCGGATCGTCCTAATCCCAAAACCGGGTAAGAAATTAAGCCTTGAGAATCTCACACCTATATCGCTCACATCATGTGTAGGAAAGCTGATAGAGCATGTGGTGCAAACAAGACTGACAAACTACATGGATGACCACGATCTCAATCCGAACACCATGATAGGCTTCCGTCCACACTTGCCAACATTATGCTCCAACTAAAACATGATATTTTGGAAAATAGGACAACAGATACCAGAGTGATCGTTGCACTTGACGTTGCGATGGCCTTTTACAACGTTAAACACACTGCTATACTGAACCACCTCCAATGCCTCAACGTGGGGGAGTAAATGTACAACTACATCAGGAATTTTCTCGCTGACACGAAAGCAAATACCTCTATTGGACAAAGCTCACTTGATGGTATAAGCCTTGGCAGTAGAAGTACTCCTCAAGGGTCAGTTCTGTCACCCATTCTTTTTAACATCGCCATGACTGGACTCCCTGAACGTCTCGAGAAAATAGAAAAAATTACGCCCGCCTCCCCTCGCGGGAACCCTGTGTAGATGCGACGCATCGTGGGTTTCCCTCGGCGTTTCCGTTTGGTTGATTCTCCCATCGCATGAAACGTGCCGTGAACGCGTACGATGCATTTCCGTCTACTACGGGGTTCCCGCGAGGGGAGGTGGGCGTAATTTGTTGTTGTTAGTCCCCATTCAAAGCAGCGTTGGACATCGGAGCACCGCCGCTGGAACGACGGAGTGGAGCGGCGCAAGTACCGCGTTTTATACCGCCGCATAACGGTGAGGGGAATGAGAGAGAGCAACGCATGCGCATGCGTTAACCGAGCGCTAGCGCGCGCCGACGCACAGCTGGCATTGCGAGGAGCGAGCGCTAACCCGCAGATAACGCTGCGGTGAGAGCGGCGGAGAGCGCAGCTGGCGCGGCGAGGAGAATGTGGGAGGGCGCGGACAACGACGACGCCGGATGGATGGAAGGATGCATGCATGCATGGACAAAGCGGGTGAATGAGATGAGTTGCATCTAAAATCTTAATTACACCATATGTGCGGATGATGTGACCCTCTGGATAGCAAGTGGCAATGACGGCCAAATAGAGGAAGCTTCGAAAACGGCAGTGGACGAAATAGAGGACTATCTCTCGGGAAAGGGCTTAAAATGCTCAGCGGAAAAGTCTGAACTTTTCGTCCATCACACGCCAGGGTCAAGGATTAGTGACCGGAATCCGACTATCCAGATTAAAGCAGGCGGAAAGGAAATACAAATAGTGCAAACCATCCGCATACTGGGCCTATGGCTTCAAGCCAGCGGCAGAAATAATGAGACAATAACTCGTCTAGACTGCAGTGCAGAGCAACCTAGTTGGCTCATTCGCAGAATTGCAAACAAGAACTCAGGCATGAAAGAAGCCAACCTCCTCCGACTTGTTCAAGCGTTCGTGGTCAGCAGAATCACGTACACAGTACCATATCGAAAGCCTACCAAGTACGAGGACAAGCTAGACGCGCTCATCAGAAAAAGCACCAAAACTTCCCTAGGACTTCCCATATGTGCCTCAACAAGCTCATGAATCTAGGCGTCTCCAACACCATAGACGAGCTGGTTGAGGCGGCAAGAATTGCACAGCACCAAAGGCTGTTGTCAACCAAGGAAGGCAGGCACATCTTGAGCAGACTCGATATCCCTCATGAAACCACAGCCGACCCGTAAGAAGATATTACCCCGGATATCATAAACAATATCCGAATCCCTCCCCTTCCAAAGAACATGAACCCAGTGTTCCATGAGGATAGAAGACTGAGAAGGGCTGAAGCGCTACAGGGGAAGTACGGAGGACGGTGCGATGTATTATACACTGATTCTGCGGAATACCATCGCAGAAGAGAAAAGATTGCGGTTGCGTCCGATGAGAGCATGATCATACGCGCGTGCTGCACCATCAAAAATAGGTCTGTCACAACGGCGGAAGAAGTGGCGATAGCGCTGGTAGATATGTTCAAAAATACCGAAGTAATTATCTGTGACTCCAAAAATGTCATAAACAATTATAACAGAGGACGAATATCCGCTGAGGTGGTCAGAATCCTTGCAAAAAACCATGTGGACCATCAGGTTTTACTAATCTGGACCCCGGCCCATCAGGCTCTCAGAGGCAATGAAGGAGCAAACGAGCTCGCCCGAGGACTCACTTTCCGGCAGGTTCAGGCGCCCCTTCTATAGGACACATATTGTCTGAAAAAGACAGGATGTTCACCTACCGAGAAATAACTCAATACTACTGGTTAACAAGAAAAGAATACCCGTACGCAGACCGCAAACTCAGCAAGAAGGAAGTGGCAATCTCGCGAAAATTACACGTTGGAACCTACTCAAATCCGGTACTGCTTAGTAAACTCTATCCAGATCAATTTTCACCCAAATGCAAACATTGCGAATGCCTGGCAAGGATGGTCCGCATGATATGGACGTGCCCAGAGATAACTGACAGTACACACACCATAGACACATGGGAGGCTCTGATGCTCAGCTCAGACCAAGAAGCCCAACAAAAAATCATCAATCAAGCTCAGGCAGCCCCCAGGTCCCAAGGGATACTGGCCGACGCCTAGCGAGGGTTTTAACAAACCCATTGATTGATACTAAATAAAAATTTTTATCATCATCATCTTTCTCTCATTTATTTTTTCATTCTCACTAACTCAGAGGGCACTGCTTTATGATGCTGGTGGGAGCGCAGTCACCTGGCATTTAAGTGCAGAGCACTTTGTGGGCTCGCTTTGTCGTCTTAGCTCGCTAATGGTGTCAGGCGGCGCAGCGAGATAACGGACCCCAATACAGCTTTCTGTACCGGGGTCAGAGAGTCACGCTTTTTTTTTCTTTATTGCCTGCTTGGCGGCAACACAACACGCAGTGCTCAGTACACAAATTAGTAGCTCCAGCCACCAGTCGGCTGAAGGGAGTGGCTTAAAACATCTTAAATTGCGCTAGAACATCCAGAATGTGTAACCACTCAGGTTTTTCCGGCATCACTCGATAAACTACTCTTATATAAGCAACGCTTTCAATGAAGTACTCTCGCACTTTGCGAGATTGCTCTTCGGCATTTTGAACCGCCATGCGAGTTTTCCACATAGAATGCAGACTACGTGCCATGAACATATCATAGGGCACGCCTCCATCATTGTTTACGGGCAAAAAGCGAATGCCATAAGTCGTTAATAGTAAGCCTTTTTTCAGGGTTCGTTGGAGGATGTCCCAGAGAAACACCGCATCCCAACAGTCCAGAAAGATGTGCTAAATTGTTTCCAGCTTTTGACATAATCTACAGTTAAGTGTCCATGGGTGTACATATAGTCCTTTTTCCTGCAGCCACGCTTTTACCGGTAGCGTGCCGCTATGAAGTTTAAAGAAGAAAGATTTAACAAATGAACGTACTGGCATTCGTTTCACTCTTTTTAGAACATTTTTTGCTGAACCCACTGCTTATAACTGACGATAAACCAAAACAGGCAGACACACATCAATCATATCTTTGTACAAACGTTTCCACGGTACACTAACTCCGAAGAAAACCTAACCCTTAAAATCCTAAAAGCATCCACCACTTCGCGCAAGAACCCACGCACACGTACACATCGCATTTCAGAAGATGAAACTACATGGTCTGGAATAACATCACGTAATCGGACTTGTACCACAGTACGTAGAAAGCAATCTCTCTTTGATCTCTCAGAAACATAAACCTAGAAACTATTTGTCGGATAAACAATTGTGCCAGTCCCAATCCACCACTTTTCACCGAGCGAAACAAATTAGTTCGACTCATGCGCTCCCAACTTGAGCCCCTCCAAAACACCGCAAACACTCTGTCCAGCTTTTGTATGTTCCTTCTTGACATACAAATCGCCTGTAGGACGTACCATACCTTGGCAACACCAAACACATTACATACTGATGCACGGGCAAACATTGACAGATCCCTTCCCCCCTTCCCCCCATTGCGTTAATTTCTCTCTAACTCTATCAGTTTCTCCGTCCCAGTACTCTCTAGCGTCCTGGTAGTTTTCAAGTGGGATGCCCAGATACCTGTCCGGAGTTGTCGTCCAAGGCACGTTCTCGAAAAACACTGGCCTACTTTGCCACTCGGTGGCTTCGAAAACCAAGCAGTTTAAATAGTCATAACTGATCAAACCTCCTCAACTTCTGGCGCTTGTCATACATATCCCCGTTATTGAGCGCAAACAAAACTGGAGGTACATTTCAGGCAAAATCTGTGTGCATAACCAGCAGCTCCCGCGTTCATTTAGTTAGGAACGCTCGTTGGGTTGGTTTTTACGATAGTTAGCGAAAACATCGGCCTCGCAAGAAAGAAACGGCGCGTTCGAAACGACGCACAAAGACTCCATCCACGCAAGAAAAAAAATGGCGCGTTAGAAATGCCTCAGGAAAGCTCCAGCCGTGCAAGAAAAAAATAACACTTTCAAAATGACGGAGAAAGGCTCCAGCCAAGCAAGACAAAAAATATGTGTTGGAAATGACGCAAAACAACTCCAGCATACGAAATTAAAAGCAAGGGCAAAAAGAACAGAACTCCCGCTGGCGCAGTTTCAGGCGGGGGACGCGCGAGCACTGCGAAGGCGGGAAATTCGAAATGCAGCAGTGAGCGTATAACGGCGCTGCAGCCCATTATGGCGAACCACTGCTCTGCACTTCCGTCAGCTTTCACATTGAGTGGAAGGGCTTTAATTTTTTTAATATCTTGGTTCAGGATAGCTGGGACACCCTGTATATCACCGACTATGCCTAATTTACAGTCCACAATCACCGACGTACAATAACTACCGCCCTTCATTCTCTGTGCTTTCTTTTTCTGTTGTTGGCCAAACCTTGTGCTGGTCACCTTGAGTCGGTATTCTCAGTCCATCTAAAGGCTTGAACATGCCTATGCGGACTGCACAAGGAAAACCCTTGTCCGCCCGTAAGGCTTGACGTGGCAGACTTTCCTTGCATATTGAAACGTTGAAAGTTGAAAGTTTATTGCGACAACATGTACAAGACTGGCTATACAGTTGTCGAGGGGGACGGTCAAAAAGGCTACAGGAAAAAAAAAAAAAGCCTGACAAGGTGACGTCCCCCTCCCCCCCCCCCCCCCCCCCCCCCACGTGTTGGCGCGACTCTGCGGGAAATGGCACGTACTTTGTGACGTGCCATTTCCCGCAGAGTCGCGCCAACACGTGGGGGGGGGGGGGAGGGGGACGTCACCTTGTCAGGCTTTTTTTTTTTTTCCTGTAGCCTTTTTGACCGTCCCCCTCGACAACTGTATAGCATATGGAGAAGATATCTAAAATGCGCTATTTGATTCCTTACGTTGCTGCTGAGAACTGTCTTCCCGGGAATACATTTGCATATTTGTGAAGCCTACTTTAATTGGGCTCTGAGTCGGCGCTGTGCACACGTGAGAGATAAGTGCTTAATAAAATTTCCTCGCGTCATCCCACTTTGTCATCAGACTTTACCTATTTCCTACAAAGTGCCTTCGCCGCAACACACCTGTCTATAGGAGCAAAGCCGACGTTAAACGGTCTAGGTGCGTAGCGCTGTAAAACAGGTAATTAAAAATGGCCACGTACCTGCTCGCCTCACCGCAGTTGTCGTCGAGAGACATTCTGTCCCCTACCACGTGACTGTCTCTCCTCTCTCCCACTACCACTACAGACGATGTTCCGCCTTCTGACTCCTCCTAAATGAATGCGATAGAGCTTTGTTCGATTAAATTTGATTTTCCGGCTTTCGCGCAGCTCGCGCTACATCTGTGTCAGCAGCGCCTGTTTTTTTTCATCCGTCACTTGTGTTATGTTCTGCTTGGAACAGCATAAGACGAAACCTTTTATGTCATACACCTGCAACACCATTTTTAATGCATTGTTTTTCGTTAGTTGTTGCAAAACCATTCCAACACGTAGTCTTGAATATAATAACGGTGGTACCGTCTTCCTGGTATCTGTATATTGCTTAAAATATGCTCAGGGCTTCTTGTACGAGCCATCCATGCAGTTTAACGAGCCATGTACAAGACATCCATGCAGTTTTAGCAGTTCGTTATGGTCATGCCTACAGACACAACGTATTCAAGCAATCTTTCATATTGTGCGGATGGAAGAAGTGACTGACAGCTAGATATAACGAAATTCTCGATTTGTGGTAGCCTGAAAACTGCGCTAATCACTAATGCAGCGCCAGAAAATATGTCTAAAGTGTAGTGGATGTGCGTGTAGTGAGACTGGCTGTAAAAATAGTTGTGGTATAGCTGACCGGCTCATTAGAAACGTATCGGACAGCTTCGACCTAGGAGATTTTCTGATGCTTTTAGTTGATCTAACTAACAACCTGTCTTTCTTCTTCCGCTACAAGTATCATTTGCCTAACTCTGTTAAGCACCGTATCTTACAGATTGTGCGCCGCTTTTAAACTCCCCCTTTGGACACTTATCTTAAAAGTCTGTCACACGTATTTGAATCCTCCGTGAAGTAAGCGCCGAGCGGGAAGGTCAAACGATACAACAGCGGAGAAGAAAGAGCACGCCTGATTTCATCCCGTGCCCTGTGTTTGTGCGTTCGTGTGTGCTTCTGTGTGTGCGTGCGTGTGTGTGTGTGTGTGTGTGTGTGTGTGTGTGTGTGTGTGTGTGTGTGTGTGTGTGTGTGTGTGTGTGTGCACGTGCGAGCGTATGCGGGTGTTAATGTCCGTGTGCATGCGTGCTTGTGCGCGCGCATCTCTGTGCCTGTCTCTCTCTCTGTGTGCGTGCGTGCGTGCGTGCGCGTGCGTGTGCGTGCGTGCGTGCGTGCGTGCGTGCGTGCGTGTGCGTGCGTGCGCGTGCGTGCGTGCGTGCGTGCGCGTGCGTGTGTGTGTGTGTGTGCGTGTGCGTGTGCGTGTGCGTGTGCGCGTGTGTGTGTGTGTGTGCGTGTGCGTGTGCGTGTGCGTGTGCGTGTGTGTGTGTGTGTGTGTGTGTGTGTGTGTGTGTGTGTGTGTGTGTGTGTGTGTGTGTGTGTGTGTGTGTGTGTGTGTGTGTGTGTGTGTGTGTCCAGTTGTTTGCCTGGTTTCTCAGTGTGAGTGTGTATATATGTTCGTTTCTGCCTGTGTGTGCCTGTGTGGGTGTCAATGTGTGTGCATCTGTGTGTGTCTTATTCTGTCTCGATGTGTGTTTCTTTGTGTGTGCTGGGAGTTTCTGAATATGTGTGAGAGAGACAGAGGGAGAGCCTGAGGAATCACTTTTTAGTTATACTTCTAGGCTGCTGAAAGTTACAAGACCAGCTTAGGGAAACCCCAAGGTGTAGTAAGAAAAGACCCCATGGAAGTTGCAGGGATTGTACGGAACTGCTTATATTTCGGAATAAAAGTTGGTATGATTAGTCCTTTGCCTCATGGGATCAGCGCTTAGGCCAAGAAAAAAAACACCCGTGTTGCACTGTAACACCGGATGCTTCACTTACACTAAAGTAGTCCTTGATGATGTCTCTAATTTCCGGCTTGGTGCCGAAGTACACTTTGCAGGAGAGGTAAAAGCTGCGCCGAATACAAGAAGGAAAATAGGATTATCATGGCAAGTAATGTTAATTCTCCAGCAATGTAAATTCAGGAGAAAAATTACGCCCATCTTAACGCGAGGGAACCCTGATGTGATGCGAGCATCTAGGGGTTCAATTGGCGTTTCCATTGGGTTGATTCTCTAAATCGGGTGAAACGTGTTGTGAACGCGTATGATGCATTTCCATCACATGCGGGTGTTCTCATACGCGGGAAAATGGGCGTAATTCGGTGGTCGTAACGTTGCCTTGAGCGTTTGGGGTGATGCTGGTATTGGATTGCGTCAATCCACTCGCTGAAGGGACCGTCGCTTCCATCACGTCTTCATCGGAAGAATCAAGCCAAGCAGGAAGTCGTCAAGCAAGTCACGCGGAGTCGAACGAGAGCGAGCGCTGACTGAACCGCCGCAGCGGGCTACCCGCTTTATATTCACAGCGCCTGAAGGAGAGGAGACAGCGGAGGAGAGGCGCGCATGCGCGCACTTGCGCACCGGAACAGACGCGAGCGGAGCGAGGCGCGCGCGCAGCTGTTGTTGTTATGCTAATGCGACGGAGTGAGAGCGTTGCGCACAGCTGTCGGAGAGAAGAACGGGGGAGAGTTGCGCATGCGCAGGTGGTTTGCGGACGCCGACGCCGGAGGGACATGCCCCAGAGCAAGAGATGCGTCGCATCTAAAAGCGAATCGTTGCAGTGCTTCACGGGCGGCGTGTGAGGTATCTATATACGTCGGTAAAAATAATTCAACCACTTGGACTAGTTCACGGAGAGCAAAAAGCTGGTCGATTGTTTTAGACCTAAAAACGTGTCGTAAAACAACAATGGCGGAAATGTTTTTGGGTTAATTTGTCATACTAGAGCAGGTAATTTTGCAGCTATTCACTGTGGCTTTAGAAAACGACCATCGCTGCCTCTGCACTACCCATCGCCACTGCATACAGCATTAAATTTTTACGGCGAAGCTGTATATGTCTAGCAACCGTTGACTGACCCAGCGTAGACCAAAAATTTTCAGCGTATGGGAAGAATTAGCAAAACTCTATAAGATGGCTTATGCTGCCATGAGAGTGTCTTCCCTGTAATTCATTTGTGTTTGAAGGTAAAACCAGCTTTCAGCATATCGACGTAAGCTGCGTGTTTGTAAGCTTGGTTTCCCATATTATGCACTCCATGGTGTAGCGTGGCCATCTACGAAGGAAGTACGGTTGCAGCGCCACTTTACGCGTTTCTTCACTGCCTCCGTCTCTTCCCCGAGCCGTGTATTCTCCCCGCAGCTCGCGGCGTCTCGGTACATTCCTGTTACTGCGCAATGCCGTGAGGACTTTGGCGCCCCCTGTGCGGTGCACTTGAGCCTGCGCCGTGATTGGCGTAGGTGAACTCTGTTAAAACACATTTATCTCTACCCACGAATAGCCTGTGTCTCTGCAAATCACCAATACAGCTCAATCCTGGAATACCAGACCTCACCAGACAGCCAGCTTCGCTGGAGTACCTCTTCCCGGGGGAAAGGGCGGCGTATAGTAGTAGTTTTTGCTGTTTCATAAGTTATTGAAACAACTTTTTGTTATTTCTTTTCTTGCTTGGTGCAAACAAGTGCTATAATCAAGTCACCAGCTTTGCAATTCAGGGTTTGCGTTACGTTGCAGTGAGAAATGAAACATTTATCAGCAAATTCCGAGCTGAAACGGCAAGCCATGACGAGGATGATAATACCGATTTTAATCAAGCGCTGTTTGCCTTGCAACAGACAGACATCGTATCGTATGGCACACCTTCGTGAACGCGTTCCTTAATTTAAAGCAGTCCCGTTGCACTACCCACTGCGTGACGCGGGCCCGTTAGGGCGGAATGTTCTGACATTTAGCTTATGGCGATTATTTCTGGTGATAACCAGTCGTCCATCGTTGTAGAAAAGTAGGTGCGGCGAGACTGGGCTAGCGCTTCTGCATAAATACTTGACGCAAGCTCTTTATGTAGAACTTGTGCGACATTTACCTGAGGGCGATGTCCTTTGATGACAACGAGTGGACTATCTGGGTAACAGCGGGGCCACCGAGTTACGGGAAGATAAGTAGAAGTAAAGAAAGTCGAGCCACTTGGTATGGTTGCATACTTCGAACAGCACTAGCACGATAAAGACAAAGAAATAAGACGAACACAGCAGAGTAGAACCATTAACATGACGGACGGATACAATAAAAAAATTCCGAAGGCAAGGAATGAACTAGAGTATCAGAACATAAGAACGGTGGGAAGAACGTGGGAGAGGCTCTGTCTGGCAGTGGGAACAAACGGGTTGATGATGATCATGATTATATTGAGGATGATGACTTTTTGCATGCATCGGTTCGAGCGACTATACTCACGACGATATGAACGAGAGCACGCGGTCAGTGGTGCCAGTGATCTTTATGTCCTTGTTTCCGAGCACTTTGTGAAAGTGAACGCTAAAGTTCCTGGCCATGTCGTACATGAACGAAGACGGTGTAGTACGTGGGCGCAGCCAGTGGCCGCACACGTGGCGGTAGAAGTCATCGCACGGTTTCACCTTGGGATCCGAGAAACTGTCCACGAACGCCTTCACCTGCAAAGTAAAAGCCCAAACCGACACATTGAGGGAATTGCTCTTGCGTTTAAAACTCAGCCTGTTTTAGAGCGAAAGCTCTAGCAGACTACATCTTTCCGTTTCTCGAAGCGTCGCAAGTTACCTTCAGCCGCCGGCGACAAAGCACCGCCTTCCTTTCTTGCCGCTTCACTCGCTCTAAGCCCCGTTGCTGTGGTACCACGTGACTAGGAGAGGATGAACCAGCAGCGTCACCTGAGCATAATTGATCAGCGCCCGCTGGACAGTCTGTGCGTGCGCTTCAGTGCAAGCGTTCCACGTTACTAGGCCAGTGTTTAACGGCTGCTTCGCCGGCGCTTGGTCCCTCAGCCTCGCCTTCAATGGTGCGCAAACAAGCCTGCCTGTGCAGCCATTCAGCGGAGTCGAAAGGATGTATCCAATCATCCATTCGAGGAAGCTATACGGCAGGCTGCGAAAGCTTAAGCAAAAATAATGCGTGCCAGTCTACCCTGTCAAGGTGGTTGGGAAGGCTGTAAACGACGCCCACAGCATTACCCATGTTACGTCGCTTGAATTAACACACGTGGCTCTACAAAGAATGAAATCAGACACGTTAAATGCACTTAACGACACCCTTTATTACTTCAAAGACATATTCTTTGCTAAGGTTAAATCAGTGCATGGTTCATGAACGGTGTTTGATTGGGTTGTGTTGGTGAAGCACATGAGTGGAAACTCTTTTTTGTAAAATAATGTAAGCTCAAAACAGGTGTTAGATGGTCTCACTTCTCCCCATCTCTGTCGCCGCCGCCGACGGAGGCGGCGCGATCGGCGGCAGAAACGGCGAAGTCAGATCCCATGCGTTGGTGTGAGCTTCCTTCAATTGTTATTAACTCCTACTGCATGCGCAAGGCGCGCACACGGCCGCTGCACGTGCCGTGGGCGGAGCGCACAGCTGTGTGAGAGTTCCCGTGACGCTATCACAGGGCATTCAGCTAGAACACTGGGGTTAATCCCACAGATGTGCTCAGTGAGTGCACCATCTGCCTATCTGCATGCGCTCATAGTTCAATCGGTAAGACAACCTTCTCTCACTCTGTTTCAGTATACGTTCCAGGTTCAATTCCTGGCGGTGCCAGTAATTTCATTTATGGATTCACACCAAGTGAGCCAGTGTCACGGTGACGATATAGTGGTCGCTCCCAAGATTGTCCGGTAGCCATTTCCAATCAAATTTTGTGACATGTCGTACAAATGTAAGATCTGGAATGGTGCCCCTTGACACACTTGTTCCCAGTCTCGTAAGACAGGTTAGGTCGTTGCAAAGCACAAGCTGGGAATTCTGTGTTGCTTGCAGCAACGCCGTTCCCTTCTTAGTTGCCTTTGGGTAGCCCCAAGAGTGATGAGGTGCGTTGAAATCCCCAAGGAGCACTAAGGGGTTTCGGCCTGCCTTCCTGATTGCCTCCGCCAGAAGAGGGTTGATCTCCGTAAGGGGCTGGTTCGGTGGGCTGTATATGTTAAGGATTTATAGACTCCGGTGGCCAGGCTTCACCGGAAGGATTTCTATGAAGGTATGGGTGATGGATGAGGCGATCAAATGCTCTTGGGCCGTCAAATTTTTATTAACTAACACCGCCATTCTGTGATTGTGATCACTCGAGTATGTTTCATAGCCACGCAAGGTACGTTGTGGCGTATCCGTTTCCTGAAGAACGATCATTTCTGGAGGCGATGCCTAGATGTAGTTTTTAATTGGGCTTTTTTACTTCGGAATGACAGGCAGTTCCATTGGTAGATTTTTATTTCATTTTTTTTATTTTATTGTGAAGCTCGCAGCGTGCGATGACGTCGCCATAGCTGCCCTGTTTGTACACGTGCGCGCGATTGAAGGCTGCGAGCTTATCTGCAGCTCTTATCTCAAACAGCCCTTAGCGGTGCGTTAGAAATGGCTGTGGTGATGTAGAAGTCATGTTAGGATCCTCCAACACCATACGCAAGCTCTTTCTCACAATATGTCTTTATAATTTCGCATTGAAAAGAACACATTAGAGGTGGGACGACACCGCTTTATCATCCCGTTCTTCAGATCGTCCGCAGTGCCATAATTTGTCCACCGGGCAGTACCCAGTGCCATTTGTTACCATCTTGGCGTCATCGCCAAGGGCAGCCACGCGACATGCAAAGCATTCCTTCCCTAGGCTGTAGAGCCTGGGCTGCACTAGCAACGCATGTGCACCGTCACAGTTTGTGTGCGTGCGTCTTATTAGACTACCTAGGCGGGTTTGGAAGTGGTAGCGCCTGTTACGTGCCGATGGGACCACGTCAGATTCCGCTCAAGCCGTCAAATAGATACGAAGTATTTGGATGGATCACAAAAGTGAATTCTTGTGCAATGAAAGCCTATGTACAAGCAACCGAGATGTCTCCATTTCTTTGTTTCTAATTGCCAGGAGAAGCTTCTCCCGTAAGGAACTGTTTGAACAAATTTTACGCCTGCCCTGAAAGCAGCATGCGAGTAGTAAAAGTTTGAACCTACCTCGTGGCACTTCTGGGAACTGCAGGCGAGGTGCGTCTTCACTTCCTTTCTGCCACCGAACGCTGCCAAGTAGACGGTCACTATAACCCCGACCACGCAGGTCACCAGAAAAACGAGCCCCAACGTCCTCGCGTCGACTCTTCTACCTGCAAAGCGTGATGAGTAGGCGGAGTCATTCTGCCATCCCGCATATATACCTGTCAAAATAAATGACAGATCCTCCCTAGTATTGCTCGGGGGGCGAGGAGCGTACGATTAATTACATACACCACTCGCCGTGAAAGTGTGTTAGAGTTATGGCGAGATGACCAGTGTGATTTCTACTTTTAAAAAGGCTATCAAGAAAAGGAACAGGTTTTGTAATTAAATACCCCTTTTTTCCTAGGAGAATGATTCCTATTATAGCGCAAACTTTCAATAACGAAGCTTGATACTAGGGAAATCAGATGAAGCAGTGATGATTCGATGATTACCCAGGCGCATCCTCATCGAGTATTTTAAACGTCACTGGATCTTGTTTGTACAAATGGCTTCCGCCGACCGAAGCTACCATTGATTGATTGATTGATTGTAAGGTTTAACGCGCCGACGCAACGCAGGCGATGAGGCGCGCCGTAGTGGAGGGCTCCGGATTAATTTTGACCACCTGGGGATATTTATCGTGCGCCGAAATCTCGTACACACGGGCGTTTTTGCTTTTCGCCTCCATCAGAAAAGCGACCACCGCGGCCGGGAATCGAACCCGCGACCTCGTGCTCAGCAGCGCAACGCCTTAGCCACTGAGCCACCGCGGCGGGTCCGAAGCTACCATCGAGAAGCGCAACTGTGCAATTGTAGGACATCTAGTTCGCTCAGTGCTCCCTCTATTTTGTCACTGGGAATGTGGGGTAGCGCGAAATTAAGTTTTTCTTCAATATTTCCGTGCATTTTGTTTTAATCTAAAGGATACGCCTTTCGAGCTTGGAGTGGAACTCCATTGAGCAGAATGGAACGGATTGAATGGAGCTGAATTAGCCTGGAATGGAGCTTCCTTTTGCTGAATTGAACAGAATGGATTGAACAGAATGGATTGAACTGAATTGAACAGAATGAACGAACGATCCTGAAATGGAGCTCCATCCAGCAGAATGGAGCGGAATGAATGAAGCTGAAAGAATGAGTGAGCCTTGAATGGAGCTTCATTCAGCAGAATGGAGCGGAATGAATGGAGTTGAATGAATGAACGAGCCTGGAATGAAGGTGAATGAGCCTGGAATGGAACTCCAATCGGCAGAACGACGCGGAATGAATGGAGCTGAATGAAGAACGAGCCTGGAATGGAGCTGAATGAACCATCGTTTGATATACCAAACGGTGGTCATTTTCATGCGCTGCTCGCTTTTATTGTGTTTATAAAAACGTCGTTCAGTGGGTCGTTTCGATGTTTATAGCGGTGCGTTCGAAATCAGTAATTTGCCAACTTTGGCTTGATATTATATAGGGAAGCGTTTTTCACGTACCTTGCGCGGCCTGGAGCTTTTCATCGTACCTTTTGCTGCGCCTGAGCTCTGTGCCCTTTGTACCCATTTTGGTCAACATCGTACCTGAAAGAAAAAAACAAGACATCCATGATATATTTTTGCGGAATTTAAGTGCAACATGGAAGGCTTTTTTAAGGTTCTCTTTCGGTCTGCTTTTTTAGAAAGAAAACAAAAATTTTTGGACAACAATGAATGTCGCGCGTGGAAAGTTAATATGCTGTATTTCGGACCATTACGACAAGATTTCCTTGCGTATTCTGTTTTCGTTAAGAATACAAAGCGTACCCGGCCGGTGTGTCAACAAGAAAACCTGTTCGTTTAATATTTTGCGGTTGTTAAAACGGTTTTTGATTATGTAGCGGTCTCAACCTTTTCCGACCTATATACGTACCTGTTATTTTACTAGGCTGTTTTGGTCGTCATTGTCTTATATTTCCAACAATTATGTTGATATATTTTGCCTATATTGTCGCCTCTTACGTAGCCATAATGTCACAATTTCGTTAAGCAGTTTTTGCATGTGCTCTGCTGAGCTGGTTCTGCTGCCATGGTGCTAAGTCAGCGACGGTGCATCGTCAGGCAGCTCAAACGCCTTTTGCCCCATTTACTCCGCCAGAAGATCCAAAATTGAAATGTTCTGTGCGATGCACTTGCAACCTCCTCCCCAAAAGCAGCCAAAATATTTTGTTTTTTACGGAACTTCTTGCACTTTCGCCGCAAACAAAAACGCTAATAATAAAATGGACTAGGTGCTTGGTATTTCGTTATCCGGATCCTTATACTACACCTGATAAGGTACATCCCTAGCAGTGCATTTGCGTATAGGCGTGATGCTCAATGGGCTTGCTGGAGAGCACTTCGTTAGCACGCGTCGGTTCTAATGGGGGTATTTAATTGAAGTTCCCGAAGGCCTTCCTACATTGTTATTAGGCTGCTTAGAGCACACGCATGTGACAATAAAGCCGACTTTACAAGGACTTGGTGTATGACAAAGCGGCCGCAGCTTTTATCCGATAGTTGCCACTTCGGAGTGTATGGAAATTTTCTGAACTTATCATGGCGTAGATGCGTAAGCATATTCCTCGACATTTTCTGGAACTTGAGGTAACACATGAGAAAATAATTGGTGGATGAGTATCTTTCATCGTATAGTGGGAGTCTCCGAATATATTTAGGTCAATTGAACGCAGTTTTGGGAAGTATTGAGCAAAGGATATTGTAACAAACAACTATGAGCCATTTCATTCCGCTATTGAGGATGACAAGCGAAGCTTGAGTGCGGACTATACGTCGTGTTCCCATTACAGCGAGAAAAGAAACGCAATTCAAACTGGACAACGGAAGCTTGCCTGGACGATTGAACCGCCGACCCAAGCAGCCGAAGGAAACTATACACGCCAGTGCCTGGAACGCCGACAAAGAGAGGACACTGCGAACGTAAACGCGGCCGACGCAGGTCTCACAGTGGCCAACCTTTGAAAAGCATTATCCGCCTGAGGCGCTTCTGATCTTGGAATTGGCGCCTGTTGATAGCTAATTCACTCAAAATTCCGGTTCAAGTGGTGAGATGTACAAGCTTAAGCTGTAGATACTTCTTTGACCTTGGGGATAGATGGTGGCTGCTACTGGATAGCCATTTCGAAGTGATGAAACATATAGCTTGAGGTCGGAATCAATATTTCGAGCTTTGTGCTTTGATGGTGACCGCCTCCCAACTAAACATGCGTCTATACGTTTGTTTTCAAACGTCTTGCGCTTCGAAGCTACGTAGATTTTCGATGGCAGACGCGAGGAACAGATAAAATCTTAGTGAAATGGTATTTATTGGGACGATAGATAGGGGTGCGACGATGAACGGGGCCAAACCAAGCGGTCGTTTCAGCTGGTCGGAACAGGGCGAGCACGAGACAAGCGCGTGCGACAGGGCGTGACCAAAACTGGACCATGATAGTGTCCTGACCCTGGTGCATGCCCACAGACGGAAGATTGTCCGTTGCACTGTCTTCGCACTGGCGCATACCCCCAAGCAGGAGATTGTCCACTGCAATAACTGGGTGACTATATTCTTTACACTAGCAATTTCAGCTTCGTTAAAAATGAAATCTCATCTGAGGTTGGAATCCAGATAAGACAAGCCACCAAATCCTCCCCGGTTATAAACGCTTATCCTCTGACTTAAATTTTGTTTGGAGCGTCGCACACATTTTTTTCAAGACCTGAGGAAAAATCATTTACAATGTGGCAGGATGCACCGAGGTGGACCTCAAACAGAGCGATATGAAAATGTTTGGGAACGTTCTCTACCCCAGATAACTCTTACTGGACGTTATCGGCTTACTTCCAATTAAAACAAGCGGTGGAACAAGTGTGGGCATTTAAAATAAAAACTGAGTCCAGTTCCACGCAAGGTGACATGTGCTGAACGAATTAAGCTGCGGTTTTTTTTTTTTTTTTTTTTTTTTTTTGCCGTGTCGAACGTCAACAGTCCCTCACGCGAGAACAGCAGCGCCGTCGACACGCAAATTCTGCGGTTCGCACGGCAGCTAAACGTGAGCGCAACGAAGCTTCCACTCCGCTCCCTCTCCTACCAGGAATGAGAGGAACCCGTTCGTGCGAGACCACTGCGCCTTCTATCGGTGTGTCCGACAACGGGTTTCTGCGCGGCCGCCTGCGTGACAAAGCTCGGTTACGAAACGGCTCGACCTACAAGAGGGCAAGCACGAATACTGTACAACTACTGACTCCAACGTACACGTAGCTAGTTTAGTTACTTTCCTTCTGCGGCGTACACTTTCATTTTTATTGACCCATCTGCTGTTTGAATCAGCCACTTTCTGAAAAGTAACATTTTGTTGTATAAAGCTGCACGAAAGTTTTTAGGACATGCAAACGATGCAGAGCAGAACCTTGCCATAGTGAAGCTCATGGGACAAGTGACTGCCTCCGTTGTAAGAGGTACTTCGATAAAGGCGGGTATAATTGCCCCCCCCCCCTCTCTCTCTCTCTCTCTCTCTCTCTCTCTCTCTCTCTCTCTCTCTCTCTCTCTCTCTCTCTCTCTCTCTCTCTCTCTCTCTCTCTCCGCACCTCAATGGGGACCTGGAACAATTTCCGACTAAACCGACAATTCGTATGAAGTGATGCGTTAACATCATCAACATGCCAGTAACGTACAGTGCAGGATAAAATCCGGTCCGACGCACCCTCGGCCGCTCCTGTCGTGCGCTGCCCGTGTCCACCTTGGTTCTACCACCCGATTCTTCTTTATACCTCCTCTACCGGTTTAACGGCCTTCCCCTGCAGCTAGTCCTGTCTCTCGCCAGCCCCAGTGTTACCCTGGTGCTCCACTGGATGCCATTTCGTCGTAATCCTACCAGCGATTTACTGTGCACGTTGCGTCATGCAACGCGTACAGGATTTAGGCCAACGCTGCACTCACTTTCAGTCATGCCGAAGGATTTCTCGTCTGGCGCTGAAATGAGAGAACAAATCCATCAGGCTCGGGGCAATCTTCACGACTGGGTTTAAATGGTATTTTATTAATGGTATGGTATTTAGTGAAAGGATCCAGGGCCTTCTTAACAATTGGGCTCCTTACATGGCCGCTGAAAGCGTGTTCCTAGGGTTGTCCTTGCATATAGTAGTGGTGCCGACATAAAAGGGGCTCTATGTATGGCAATATTTGGAGATTCATAAGGTATTTATTAGTAGGCCCTAGAGCCTTCCAAATTTGGTGAAACACTCTACATTGGCGTTGGAAAAATGCCTCCCTAGCAATGCATCCCTGTACAGTAGAGGAGCTGAATTTACAGGACTCAATGTATAGCAAAGCGTACTTATCCAACAATGCCGGCTTGGAAGTTTCTTCACTTTTTGTAATGGAAATCCTGCAACAATGCGCTGAGAGCCTAATTGCGCTCCTAGAATAAAAACGCGGGAGCTCAAGGTGGAAAAACTGTCCTCGGAACTGTAAATTTTTCAAAATACCGTAGAAATAGAACAACTGCGGACACAAAACTGTTTATCGATAACTGGTGGTGTTTCTGCAAGCATAGATTAAAGTAGCAGCTACGGCCGAGTCCTGTAGGCAGCATAGCGCCTGAAGCTGCTGTATTTGTACAGCTCCCTGTACATCTTATGCTTTAAGATTTGTCTCAACCTCTGAATCAAAATTTACTTCTAGGATGCACTTATTTGGTACTTGTTGAAAAACAATGTCATTACGTGAACACCAAGCGTTGATATTGAAACACACTTTTGCACCTACCGGACAATTTTAATCAATAAAAGCGGGCACAGGGTCGACCCTTTTGTCCGTTACCCAAAATCTAGATCATCGCTAGACACTGTGTACTACCTTGCAAGTGAACAATTTCAGCACGGTTTTTCATAAAAGGTTCGTTCACCGCGACTACTTTTTCACCTTCGGAGTACAACTACGAAAACGCATACTACCCATAACTTCAAGGATAATGCCACCCAGTCGATCAAACTCTCATTTATAAAAAAAAATAATTTACCAGCAGATCATTATTTTAGTCATTGAAAGACATAGTAATTGTGTAGTGAATCCCAATGTACAAAGAAATCTGATGCGGTTTTCGTGCTTCGAATATTTTATAATTATTTTTGCTGGAAAACTCAGCTTTTGTAGGTTTTTTATAGTAGATTATCGTGGCCCGGAACACCTTTTGCACATTCCCGCTAATTCCGCAGGCAAAGACTTCTCTCAAGTAAATCATATGAAATCAATCAATCATTCCAGCATGTCACAGCAGGCCACACAGATTCCACCTTTGAGACCAGCGGATGCGCCTATCAAGATCGTCTTTCTGATAGCGACGTTGCCTTCACAACAGACTCCACCTGTCGCAAAGCCAAAATTCACGTTTTCAGCCGGTGCAACAAAAAAAAAACCTGATGATACGTAAGAAACGTCAAGTACTTACAAAGTCGCCCTGAAACGCACAAAACGTTGCGCAGACGATTTATATCAACTGCGGAACGCCAAAACTTAAGTTTACAATGCTCTAACAAACACACATTCTCTATTTATTACTTCTTCAAATATGGATTACGGAGGTGGTACACACAAAGTGGGCGCCTCCTGTTATTTAGACACCTTGAAAAAGAGGTGTTGAAACTTCGAGCTCCTCATCCTTATGCTGGAATCTGTAGCCCGTGGTGTTCCATTCGGAATACTATATTTTAATGGGGCGCAGGAAAGTTGCTATGGGTTTTGCTTTTGTCGTTTCTTTCCGGGAAATTCGAATGTCTGATATTAATTCGGGTACTGCTAACACTTTGGTTAGCCTGAGGCCCTGCTCTTAGCATCAGCTCCAGTCCATTTTCAGGACGCATCGTATCGTGGCTGCTCTTAATTCCACCCATAGTCTTGCAGGCTCTAAGTAGTATGAATGTATTTCCCCGCAGCCAGATTGCCAGCTGGTAGATGCACCCTTGTTATGGCGATCTTGACTCGTTCAGCTATTTTTTATCCCCTAAACTCTATCGACTAAGCGAATACTTCAGGCATACCAGCTCAATATTCTGCACTACTGTGAAATGTTCACAAACGATCGGACGAATCCTGAACAGCTAGAAAACGCTATCTCAAGTGCTTATAAAGATTTTATAAAAAAATTAATGCCCTTCCATTCTGCGAAGAAGGATGAGCTGCGAAGCTGGATGCAGTACCCAAAATGCACGAAACAAAACACGTTTGTTTGTAATTTTCAATCTTGCAATCAGCATTACCCCTTCGAAACTTCGAAGGACTCGAAATTTATTCTAGTAGACAAACATGGAGCTGTCTGTTTCCTTCCCTCGTTGTAGGCATTTTAGTGCCTGGGCAACACATCAACTCAATCCACAGGACCACCGAGCACAACGGTGAGTTCGTATTGGGAAGACGGTCGTACAAGTTTAAACCACCCACCAGCACAACGGATATGTCATCAGTGAGGGCATGAAACCTATACCTGCGTATGCACCCCCCTTCCCTCCAATACCAACTCCTGCCTGATAAAAAGGCAACCAGTTATGTGCGCGTGCTTAGAAGTGAAAGACACCGCCAGAATTATCGCTCTGAAAGCACTTCAAGCTGAACAAGAAATATCGCCACAAGTCGAATTTTCTGGTCATCCGGGACAACTTCCCAGCTACTCGGCGAGCTTTAACGTGCAGGGGAAATGGCAGCGGCTTCCTGCCGTTTTCGCACTCATTCGAACTTCCGTTCCGGCAGACGCTCCTTCGATTCCATCTGTTCTTCCTCCGACTGAACGACACGCGCCTGTCCATAGGGAGTTAAAACCTGGAAGGATTCAAACTTTCTTCTAGTGGACAAATATTTGGCTGTCCATTTTCTTACCGTGTCGTAAGCCTCTCATTGCCTGTGTAGCACACCAACTCAAACCTAAACCGCTAGACTACTGGGTACAGCTGACAGGTCGCATTATGCTGCGAGGCTTCCATGTTTAAATTTCCCGCCAGCACAATGCGCATGTCATCGGTAGCGGCATGAAGACTAGCTGTGCATGCACGCTCCCTTCAACCCCAGCCAGTGGACGCATAACCCGGTGACCGGTCATGGGCACGTTCTTAGGCGTAAAATAAACCCGGCGAAAATATCGCGCGGAAAGCCGTTCGTGCTAAAACAGAGCGATTTAGCTGACCGTTTCTGACGGTTCGCTCCGCTCCGATTGCAAGCGGGAGCGCCATTGCGCATGCGTGGCACGCTAGCGCGCTACTGGCGGTACCGGAGCGGGGCCCCGCTCCGCTAACCGGGGCCTCTTAGCAGACCGTCCCGGCAGCTTACGCTACCGTGCGGAATTTTACATAGACATAGTAAAAAGTGCGTTGGTTACAGTTTGCTCTCTCAACAACATTTAGCATTTGTGATGGCCTTAACCTTTCCTTTTGTCAATGCTAGTAATCGTGATCGATATAAAAGGGCCTATAAAAGAACACTTACTTTTTTTCGCTCACGTGGGTTAAACATGCGGTCTAACACGAGCACGGTTGGTTCTTTCTACTCCTAATTAGTGCCCTCCTGGCAATTTCAGTAGCCACAAAAGCTTTCTCCCCTAAAGTAACACCGGTTTGACTACATTTGTTCTCGCAATACACCGTGAGGATTATGCACAGTGTGGCCATAGTGCGTGAAAAATATTGAAATCCTCGGTACCTCGTTTGACGGTAATTAAGGGTCATTTCAACCACATGTATTAAATAAATGTGGCGTAATTATTATATGCTTGAGGAAAATGATCTGCGTCAAACATAACTTCGTCCAAACTCCGTACAATAGAGTGGTTAAAGGGACCCTGCAACACTGTTTGACTAGTGCAAGTAAACCTGCGCGACGTTTAGATTACACTGCTAATACCTGAGCCAAATATTACAAGTGCACGTGAAGCGGTTAGCGCACAAATCGCTGCGAAAGACGCGGAAAAACTAACCGCGCTCTCGTTAATTTGCATCATTGTGCACCCCTGTCATGGTCTAAATGACGTGCTTGCGGCCATCGCTGTCCTATTTGCTGTCGCTTCTCAACTTGGCGGCTTATTTCTCGCATTTCCTGTGACGATCCGCCATCCTAGGCGCTGTGTACCAACCTCTTCTGTGCCTGAACTTGTACACACAGTTTTGGCGTTTCTCTTGTGGTTGAGTGCGCCCGGAGTTTGAGTAACTAACTCAATACTCTTCTTTCAACGAGGCAACAAACGTTAATTGCTTCAAAAACGCCCTACCAGCCTGAGCGCGCGCTTTCGAGCAGGCAGCCATGCCTGCTTTTTTGTGGCACCAGACAGGAAATACAACCCTCCATGCTGCTGAGGAAAGGAGAAAATTCCCCGGCCTTTGATGAGTTGAAGCAGACCGAAAAGAACACCACCAGCCGACCGAAAGCCGCCGACCACGTCTCCGCGAGAGAGCGGGCAGCTTTCGTAACGTTGTCCGCGGTCGAGTTGAGAGGGAACAATTACGCGTACTGTCTTATCTCGCGCAATTTCGGTGATAGTGAACGGATTCTCATAATGTTTGAGGGAGGAGATTAGTTTACACCAAAATACTTTCCGACTAGTCGATGGTAAGTGCTGCAGGACCCCTTCAAGCTTGACCACAGCACGCGAGCGTCAGCAATCTAAACCTCCAGCAAAACGCACTAGCGTTGTGACGATACCCAGACTACCGTATGTACTCGATTCTAAGCACCCCCTTTTTTGCAAGATCGCGATGACCAAAGTCAGGGGGAAGTGCTTAAGCAAGAAAAACCTAAAATGACCCCACCCCCCTCCCCCACATACACACCCACTTTACGTGGAAGTAGCTAGAGTAGAGGCGCAAAAAATAATGTTTCATACAGAAAACATTTTAAAAAGTAGGCACAGACAGTGAACTCCCTGTTTACGTCTCATACTTAGTCACTCACAATACCACTGGAGTGTGTAGCACCCCTTGACCCGCTGCTCTCAGTATCCCACACCGTGTTGTCTGTTGCCCCGTAAACATTTCTTTTAAATGACCCAAGTACAGTGAAAGGCTCAAAAACGGAGCGAGAAATTGCGGTTGGTGGCCTGGGCCGTATAAATCTATAGCCAGGGCACGGCGCGGTTCCTCGCCGAAAAGAGTGTGCTTGAATTCGCCAGAAAACTTATTCTCCAACTTTTTTAAGGTAGGGCGGGGGTGCTTAGAATCGCGGAAATACGATAATTTACTCAAGAGGTTCGTCCGCGCTATGACATCCCGCACTGTAGGCACGACATTCTGCCTTCCGCGGTTCCGGAGCGTATGCCATGCTTTTGGAGCAAATGGTATGCACGTTCCTGTCGATCGCCCAACTTGTGGTCTCTTATTTTCCCGCCCAGAGTAGTTTTGTGCACGCATGGGCAGCCAAAAACCGCTCCTTCCACGAAAACTCAATGGGCGAATAAAATGCGGAGCTGCTCAGGAGTACTTTCGAGCATTACAAAATGAGAAAAAAATTATTCTGCTATGGTAAGGAGAAGAATTATCAATGGAGGGCATTGTGGTTATGCTGAATAACGAAATTAACTTAGGGTACACACGCACCATCTATCCCTACCGCATCTCATTGCTAATTGCTTGTATTTTTATGCCGACTATTCTTCTGATTGATTGTAGTGTCTAACGCGCCGACGCTACACAGGCGATGAGGCGCGCCGTAATGGAGGGCTCCGGATTAATTTTGACCACCTGGGGATCTTTAACGTGCGCCGTAATCTCGCACACACGGGCGTTTTTGCTTTTCGCCTCCATCAGAAAAGCGGCCGCCACGGCCGGGAATCCAACCAACGACCTCGTGCTCAGCAGCTCAACGCCTTAGCCACTGAGCCACCGCGGCGGGGTCTGACTATTCTTCTCAACCTACAGTTTGGTACATTCCCGGTGTGTACACCGGTGTGTTCGGCCCGGTTTGGACAGTAGCTGGTTTCTATTCGATTTACAGTTCAGTAGGTATACACCGGTGTATACGGCATATGCGTCCGTGTATTGTCAGGTGTATACCGTAGCCGGTGGAGTACAGGAATGATGGTGACCTGGAACCGAGAAGGGCATGAACCTTCTGTGTGCTTTAATAAAGCATGGGTCTTTCAACTGAAGAACTTCTTGCACACACACAAAAGCACTTGGGAAAACGTACACGCCAAATTTCGGTCTCGGTATTTTTTTTTTTTTTGTTACGGCACATGTACTCGTGTTTTTTTTTTGTTTTTTTTTTGAACAGCTGTGACCGAAGAAGTGCGCACGGTAACGTGCAGACTGCGGATTTTGAAGACCTTCTACAAGCTTCCTACCAATCATGAGAAGCTGGCTTAAGATACCACAACTAAACACAACTTACTTGATCTTGACAGTGCTGAATGAAGAATAAAAAAATGACGTCAGTTTCACAGCTTCTAAATGCGGAAATTGCGAATGCGGAGATATTCTGTCAAATATGGAGGATTCGTTATATGAAGAAAGTGGAATATTTACGCACACTCCATAAAAAATTACTTTTGTAGAAACAAAATTTCTCTAAAATGAGAGACACAACCTGGTCGATGTGTGGAATAAAGGTGAAGTGCATGGCTTAACTAATATTGCTTTTAAATTACAAATAAAAACACTCGGAAGCGTTCTATGTATGCGCGTTTTATGGGGTGTGTTTACATATATTGCCTGTTTGTTAAACGAACTCAATGTGAAGCACGTTTCCACTTGGAGGGAATGGTCTTAAAGAAAGCCTGCAGGCTGGCTAGTTCATTATAGGCATTGACAAAAGTTGGTCATACGAATCTTTGAAGTGTTTTTATCCTGCAAAGAAGGGCTAAATTTTACACACGGTTTAGATTCCTCCGGAAATGGGGTGATGGCTCAGAGGGATGTGTGAGAAGTTTCCATTATGTAAATTATGGGAATATTGGCTTACAATATTCAAATGCGTATTCCAATCCTCCTATACAAAGCGCAAATGAAGTTTTTTTTTTCAGTGTATCTGCATAAGTAACTCTTGCAGACACTTGCAATATCCACGGACTGCCGCCATACACCTTACAGGCTATGTTGTAATAACAGCACAACTGAAAGCTTAGGATTCGGTATGGCCACAGAGGTGTCCTATGATGTTATTAACATAGTGCAGCTTCTTTTTTGTTCTCACATTGAACAAACAGAGAAGTTCTCTGAGAGACTTCACATTAGAATATCACAACTAGCGAATGTGACAAACAACGTTATTGGTTCAATGAATATAATTGTTTTAATTTTTATTCAATCTTGGCGCCTTGTCTTTCCTTTCCTGCCTTCCACCACTCAATAGACCCTGCCCACAGATGCTTCGCCGCAGAGAGGTGGAGCCATTAACGTTAGCTTCTACACTTCGAGGTAACCGTGTTCGTTGGCTTCACCACAAGGCACTTAATTGGCCAACTCACGCTGGCAAGAGTGAAATTTCGGTGAATGAGGATGTCGAGCATGACATATAACTCGAATGTTTGCTCGACGCTTTGGCATCATACAATGCAAGCATGGCGTTGGGCATTGCTCAGTGCCGCAACGCACTTTCCTTTTTTGAATGAAACGTTACACGCGCGGCCGTCATTCGTCGAGTTTGCTTGTGGTGAAGCTGAACTATAGGGTTGCCATTGAGTGTTCTGTAAAGTTGGCTATGCCACGGTGCGTGTCCAAGGTATCCCACGCCAAAGGTTCAGCCAGATCCAATCGTTTCACATTCAGCATTAGCTCCCCATGTAGAGATTTCTTTGCGGTGAAACATGCAGTACCTATGGGAATCAATCCGGCCGCATATAGTTGTGTCCCATCTTCTGGAAGCGCCTTGATAATGTCGGTGATCGCCTTCAATTCTGTTGTAAGGAAACACGCAAAGCGGAAATTTGAAACACTAAGAACAGCGTTATTGGATGCTATTTCTGTGCGATGACTGATTGCGTAAAGTAACAAATATAAATTTAAAGATACGTGCGTACAGAGCTGAAAAAGGCTTGTCTATAACAGCGAGGTTATCATACACTAGCTACATCTGAAAACAGCGGGAAAAAGCTTGTTACAGAAACTGTCCGGGCAAAAGTGGTGAGTAAGACCTTAATGCCATAATGGTTTTCTTTATACCCTTTTCGGGCGAGGTAGGATAACGCTAGGACGAAAGATGGGTCATAGGTAATTGTGTTGCCTTCTGTAAAAGATACATACATACATACATACATACATACATACATACATACATACATACATACATACATACATACATACATACATACATACATACATACATACATACATACATACATACATACATACATACATACATACATACATACATACATACATACATACATACATACATACATACATACATACATACATACATACATACATACATACATACATACATACATTCGCGGTAGCACTGCAGGTAATGCATCAAACAGTTTAATACATTGAGAATTCCGTAAAAACGCGCAATTCAAGTTTAAAGATTTTTTCAGGCGTTCAACATTACATTCCTGACAAAAAAGGGAAAAAAACGTAGTATAGCTCTTTGAAGATGCTCCCTTCACCAGGGCTACATCGGCAGCAAGGGTAACAAGGAGCAAGTAGCAAGAAACTAATCGCTACTGCAGTTTTCAGTGTAAATAAAACAGTCGGATGCTTATATACAGTTCACGTGCCAACAAAAAAGCACTTTATACGTAAAAATAAATAGGCCACAAATTCAGGTTCGCCTCAATAGGCGTTTTCTGCCGAAAACTGTTTAATTACTTCGTGATGGTTGTAAGCGTTATACAGTAGCCGACAGTTTTTATTTCGGATTTTCCTGAGGCACCGCCAATTGTTAGGAGTGATGACTCGCGGATTTTCTGGACTGCCCTTTTGTTCGGAAAAATGTTTGTTCCCCTCCAGGTCCGAAAAATCGGTCTACTACTGTATATGAGCACGACTCTGTCTGCTATACAGAAGGGCCTGTGAGAAAATGAAGAATTTTCGCTAAAAACATTTTATGTTATTACAAATTTGGGCGTTAGCCAGCTCAGAAAACACCGAGCCTGGTTGAGCTGTTGAGCCATGATAAGAATTTACGTCCGGAGTTTAAAGCTTCAATGTTAGACACCTTGGTCTTCGGGAAAACAGACGCCACCATAGCTATTTTTTCTTCGTTATGTGCGTTATTTTATAACTATCGCTTGCTTTTATCAGAATAAAATCGTGAAATCTGTTCTTGAGCATTTCTGCGGGTACAATGACAATTGGGCTTACGAACGGGTGAACAAATGTTGAGGAATCAATAAAAACGCGTCAGTTACGTCACAGTTTCACGGGTCCTTCTTAAGAAGTGTTCTGCAGTAAATTATTTAAAGTGTCTTTTTCCAGTGTAATTTGAGTGCATTGGGCTATTGATGGTAAAATGCAACGTGAGTACTTGCTTAATTAACTAAAACCTGTTTTTTCAGTCAGTTTTAAAAATTGCAAAACCGTACATTGCCCGACACTAACTCTACCAAACCGTCACACATACCAACTTCCTCATTTCAAAGGCTGGGGAGGGTAGGGCCTTATATGTCGAACTTTCAAACTTCTCCTAGCTTTAACTAGGTCAATGGCAGTAATTTCGATGCCAATCATGCCATAAAATCCCAAAGAATACAATGCAGGCCCTGTAGACCTTACCTGGAGCTGAAAGGTAAAGAGAGCGGCGTAAGTATTTTAGCTGCACGTACTGTTTTACGGTTGTTCTCTTTTTACTGGGCTGTTATACTTACGCGTCTCTTCTTCTGCCGCTAAAAACGTTTTATTCAATTCATGTTCCCACACCGAGGTACTGTGGCGGTCAAAGGTTATAGAGGAGCGCAATCTTAGCTTGTCGGTATAGAAGCTGGTGCTCAAAACTTACGGAGGATTCTCTTCAGGACTACAATTGAAAAAAAAATGAGTAAAACGACTGGTTTGTCACTAAGAAACTAAATGCACGTAAGGCTTCAGCAAAGGTTACATGCGCGTAATTCTCAACGGTGAGTTACACTAGGACGTCTGTACTATTATTTCACATCAACGTATTTGGAAATCATATGAAGTTGAATTGACAAGAAACAAAAAGTTTTAAAATGCGTGTTGTGGGCGTTTTTTTAAGTGCCATGGTTCTGGAGCAAGCTGTGTCACGTTACTCCAGGGAGAAAGAAAGTTTGCAGATACTGCAAGCGTTATTGAGGCATATTATATATGTTATGATAGCACGATTTTTCCGCCCTTGAGCCATTCAGGAAATAGACTTCAGAAGCATTTGCAGCACCCCAAGCCTGTGGCGAATACATGTTCATCAAAATACTTTCGATATCCTTAGTAACCCTTAATTTTTTTGTGCAATTCGCAAGCACAGACACTCACACACACAAAGAGGCAGACGGAGGGAAGGACGTACGGACGTATAGACAGAGAGATAGACAAGGACAAGCAGGGAAGGAAGGCTATGTAGGCAAGGCAGGTAGGAGGTAGGGAAGGCAGGCAAGGCAGGTAGTCAGGCAGGCAGGCAGACAAGGCAGACAACACAAAAAAACAGAGGCAGGCAAGGCAGGCAGGCAGGCAGGCAGGCAAGCATGCAAGGCAGGTAGGCAGGCAGGCAGAAAAGGCAGACAACGCTGACAAGACAGACAGGCAAGTTAGGCAGGTCAGGCAAGGCAGGTACGCAGGCAAGACAGGTAGGCAGGCAGACAAGGCAGTCAACACAGGCAAGGCACGCAGGCAAGGCAGGCACGCAGCCAGGCAGGCCTCCGAAAGAGATACGCCTGTTTTCGCTACATTGTGCACCATATGATGCCTCGCAAATCACGGGTTCCCAGTAAAAGAAATGCATGCGGGAGTACTTACAAAAATAAAGTGGATTGCATTCGAATCTCACCCTATTTTTAAAACCTGTTTAAGGTAGTCCATACGGCTAGCTAATTCGGACGTCTTAAATATAGAGAGCATGATTTCCTTCTGTTGGTGTTAGGGTGGTGAGAATGTGACGTGTTCGACACGATTTACTCACAGCTCTGTCGCCGCTTTGCAGCTGAAATTAAAGAGAACATTAAGCTGGTTTTTTATTTGAAGTTCACGCGTGTTTTATTCGCGTCATTTTCGGGCACCGATGTAACCGCAGTTGTCAACTTGTAGTATAGATCTGAATCGCAGTTTTTTTGTGTGTGGGGGGTTCATAGTGGTGTAAACCTGGGACCCATGTTGGTACCTACTGACTCGATGGCGTGTTGCCACTTTGACAAGAACACTTGGTAAAACACATTACTGCGTTATCTGTACATCAGAAGTTAGTTCTGTGTATGTTCAAGCCACCACGTTATCGATAATTATGCCCGCTTGGCATTTGATACCGTAATGATCACCCGAAGATGACGCCTAGAGCAACACAAAGATACTTGAAGACAGAACATTACCCGGCCGGAAAGCCAGAGGAGGTGACGTTGAGACTAGCTAAAACGGAAGAGGAAATTTCTACCAATAAAGATAATCAACCCCATTGAACATCAGCTTAAAGTAATTGTGCCCTTGGTAAATTGGAGAATCTTAATATAAATAGTCGTCCGCAAAATTAAACTATTTCAGATATTTTGCTCCATGCAGAAAGAACAAGGACAAACAATTTGCCCTTTGAATGAAATGCGAAATTTGGCTGCTTTCTCCAAACTATAGTTACCTTGTTTAAAGTCTTCATCTGAAAAAAAAACGAAAATTTATGTAACTGACATTATGAAAGGAACAAGGTCAAGCAAAAGCAACACCCCAAAGATCGCCTTGCTTCAGTCGACAGTAGATGGACCATTGCGCCACACAACTACTGGGCAAGTGCGGGCGTTGCGCAAAAGATGCCCTAAAATTGAGCAAAAATGTGCAACCATACCTTGGCGTGTACTTAAAGGAGCCATGAAGACAAAATACAAGTTGGGTTTATTAAAAAAACTGCTTAGTCCCGATAACAATGATACCAATATCATCACAATCTTCGAACAAATAAGAGATATTGAAGAAAACGTTTGAATCAGTCGCGACCCCCTAGCCAATTTCCCGTAACTTTTCTGTGACGTCACAAAACCTTGTTTGCGCGATTGGCGGCCGCCTAACTGACTGTCGCGATGACCCATGACTGGACGTCTGTAATTGGGCCTCTAGTTCCATTTGACCGCATCACTTGAGTGCTAACGTGCAGTTAACGCACTGAAAATTATGTTTTATTGTTGGCCCGTATGACGTCATTGTTGCTCATAACACGTCACTGTGGCGCAAAATTTCAAAGTTTTTAAATACTTCCTGCTTTTTTTCGTTAAAAAAGCATCTTTTGTGGCTGTAATGGAGCTGAGTGACATACTGAATTCTAGTTCTTTCAAATCAAACAAAGTTGTATTTTCGTGGCTCCTTTAAGGTGCGGGTGCCAAGCACCGTGAGCGATATGTCACAAGCTATTAACCAACCAATAGTCTTCCTAAGCACCACACTTTACCAGATGAATTTATTCTACCACCGTGGAACTAGTGTAGCGCTACATTTCTGCAGAATATATACACTGGCATTCAGGTCCAGATAATATATTGTCGGCTATTTCTCAACCTGCGTTCTACAAACCATGCAAAATTCTTCGGCAAGGAAGTGATAATCTGAGGCAAAGTACGCGTTGACTTATACGTCCGACATTATCGATAATTATACCCACTCTGCATTTGATATGGTAATAGTCACTCGAAGATGAGCCCCCGAGCAACACAAAAATACTGCAATTGAAGACAGAACATTATCCAGCCGGAAAGACAGAGTAGGTGATGTTTACAGTGGCTGAAACAAAAGAGGAAATTTCTACCTAGAAAAAGTAATCAACACCATTGAACTTCAGCTTAAAGTAACTGTGCCCTTGGTAAATGGGGGAATCCTAATAGAAATAATTATTACAAAGGATAGACTAATGTCGCATAGGTCAGGACATAAAGGGACACCGAAGACAAAATATCATTTGAGTGGCATCGCTATAGACTAGCCGATTGAGAACACGAATACACAAATCTTACGCGTAGATTTTCTAAAATAAGGTTGAAAATAGCGAAAAAGTGAAGACAAAGTAGAGTGAAGTGAAGAAGTGAAGTGCCGCCCTTTGCTGCACCGCGAAACTAACACCGAAGTGGTTAAAAGTGCGTGACAATTATTGTTAAAGGGGAAGTGAACGTTTTTGTAGTGTCGTGTTGGAACGCAAGAGAACAAAAAGAAACTAGAAACACTACCATGAGAGCGCGCAGGCGACAGACCATGCGGTGACTCTGAACGCCAACCAAAGATGGTAAAATTACTTCTAAAATGTAATTAAAGTACATTACTCATAATTGCCTAGAATTTTCTAAAATGTAATTAAATTGAATTACTCAATATTTTCCTAGAAATACCTAACATGTAACTAAATTAAATTTTAGGAAATTCTAGGGAAGTAATGAGTAATGTAACTTCATTACATTTTAGAAGTAATTTGTCATCTCTGATTACGCCACTCTGCGTGATATTGCTGCCCTAAAAAAACACGGGAACGCTTATTTTGGCTGATGTCAGTATTTTCGAGTGTAAGCAACGACTGCCGTACGCAACAACTTCCTAGGCTGGTGCTGGATGGCTCTTCTCGTCTGCACTTCGGAACTGTGAACACCGTACAGTGGTGCCCTCTTGTGCGAAAGTTGTGCGTGTGTGTGTTTGTCTCTAACTTTTGTTTTTTTTTTTTTTTCTATTCGGCCAGAGCACTTACACTGCCTACCCGTGGCAAAGGGCATGGCCAATAAATCATCACTCCTGATGGGGCAGTTCCGCCATGCGAGTACAAGTGTCCGGGTGAGCTACGCATGAGGTGTCAACATTCGCGCGGCCTAAAAAGGGCGATATTTTTTTGTGCACCAAAGCATTCAGTACTGATCGTGGGTCCCACGAAGAAATATTTTGCTTGGTGGTCTGGAGCAGCAAAGGACGTGGGCGTTCTGGAAAACACGAAACCGCTTTACGTTTTAGTATTGTATTCGGTTGCTTATATACCGCAATAAGCGACCGCTGCGTGGCTTGCTTCCGGATTATCGCGACGCAAACAGCGGCTGCATTACCCGCTGTTTGCGTCATGGAATCGCAGTGAAGGAACTGAGGACGGAATATGGGTTCTGCGATTAGTGATTTCTCACCAATTAAGGCATCTCTTGGCCAAAATGTCTATAAGAATTTTAAACTTTCGTCTGAAAACAACCTGCTGGTTGCCATTAGTGTCTTGATGTATGTAGCATTGTGAGCCCATTGTAACATAGAAAAATTTAACCAATCTATTGATACTAATTAATGTAATGAGCATTGACGGTCTACTGAGTAGGGCTGTACGTCATCGGTTGCCATCCTGGCGGGAAATTTGAGAAACTCGCGACTGAACCCTACGCCACATTTTTGCTGTGGGCGAGTTCAATATCCCTGACTTTCCTCGTATAACGAAAGAAATAAATGGTCTCATTTTAGTGTTTAGCGCCATAAACATAAGCCTTTATACTCATATCTTTGGTTTTGCCTGATATTTCACCTCCCAAAATATCCCCATTCCTTTCGAGTCCGTATAACAACGTTAAGTCAGCTGTCTATTTCTCCAGTCCCAATAACATCGATGTTTTCGCCCACCACCTTGTTCAAGATATTTTGGAAGCTATCACGCAAAGAGAACCCAGTTACTGCCGATAATCTAGTTGTTTTGTTTGCAAAAGGCGGGCATTTGCAGTAGCCTCAAAGGTTTATACAGATAGTGGGATACAATGTATCACAAACCACACCTCTAGAAAAAAGATTAAAAATGATTAACAGCAATTATGGGCTTCTACTGCAGCTTCTTCTGAGTAACACGTGCATCTTTTGATTTTGCCCGAGGTGCTAGTAAGTAAATTCAAAATTAAAAATATCAATGTTCATCACTTCCGTTAAAAGCACTAATAATGTGTTTACGGATAACGTGCAACGGCGTACTCACGGGGTGCGACAATTTGCTGGGGACCTGCAGAAAGAAGACGACCCGACATGGTATGAAACGAACGGGTTGCAATATAGCGGTCATCCTCGAAATTCGCGACGCCTTGTCTGGTTCCCTCCTATGAATCGCCGTTGCCATTCACAGTTTTGTTCGTTTTATTTTCGGATTAACCTCATGACGGCGCTGTATTAAATGCACCTTGTTTACTATCCTTATATCACTTTCGGTTTTTTAGTTCTGATGGTCGTTTTTTAGCCTATCCCATGGCAGCGCTAAATTCCCAAGATATTCGTGATTTCATTAGATCGTTGGCAGTTATTCTTTAAACATATACCGTCACATTTGGCTTTCGATAGACTTGGCGCTGGAGCAGCCGCCGAAATATTCATCCGCAACAAACTCTGTAAAACTGATTAGGCTACGGCTCCAACTTTACTCCGTCAAATTTGACGGCCCACACACGGGTGTATGTACGGGACCAGGACATGTACCCATCAACTCTGTTTACTTCCATGCAATGTCCTATTACACTGGCATAAACAAATACGTAAATCGATAAGCAGAGCGCTCTATCTCGTGAAATAAAGATTTCATGCAGCGTAGGCATACGAGCCTCTCAAATCCGGATAATTATACTCACTGTCGTAATCATCCGGTGCTTTACGAGTTGAAAAGAAACATGAAAGAGAGGTGCAGGTGTCAACAATCGTTTGTGAAACATACGTTTGCCATAGCGTTTTCAGTTAAGAAACGTGTCTCATCAAGTAACTAAGAGACCCCGTTACAGGTCCTGTTACTGAAGGAAGTGGTCGAGAGATTTGCCATTTTGACAATGGCATCCCTCAGTATACCGTAAAACGTTACTAGAAAGAACCAAACATATGCACGATGCCACATGATGTGTTATCAAAGATACAGTGGAACCCCGCTGATACGTCCCCCGGAATTACGACGACCCGCTTCTTACGACGGATCACGGCAGTCCGGAAAAATTCCCCATAGGAAAAATGCATTCAAAACTCCGATGATATGACGCTCCGGTGCAGGCGGTCCGCTTCATACGATGGACCCTGGCGCGGATACACCGGCGTTTTCCCCGTATTTTACCAAGCTTAGCTGCCTCGTCCCGACCTCCTTTATTCTTAACCGCCGTTTAATTCTGCCTGATGTGCAAAGGTCCCCAGGGGGGCCAGGCCACTTGCTGAACAGACGCAAGCAAGCAGGCGACTACTCGTGAGCAGGAGTTAACCTGCGACGGCCCCACGCCGCAGCAGTGCGCCAACGCGCCAACAGCGAGAAGTCGAAGTTCAGGGGGCAGGCGGACCGTTTATTTTAAGCTCCCGTACAGACATACGACGAAACCCCACGGCGATGACGCAATCTCACTGCGAGTTTCTTCCTTTCAAAATGCTCTGTCTCTCCTTCTCTCTGCTTACCAGTGTCCTTCAAAGCCGCGTTGTCATGTCCTCCTTTCTTTGGTAGAGTGCCTCAATTCATGCGCGTCCGCCGCAAGGGTAGAGACACATTTACGTTGGCACCATCATTCTGGTTCTATCGCCGGCCGTCGTCACGGTAGAAAGACCACGCAATATTTTTCGTCGCAGCACGGTTTACTCGCGTATTTTGAATCATCTTATCTATTTCGCTTTCCTGAGTCTTGTGGGAAACGAAAACAGCTAAGTGGTGAGCACTTCGGCCCAATAGCGACGACACGAGACCGCTCAGAGGATATCTCCACCAAGTACAAGAATGCTGCTATTTTTATCTCGGCCTTGTACAATCTTTCGTTTCGACTACGTCGGCATAGTCTCTCGCGCGCGAGGCGCGGCACTGTCGGGCTAGAAATAGCGCCGGAAAGCACGGGTTCCGCGTAGCGCACAGCGCTTGGCTGGCGGGCTAGCTGGGTAGCATGGAGAGGAGTGGGGCAAAATATAGGCGTTATTTTTATTTTTAACTTTGGATCTCAGCGAAAGGTTCGCGAATCACGTACGAACGCGGTAAATTTAGTAGTTTAAGTACGCTCTTAGCCAGCTTGTCGTGTTAGACCGTCTACTTGGCCATTATTTACCTGAACCCCGGTCGTACGACAACCCGGTAATACGACGCTTTCTCACGGTCCCTTGAGAGTCGTATTATCGGGGTTCCACTGTATTTGTGTGTACAAGTTGTCAATGCCGCTATGCTTACGGTACGGGCTCGCTGGATCAGGGGTACCTGCAAATTTGTATAAAAAACTCAAGTTGTAAAGTAATCGAAACGCGTGGCTCACCACGTATGTACACTATTGGGAACACCTCTGGGATGGGCTTAACAAAAACTACAAAATAGGCCTAGTTTATTTTGATCTTTTTATTTTAAATTAGGCCTTTTAAGTAAGCAAAGGCGTTCGCATCTCCGGTGCTCGTCACCTAGCAAGAACATAAAAAACGGTTCAGCTAAACGATCTAGAGCAGGTTGTATGAATTTATAGCGGGATGTCCCCGCCGGGTTCACCACTGCAGTATGCAACAGTAAAATGTCTCCGCAGCGATATACCGTCGGCTCTTCGGCTTGAATTATTACTCCATTTGTTTATATAACAACTTCCACTGAACCAACAGTTCGGCATGCTCCCAAGTTCTTGCGTTAAGTTGCAGGGTTTTTCAAGGGAAATGCTTTTGCTTTGAATGAAAGGAATGCTTAAAAATCGTTCGCGCCTTTTTTTTCTTCTTCAGGTTTTCTAACCGGCTCGTTGAAAATAGCAAACGGTCGTGTTCACCCAAAAATTTTTTTTCTCAAGAAATAATTCGCAAATATTCAGGAGAAATGAAACTTTATCGGTTTGATGGAACAACTGACAAATGTGGTAGGTTTACATAGGCTGGGAAGAGAAACTACTACTTTGCCTAATTAAAAGGGCTGCTTAGTCCCGCTAGCAATAACACCAGTTTCATTGCACTGTTTAACGCACGAAGAAGTGGCGACTTTCCAGCCAGGTTATAGCTTGTATTCACTTGCGAGGCCTGCGAGCAGGCAACCATCTAGCAGGCAACCGGCAGGCAACCAGGCCGCTACTGCATCACCGCTGACGTAGTGTAGCACGAGACGGGGACGTTTTAAAGCAAAGCTTTACTACTTTCGTCCAGCGGTTCTACGGAGGATGCGCAAGGTGACCTTTTGACCGCAGACGCACTCCCGGCGAAAACACCCCTCGAAGCACATCGCGTGATGCGCCGGGCCCGCTGTAGGTGCTGCGCCCAAGGCCCGATTTTAAGTAGTTGTGCTCACATCACCGCCGCTCCCGTCGCGGCGGCGGCGATGGGAGCGGCCGCTCAGCTGATCGGCAGCTGACCAAACCCGAAGCCTCCGACGCATGCGCAGCTGCGTCGTCTCGAGTTATGTGACTCATCTTGCACCGCGTTCGCCGTTCAGCTGCACGCGGTTTTGGATTGGTTGCCTTGTAGCCTCACTGATGCCCGTTGATGATGCAGTACACTCTAAGAAATAAGGGAGAGAAAAGGGAGGAAATCCTGCTTTTCCTCCCTTGCGCCCGTCCGTTCCTCCCCTCCAATGATGAGACGTTGCGCGCCCTCTTTCGGAAGCCTTCAGAGGGAGAGAATTTCCTCCCTCCGGCGGCACGGGGAGAACGGGGAGGAGTGGGGTGTGGACGACTCTTCAGCGTTCAAGCGTACGCTTTTGGCGTTTTCTCGTTTATCGTAGCGTAGCTTATTTATTATTTTTTAGCGTAGCTTATTTAGTGACGCTAGCGCGAGCGGCTGCGTCATGGCGGCAGCGCGCATGAGACCGGCGAAGTCGCGCGCAAGTCGCTGCGTCGACGGGCGTTGCTGGACACGTATGACATCCTGTTGAAGTCGTTTATGAGCAGTTATTGTCGATTCTTGAACTGCAATTATCAAGACTTTAGCTTTACCCCCCCCCCCCCAAAAAAAAAAAAAATCGCTTGTCGTCATTAGTTATTGCTAAGTATGTTGGCGGGCAAATATTTAAATGCTGCGAAATGTATCTCGAGCAATCACGGTCAAATCAGAACAAAATAAGATAGGATGATAAACGAAGACGCACCTCGTACAACTTCTTTACTTGCTACTTGATTTAACCTTCATGCTGTGTACCGACTGCCCGTTCAGGAATTGAAATTGTAAGCAAAACAAATTTCAGCGCTGCTGTAACACTGCGGTTACCGTGGAACGTCATTTGTACGTTGAAAGGAAAGGTACTCTGGCACTCTGTCTGCACCCTGTAAAAACACTGATCAAACTCTCGCCTCTCGCCTAAAAAAAAAAAAAAAAAAAGAAAAAAAAAAAAAGGACAAGGAAGGATTCGAACCACGGACCTTCAAAATATAAGTCCGGCTCGGAACCGCTCGACCACGCGAACACACGAACGTCTTCCTAGAATCAGGTGTACCAACTGAGGCTGCCCACGAATAGTGTCGGGTATGCTTTCTTTTGGTTGTATTTGATAGATTTTAGCAATGGTAAAGGCTGCTTTCCTCTTAATTCGCTCGGCGAGCGAATTCATCCGGCTCAGCCGTCCGGCTCGGCCATCCGACTTGAGTTGGCTCTGCCCATCGGCCTTCGGCAACATGGCGGCGGCGACCTGCGGGGACGGTGTGCGTCGTGCGTCGCACAACTTGATTGTGATATCAAAACGACAAGCACTTGCAGAAGTTACAACAGAGCATGTCGGTCCTGAGTCGGTACTGCGATATGCGTTTATCGTTGGTCTATTTCAAATGTTCGCGCTTTGTGTGGAGCCGAGGCAGAAAAGGCACCAGTACCAACGTCTGCGGTGTGGTGCGCCGTGTTTTCGTTTTCTATCAAGTGTGTAGAGATACGCTCATCGTGCTCATCGCTAGCGCGAGAGGACCGATAAGTCCAATTCATCGTGGCCCGGCTCTCGCGCGCTCGGAGCTGTCAAGGTCTGTCTCCGCGCTGGGATCATCGACAACGTTCAAAATACGGTCACTGTGCGTGAAATCAACGCGCCGGTCAGCGCTTGTGTACAGTGCAAGTTTTCATATCAAGTGCGTACGCCGTGCTGTTATCTTCGCTTGATGTATCGAAGTTTGGCTCTCGCAATCAGTCGTATGCACCAAAATCCACGATAATGCGATTGACGTGTGTGGTACGTCGCAGTTCTCCCGGAGTTGAATGTGTGTATGTGGAGCTACGGCGCCGCAATCTCCGATACTGCAAGAAACACATCGCATCCGAGAGGTGCACCTTTTACATCATTTCCCCTGTGTATATCTGCGCAGTTGGTGGTGATGTGTGGCGGTTTTTCTTCGTTTTAAAATGTGGGTGCCGCTGGTGGACTGCAGCGTTCCCAAACCAGCGACGTGAGTGCTCCGCTAGTTTGCCTATTCTAGTGGCCTTGTGATTTGGTGGCAGCTGTGCTTTGAGCAGCAACTGCAGTGTGTGTCCAGGCTGTCTTTTTTTTTTTTTTTTCGTGTTCAGCACTGCCTGGTTACGTGAAGGGTGCTTCATGCGAGATGCTGTTTCGGTTTGGGACTAGTTTTCGTGGTCATTTCACTTGCAGCTGTTGTTTGTTTACGCATGCCGCGTATAGGCACTAGGTAAAGCTTCCATGCACCACTATTTGAAAAAGTACCTTTACTAATGAAGCACGTGGTTATTGTTAATGTAATCATCATGCAGTCATGACATATTCCTGTGAGTAATGTTTACACAACCATGTTCACAAAATGGTTTTTATCATAAACCTTTTCAAATGCCCATTTACGCTTTTTTATTATTGTTGTTTGCTTTGAGCCACAGCAAAGTTGGCTATGTTTTGGTCTTCCCTGAACTCTTAAAATGCCAGCACTGTCAATCATCAGTGAACATTCTTAAAGCTGAATCGGGGGTAATTCGTGTTCAGTGGGTGGCACACATGACTTCTTTTGAGAATCCCTCTTTGGTCCCAACGTATCTAGTATTTTTCAGCTTGATTAAGCTAATTGAATATGAGGGGTCCCAATTTGCTGCTTTGTTGTTTGGTTCTAGCAATGAACTGAAAAACCCGAGCTGTGACTCTGATAATGCTTTAAGATTTTGCCATAGAGTTCCAGATTGATCATGCCCCTCAGCAGTTGGCGATGTCGCTGCAGGCAATGATCTTGTTTTCTTCCTTTCCCCTAGTTCGATTTCATCGTATATCGCTTTCGGAACCACTCGTTCCCAATATGCATGCGGGACAAATCCACAGTGCTTTGCTCCGCTACAGTACGTTTTTGGCCAGCTGCATGGCCGGGATCTTGCGTGCTGGATTTTCTTTTGCCGGATAATGTCTACATACGAACTTGTCCGCGAGGCATTGAATTTTAGTGACTCAGTTGCACGCGAACGGCTTCCAGCTGCCAACATCTTCATGAATCCAATGGAGTGCTGTTGTTGAATCTGTCCGTAGGTAGATCTTTGAAGGCTGTTGCTTGAGGGTTTCCAAAATAAAGCCACTCAATTGAACAGCAAGCAGGCATGCCATCAGTTCCAGTCTCGCCAGTGTAATTTCCTTGCCTGGTGCCACCCTTTGTTTGCTTACCAGAGTTGTCGATCTTCTACCGTTTCCACCCTCCAGGGTGAGGTAGGCAACTGCCTCATATGTCATTGGACGGGTATCGGCAGAAATGTGAAAGCAGTCCGCCCTCCCTCCATTTGTTTGCGACCTGTAGTACCGGGGTACTTGAACCTCAGGGAGATAGGGAGTATGTCTAGCTACACCTTCCAGGCCGCCGTGATGTAGTTAGGTAGCGTGTTCAAGTCGATGTTTTTACACCACAGTTCGTGGAACAGGACCTTGGCATGGACAACAAAGAGAGAAAGCCCCCCCTCCCCCCTTAGTGGTTCATGTTGAACCTCAGTGCAGACGACCAAGACGCAGTGCGATAGCAACACGACACACGAAGCACTGCTGTGTCCTGTCGTTTGCGTTAGGGTTCAACATTCATCACCAATTCTCCCAAGTTTTCACGTTGCACCCTAGTGGGTGTAACGCCATTGTTTGCAACATGGGCCAATTTGTGAATGGTTCTATGCCATGAATACAATCCATGCATGAAGAGAATGTTATGTTAAGTGGCCAGCACACGGGTCCCACGTACGTCACAAAAGCTTTAGCACACCCGACAAATAACCGAGATGCATGGTAGCGTGGTAGTCGCGTTGAAATCACTGGCGTAGCATTTTACTGCTTCAAACATTTCAGTTGCATTGTTGTAGAGCTTCACTACAGCTTTCTCAATTTCAGCTCCTGTGAGCACGTCATCCGTGTATGTCTCACAGTTTAAGGGTACTGCTCTTTGTTTAAGTGGCGTTGAAGCGTTTCAGAAAGTAGAAATGAGTTAGCTATCATTCCGAAAGGGATTCAAGTCATTCAGCAAGTCAAAACTGGTGAAAGTGGTACACCCGGTTTTGGTATTGCTTGAAACCACAGGAAACCCAATGCATCTCTGTCCACTGGTTTTATGCCAACCTTTAAAAATGCTTGTTTGATATCCGACCCTAGCACTACTTGATGTCTTCGGAAGTTCCGCAATAGGGCGTATGCACTGGCCTTTTGACGGTGCGACGATGCTACCTACGCGACGACACCGACACCATATCCACGGTTGCATTCTGCCGTGCAGGCAGCATGCTTCCCGACGCAAAACGTGGTTTGCAGCACAGTGTTGGTAACAACGTTCGTGTGGGCAGTGTTTTTTCTGCGTGATTCGTGGGTTTGCGAATGCCTTGTCACAGGGACTAGTCAGCATTGTTGTTGTTTCGAAATTTCGGACTGTGCTGTTCACACTTCCACAACCGCATACCCGAAGCAGGCCCCACAACAAAAGCAAGCATGTCGCTTTTTTTTTTCTGTTTTGAAGCGAGGCTAGAGCAGTGCTTGAAGACAGTCTGACTTCATGCAACGAATTCGCAAAGTAGCTATCGATAATGGGTCTAATCAGTACCGAATCAGGTGCGCCCACTTTATTTCAGGTGGAGACGACGGGCGTCAAAGCTTTCACCTCATACCTTGCACACGCTTGTAACACGATGTGTTAAGGTAGCTGGCGTACTTTATCGATGAGGCTAACCCGACTGGGCATCCAGCCGCAGCCTTGTCTACTTCGAGTGTTTTTAGGTGAATACGTGTACATGAAATGCAACTTTTGGTCAGGTAATAGTGTGCATCCAACCCTTTTGTCGTCTTCGACTGCTCTTTAATGACCAAGTGCATTCTGTGATTATGCGCTAAAACTTGACGTTGGCTATACAATTTAACTACTTCAAAAACAGCGCAGAGGTGAAGACTTTTTGAGTGACAAACTAGAGCAGTATTGTTAATCACTTGTCTTGGCGCTGTTTTTGAAGTATTCAAAGCATGTTCCATAACCTCGTTTTGCTTATAATTTCCACCTTGTCTACACCGAAAAAAAAATGCACTTGAAAATTATTGGTGGAATCTTTGTCAACATGGCTGCACCAAATTTTATATACATGTCTCACGATCGCTTCCACCCAGAGCCGCTGCGTAATTGCTCACCTTCATTGGGAGCTTAGGTAAATGAAACGGGTGCAACACATTCAGTACTGATTAGTCCCATTATCGATAACTTCTTTGTGAATTCGTCACATGAAGTCAGACTGTTGTCAAGCACTGCTCTATACTTTTCCACACCTGCCAGGTTTCCCGAATAATCCGGGATACTCCCGGATTTTGATGGTTTTGTACAATTGTATGGTCGAAACGAAAATCTCCCGAATACACACCCGTGTTTGGCTAAACCTTTCTCCCAGTCTAGCCACATTGTGCTAGACACCATGCATCCTACACCACTGGACATCGTAATAACTTGTAAAGCATAGTTGGCAATGCACGCAAGTTGAACTGGTCAGTACCACAGAAACGCTGAATGCGAGAGGCATTTCAGCATGGTAAATAAAATTTGCCCCCAGTTCCGAACATCAAGTTCTCGCACAATCCGAGGTCAGTCGCGTTCTTTTGGCGAAGTGTAGCAGGAACGAACATTGTTATGCTCGGCAGTACTCCCAGGAGTTGTTAAAAAAGGCGGCGTCAGCCTCATGGAAGATTTAGCAGCTGACCAGTCGTGTAGCTCGTTATTAGTTTGGACGAAACAGTTCAGCTACTACTCTGTTGTGTTGTAACTAAATTAGAAATGCATGTAAATGTAAATCATTCCATTCTGTTGCTACTAATTTTTGTATCCCTCCTACTCCGCCCCCCCCCCCCCCCCGGACTCTCCCTAATGCCATCTCGGCAAACCTGGCAGGTATGATTTGCTTCGAAGCAGCAAAAAAAAAAAAAAAGTGACACGCTTGCTTTTGTCATGCGGCCTGCTTTGGATCTGCAGTTGTAGCAAGCGTGCACAGCGCAGTCCGGAATTTCGACGCGAAAACAATGCTGACTACTACTTGTAACAAGGCATTCGCAAACCCACAAATCACTCGGAAAAAAACACTGGCCATAGGAACGTTCTTGCCAACACCACACTGAGAACCACGTTTCGCATCAGGAATGGCACGGCCCATGTGACAAAATGCAACCGTGCAGATGGCATCGGTGCTGCTTAGCAAATTGCACCGCCACGCATTCGAAAGCACATCGCATACGCCCTATAGACTGACTAAATCGGTGGTCAGGTTCAGTGCGCTTTAGAAGTTGTTGAAATATTTTGGTGAGTTACTGTGCGATGAGACATCAAAACCACCCGAAGCTTGTGAGAGTAATGCGCAACAGCCTAGTGCAGCATGTAGTAAACGGCATCGGCTTCACTCGTACTGCCCATAAGTTTTGCTATTCCTAGCTGGTCGTAGTTTCTGGTCGTAGTTTCTGCTCACAGCATCGGTAGTCCTGACACAATTCTGGGGAGTTTAGAAAGTGTTTTATCAAGTGGTGTAGCGACATTGGCTTCTAAGGAAGTGCCTCCTTCTAATGTCCATCCATTTGTTTGGTGGTCTCCAAATAAAATTTAACGTTAGGATGTGGGCTGTTTGTTTCCTCGATGTCATTCACTCCAGTTGATTCCAGTGTCCAGGACTTGGTCAACATATCAGCCACATTTCTTTCGATGGCAGACATTTGCAGCATGACTGTTTTCGTGTACTGCGCAGCTCCCTGAAAGGCTGCCACTCCTACCGTTGTGCGCTGATCTTCCCCAGCTCAATTCTTGGTAATTTTACATTCATCTGTTGTGGCGTCATCTGTTGAGGTTCGCCACTGTTCGTTTTTTCAATTACATGAATTGCTGCTGTTTGACCCGGAGAGTTGCTCTCGGTCACCATACAACTACTGCTGCAGCCGTGCCAAGCATTGCATGATGCGGTCAGTGTACTCCTGTACTTGGGTACATTCTTCCTCCAAGTCATCCTCGGAAATGAGGGGCTCAATCTCGTTGAGAGTGTCCAGCTTCATCTGTATGAATGTCAGGCGTGCATGCAGCACTCTCGATTCGTTGTGTTACTTCTTTTTTTTTTTTTAATGTGACAGAAGTTTTTAGCTGTTACAGATATTGTTCATCTGCCCGCAAAACGCAGGAAAATAAACTAGAGGTGTGGTAATTTCTGAAAATGTCGAACACTTTGCGAATATTGTTTTCTATTCAATTTGCAGCGCATTTTTGTTTTCGAGTGTTAAAAATTTGGGAATAATTGAGCAGTAAAAGTTGGATCTGCCGCATGACATTCAAACTTTCTAGCTTCACTGCATGGCATGCCCTCTTTCACTGACTTTTTGCATGATGCCGAAGTTGTGCAAAAAAGCTTAACACGCGGTCGTACTTTGATTTGATTGAAGGGTTTTAACGCGCCGACGCAACGCAGGCGATGAGGCGCGCCGTAGTGGAGGGCTCGGGATTAATTTTGACCACCTGGGGATCTTTAACGTGCGCCGAAATCTCGTACACACGGGTGTTTTTGCGTTTCGCCTCCGTCAGAAAAGCGGCTGCCGTGGCCGGGAATCGAACCCACGACCTCATGCTCAGCAGCGCAACGCCTTAGCCACTGAGCCACCGCGGCGGGTCACGCGGTCATACTATCACACTTAAAAAAAAAAGAGAAATTACCAAGTGTATACCAACTGTGGTAGAGGTTTGAGAAGTGTCAAAGGCAGTGGGGCTCAAGATCATCGCTAATGACATCGAGGTTTTCCAGGCTTTAGCACACCATTTGCTCTCTTCTCATTTTTCTTCCACTCAGTTTTTATGTGTATACCAACTTTCAGCCTTTTGTCCACCTGCTTGAGGGTCTAGCTTCCATCAACACCGGAAGATCAGAAAATAAATTAAAAAAATCACTCCACAAAGTGAACACCCTCTTCCAAAATGCTTATGCGGAGGCCCATACTCTGTGAAAGAGAACACGTGTCATCTCTTGTGCTACTGCATGCAGTATGCAACCCAACACGAAACAGCGAAAAGAACTCTTGTGCAATTGCTACGAAAAAACTTTTCAGAACTGAATCACTTTAGTGAACTTTGGCGGTCACGCTGACACAGTGCTAGGGACAAAGGCTCTAGATTGGTTGAGGTTCTATCCTCAGATCTGTTTTCCTACTACTGCCATTTTTTCAAATGTTCCTGATTTATTTCATTCTCCCTCTTATTCATTTTTCTGCGTACTCTTCCACATTTTTTTTTTCATTTACTGTGTTCACCCCATCTGACGCAGCAAGCAATGCCATTTGTGGGGCTGTCTTCAGTATTCATTAAAGCTTTCTCTCTATCTCGAATCATTTATTTAGCATTACTATCATCATCTGGAAGGCTCCCGTGCAGTTACAGCTTTCAGCCCCATTTCATGCAGCAATGGCCTCGGTCTGCCTTGCGTGGTTCTTCCACTACACCCTGTTGCACTAAGCTCATGTGCTTGCGCTTTGTGTATAAAGTAACCGACAGGCATCCTGAGCTTGAGAATGCCTTGATTGGGCTGTGTCTAGCTGCCATTCCAGGTGCAGAAGCACAAATGAAAGGGTGTAGCACTTTTGTCTTCTGACTGGTGCCAAGCGTAGGGAGAAATGGAAAAGGGCACTAGAACGGTCGGAAGCTGACTGTTTTAGCTGATATGTTGATATGTTGACTAATTAAGTACGTCCAAACCCACTTATAACGAACTCAATTTCTGCGATGCACACATTATATGAGGGCTAGTTATCTTCAATGGTAAGAATGACCTTATTGCAGAGAAAGGTACATCTAGTAAACTAATTTAAACTTGAGGCTGCTGCTTAATGACATTGAAAATAGTGCTTTTTACACACGACTTCGTGTGAAGGTGCTCTAGTATACTTCCTTCAACGTAAGAGAAGTTCCACAAAAAACATTAGAGCAACCTACATACCTGACCCAATAGCAAATGTTTGCAGCTTAGATGAATCACCTATGTTGAATGTGTCTGCCTTGTTATGTGAGGACACAAGACACACCACACAGGGTGGATTACTAGTAGACGTCTCTGTACAGGCAGCGAGGTGAGTGACTACGAAGGAAAGTTTGACATCCACCTCAATGCAGCTGTACGGCTACAAAGGATAGCCGTAGAGCTCTCTCAGAAACTTCGCAGTTGAAGAAAAATTAGTCCTGCTCCAGGATGTGGTGTGTACCTATAGTGGTGTGTGGATATAGTGTGTGACTCACGGGAACTTGCAGCGAACCGTAGCTATCAAACAGGTAGGGGAAATTTGTAGAGGAAATATACGGGATATTAATGCAAATGATTTCGTTGCTGGGGGTTATTGAAAAACCCTACCAGGTTTTTTGCACTACGTCCACTCGTTTGAAAATGACTTGTGTGTTGCACATGCATGTTATGTACAAAGCAGCACATTGGGCAAGTCATTGAGCTTCTGTTTAATATGGTGTTCACGTTTCTTAAGGGAGACAGACAGTCAGAAAAACATACCAGTTCTTCCTACCCTCTTGTGACCTAGGAAAGTTGTGAAACAGGATTAACTAGAAGCTAATAAACCAACAAGATAAAACAAGGACATTTTGAGCTACAAAAATTTGGCATATGTGTACGTTTTTTAATTGGGTATATGGTATTGTTAGTAGGTGTCAAAGTTTTTGCACGCCGCAAAAACAGATGTGCAGCGCTCAACATAGTTTAATCTGGTTGTCCACTTTTCTAAGCCATTGTATTGGTGTTGAGTGCATATAATTTTTACTGATTGCAAGAACATAGTGTATGTGATGATGCTCAAATATCAATTTATATTTAAGGAACCCAGAAGAAGAAAAATATGAATGGTGCAAAATGAATGGGTTCGACATGCATGGGACTACTTGATCATTGTGAGTTGTGTGCCCATTGATGAGATGTCAATAAACCGTGCTGCAGTTTAGCATCATCTAGTGCTGATCTTTTTTTTTTCGAGTCGGAATTAACTTAACTTATTGTTGTATGTAGCCTTGTTCACTTAACGTTGTGTGTTTCAAGTCTGTAATACTTAGTACATTTGGTAGCATTCAACAAACACCTTTTGTTGTGCTTTTACTTGCCTAACTTTGGCTGAAAGAGGCTTCATTTCAAAACAGAAGGCAGCATTAAAGGTGGAAATTATGGAAATGAATTAGACCTTTGTATCTCATTGAGACATCACTGCTCTTAACAAAACGCAGCCATCTTTGCTTATAAATAAGCTTAATTCATGTATCTATAGATCTCTAGGGCATGTTTGTTTTTGTACATGGCTGTCTTGCTTTCAAATAAAATTTAATCTGTGAGTATCATTTTGTGTGGGGTAAACACGCTGTGTTCTGCCAAGAGCCTTCTGCAATTAGTGTGAGACCAATTTTTCTTCAGCACCTCGAGCTGCCCTTGTCACTCATTTTTTAAATTTTTATTGAAGTGCATACTGCATATCAGAGGCCCAAGAAGGAGGGGCATAAAGGTGTGAAGATGAGAGATACCAACAGTTCAGGATACTACATGTGGCAGCAATGAGAAGGTTAAAATAAACTAGGTAAATATTCAAATGAATCAAGACATATGTTCAGATGTATTTTTTCAGTCGCTAATACATGTGGAAAAAAAAAGAAACTTTAAACCGGTGTGTACAACGGGTGAAAGAATGGCATGGTAATGACGAATAATATTTTGGAGTATGCCGTGGTCTTGTATCGAGGCCAAGTTTGCAGGATAACAAGAGCAAAAATTTAAGGCATTAAGACCCTTTTTTCCCTAGTGCTGGAATCACACCAGTTTGAATGAGCTCAGAAACAGATCCCGTGCGACCATATTGTGCGACTATAGCTATAAATCTGAACTTACTAGTAAAGAAATGTAAGATGTAAAAACTTTCTCTTTGACTAATATTTGAATCTCGTCAGCTTACGTGATCTCACAAACAGAATTTGTGCAATTATATTTGGAATAAATAAAGTCAACAGCCTTTCTTAGAGTCTTTTTAAGCAATTCGATATTATTTCCTCTATAGACCATGAGACCATGCAGGCATGCTGAAGTTTCTATCAAGTTAAAGTAGGGTACAAAAGTCGTCTAACTTTTGCTGGAGCATTGGTGAGTTTATACTTTATAAAACAGACTTCACGACAAGATGAGGAAACATTGGTTTTTATATGGGACTTCAACTCAAGTTGCTAGTTTATGTAATAGCTAAATAAGTACATTTCTGAGCTTCGGGCGACAGTTTTCCTGAAAAAGGGTGAAAAAATGTGAATGTATTCTTTTTGTCGACGATATGAAGGGAGATTGGTTCATCCGGTTTTAATCCCGTAGCCCATTCATGACTCCAGGACGGGATATTATCAAAAATGGTGAAATTGCGTGTATTGCCAAATCTGGATGGGCTAATTTACAGTGGAACCAATTCATTACAGAAAAATTGAAGAAAAGACCAAGGGCGCTACCATGGGGACCATTAAAAGTACGAGAAGAGTGTCAGCTCTATTCGCTCCAATCTGAAAAACAAGCAGCAACCCAGGCTACAATAAAGGAGCGAGGAGGGTGGGAGGCAGTTGTGAATTAATTTTTTGAAATTAATTTGGCCAGACGGCAGGTACCACCAGTAAAGTGCAGGCGGTGGGTCCGACCTTCATCTGTGAGTGATTAAAAAAAAATCCATTCTATTGTATGAATCCTTCATGCGTTCAGGTATATGGCCACCATACGCAGACGTATACAGGCACCTTTTTTTATAAACCCTGGGCCAGGTTCGAAGCCTGTGCTAATTTGCAAACAAAATCTGTAATGTCGGAATCAGCATAATTAACCGTAAACAACTGTACTGGAAACATGCAGCAAAGTGTTAAATGCGCCTAGTTGGGTTTTCTCTGAATTTTATTTATTAATTAAAACTATTCACCTGGTGGGGAGCCTTCGTACAGTCGTCCAGAAAAAGGAAATCTCGTTGTAGAACAGAGATCAAAGCCGGCATCGCCATTAAAAAAAAGAAAGAAAACACCGCGGCGTCGGTCGGTGGAACTATTCCTGTTTTTTTCAGTTAATAAATACGATCGCTGGCTGCCCGTTTTGAGGGAGTTGTGCATGTGGTTATGGGAATTTTCGGCAAAATATTCGGTAGTAGGGGAGAATGCCTGTACAGGTGAGGAGAGAAGCATTAGATGAGACAAGGGAAGTAGCCAGGTGAAAGCAGATTTCAGCAGACAATTCAAGAAGTCGAGAGAACTTTTTTTTTTCTGTCCAAGCTTATGCATGCCACTGCTGTGTGTTCAAGTATTTAAGGAGTAATTTCCTGGAAGGCTTTGTGTAGTCAAGGGTTTGCAGAGGTGTCGAAAGCAACACGTTTGCTTCTCTGTAGAAGTATCTCCGAATTACTTAATTAGGCAATGACCAATTGTTATACCTGAAACTCTCAAGTTTAAAGTGTATCTAAGGGCCCGTTCACAGTTGCAACGAAAGCAAGCGAAAGCGACGGGAATTTCGTCGCTTTGTCGCGCGACGATAGTTTTTGACGAATGGTCGGGACCAATTTTTGTCGCCGTGCCACAAAGCGACTGAATTCCAGTCGCTTTCGTCGCACTGTGAACGGGCTTTAATGTTGATCGAGTGCTTTAAAGCTCAGATAGAGCGAGAGCCTTCATCAAGGCGGAGTTCTGACCAAGTGCTGCAGTCGGCGCCGAGAAGAGGGATAGCGACGAAAGCGACAGAATTCACGTCGCTTTCGTCGCAGTGTGAATGGGCCTATATGCTAAGCTCGGTTATTTTTGTTATGCACTCGGTCGTATACAGCCTGACCTACGCTACGCCATGCGGCGTAGAAACGCGATAAACGCGATACAGCAGTCAAAAGGAATGCGAGTTGTGCCGGGAAAGCCATCGCGCGCGGGCGGAATTCGCAATAGGCCTCGTGCGCTCGTTTGGAGGCGCCACTGAATTGGAACCGGTGGCGCCCCCTCCGGCGCCGCGCCGCATTTTTTGCTTGTCCGCCGTTCCGTGCAACGCAGCTCCGCAAGGCTTTCTCTATGGCTCGGCCGCGTCCGCGCGAGGCCAGCATGACGGCGCCAAGCGGATCGTGCGTGCTGTATTGCGGTTTTAGTAAAATACAGAGCCCTGAGAAGTATTTCAAGGGAAGTTGCTTCAGGCGCGGCATCAAGCTTTACGCGAGCAACCACGTGTACGGCGTAAAAGAAGAAATCCTCAGCGAGACGGCGCCGTCTGAAATCGTGGCCAGGTGCATTCCGCAGATGAAGAGCACTTGCGACTACGACGTGCGGCTGGAGGTGAGTGAATTGTATTTGAGATACCCTTATGTGCTTATTTCACGTACATGGTGATTTGTTTTGTTTATGTAGTTGTCGCCGAACCCAAGGCGCATTGTGCGAGGCCGCTGTTCGTGCAAGGCTGGCTGCCGCGGTTGGTGTAAACACGCGGCGGCGGTGGCCGTTTTCATAAACAGCCACGAGGAGAAATCGTGCACGGAGTTGCCGCGTGCTTGGGGGAAACCCTCTGCGCGACCGACCCTGGACACGAAGAAACAGATAAAGGAACTCTTTGCAAGTAAGCACGAGGAGCGCTTTCTTGAATTGTTCAGATTATTCAACATTGAAGCATGCGTGCTTTTTTGTATTGCATCATACAACTTGATAATTATTTATACAGGTCGCCCCTTGCCTGCCCCAGTACTCAAACCCCTGTGCCCGAAAACGGTACATGCCCAATTCTCGGGCGTGAGGTGTGCGTTCGCGGACATGATCGCGTGCGAGGACAGCCACGACGAAAATGCAGATCCAACCGGTGCTTCCACAGAAGCTGTAGACGAAAGTCTCAATCTGGGCATCGAGGTTGTCAGATCGCTGCTCGGGGAAGCGCGAGAAACGTACGCAACCATGCAGGTGGCGAGCGTGGTACCCCTGACAATAAACAGGTGCAACCTGCTCGCTATGCTGGAGCAGAGAGAGGAAACGTATTACAAAACGTTTGTGAAAAAAAGCGTGGAGCAGATAGCGGATATCGCGCTTTTAACCCTGGGCCAGGCTGCTGTAGACAGGTTTGTTATATCTGCAGCCTTTATGTGCTTCACAGCGTGTTGTGCATTTTATACAAAATGGCACATTTTGTCGCAGATGGCACCAAGAGCGGAAGCACCGCATCACAAGCACGATGGCCCACCGCATCAAAACGAGGAGGACAGAGTTTGAAGCACTTGCAGCTGCACTCGCTTCACCGCGCCCATTCTGGGCGCAAGCCACAACTTACGGTAAGGATTCACGTATGGGTGCACAACCATAAACATTTGCTCAATCCGTCCTTTTTACTTGCAGTAAATAGAGTCTTAAATGCACGTGAATAAACTAAATTGCATGAAACAGGTCATATTAACAAGAAGAAGAAAGTTTGTTGAACAAACAAACTTTCTCATGTTAGAACTCCTCAGTCCACATTAACACATTTCTTTTCTTTTTTATTTTTGCAGGCAGAAACACCGAAGCCGAAGCCAGGAGGGAGCTGTCAAAAGAGACGCCAAACGCGCTTGTTTACCTTGCACGACGCACAGCCCTAAGCCAGCGCAGCCTGCGCTCCTCTTCGTACGGCTTCCACGGAAAGGAATAAAAACTGGTTTTCGGGAGCTTGTCAGCAGTGTTGGCGTAGCTGTTATGGTATCCGTAGACGCAACAGTACACTGATTTGCGTGTTTTCGCCCGCACAGGCGCCATCCCGCAACACTTCGTTACCGGCGGCGGCTGACTTCGCTAAGACCCGGACAAGCAAAAAATGCCGCGGAGGCTGCCAGGTGGCGCTGCGTGTACGGCCGAAGTAGCAGCGCACTAGCCCTATACGCCACTAAATACGAGTTAGCACCGCTTTTTTTCTTCCTATACTAGATTTGCGTGAACCACGAGCTATCCGAAACAAAATAGTAGTCAAACACTTTCCAGAATGAGGAGTGATGATAAGTTTCCAACCCGAAGACGCATTATGTGATCAACGAAAAATGCTGGGCAGACATTAAAAACAAACCCCCTTTATTATCACATAGCTGCTATAGCAGTCCATATTTCACCGTTCGTAATTTACATAAATGTGCACTGTTACAGTAGTAAAAGTAACCAATGTAATGTTTAGAATATACTTGTCCGTTATTTTCGCAATTTTGCAAAGAGCAGTAGGGTTCAGTGGTTTTCAGTGCCGCACAGCCATGATGACTATATATACAAACACTGAAGTGTACGAAGTGTCTTGAGAGGCTGTGTATGTACGCTATTTGTATATGTGTTTGCGCCGTGATGTGTTTATGTGGTTTGTGTTTGTATGCGGGATGTGTGTTGTCTGAACTTACGATGTTGAACTCTGGTTATGTATGCAATAAACGCCCTCGTGCCGTTTTTTTTTTTCTTTTTTTTTTCTGAAAGCGCCATTTTTAAAACAATTTTAACTCGACTTTCTGTCGCTAGATGGCAGTGGCTACCACGATATTCAAGCAACTGGAAAACAAATTTATCCAGCGCTTTTGAAAGCAGTGCAGTCGTTATTAGTCCAGCAGTACTATTGCTACCGGCAGAAGCATGGCAGAAGCCACTGGAGTATTTTTTTTTTTTTCATCCGTGCTGCCGCGGCTTGTTTGGTGCGTGTGGGTTAGGTTGGCTGTTTTGGAGAATTTAGGAGAGATCGCTTTGCTTGCTGGCTGGCAGGCTCGCTGATGGCAGGCTCGCTGATGGCGACTCTTGTGCGTAGCAAGTGTGGTGCAGCCATGCCCAACGTTAACCATGCCGCCGAGTGGACTCGCGCGAGTGAAGTTCTGTGCAGTGTGGACGAGTGTCCGCTTAAATCCTTCCTTCTGTGCGATAACTGCAATTCGTCGTCGCTTACGGCAAGTCACACCTTCTTTTAATAAAGCTCGCATGCGTGAAAAACGATCGCTGTTTTGAAAACCTTCAATATTCCCCAAGCATGCAAACGGGGTCGGTCAAGCACGACTCCAAGTCGAGAGCAATCGGCGCGGTACGCCATACACACTCGCGCTCAAACTCCCTCTCGGGATGCTGTTGCGGTGCTGATGAATCGACGTTTTAAATGAGATCCGAAGACGCGATATAGGCGTTTGACGTGCTGCACATTTAGAACGATGAAATGCTTCGCTGCTCACAATGCTCCGCTGGCCCCGCTCGCGTCCCGTCTGTCGACCGCCATATTTGTTTTGAGGGAGAGAGTTCCGTCCCTGACGGCGGCGGTTTTCCTCCCCCGCGCAGGTAGCAAAGTCTCTCCCCTCGCTGTGGGAGGAAATTTCGACCCCAAAGGGCCCAACATATGATACATTGCTTTTCCTCCCTCAAGGGAGGAAGCGCTACTCCATTTTTTCTTAGAGTGTATATTGAGTCTGACCTGATGTGCCAAAACATCCAGCGAGCGAGGGTAATCACGACAATATGCAGTTAACACTCGATAACAAAAATCAGTACATATAATCAGTACATATAGGCCCAAATCAGTACATATAATTTAAGTCTCCGCAGCGTATGCAAAAATAACGCTAATATCTGAAACCACTTATATGAAAATACCGCTTATTAGGAATGCTTTATCTATACCGCTGGTTTCGTTGTAACAGTGGTTTACGGTGTTTTCTTAAAATAGTACTGAACATCTCTCTTTTAACGGCGTGAGCACACAGTCGCATAAGAAGTAAAATCTGATGAGACCGTACTGCGTGCACCGCATAGACATCACTTTAAAAAAATTGGCCGCGTATCTGCTCCTTTCGTTGCAAATGAGGTCAAAAGACGATAGTCTTTATCGACTTTTGCCAAGTAAATGCCTCCCTTCGCTTTCCCGCTCACCTCTCATGTTGTTCCTCTTGCGTCGCGCTCCACGTAAGGTAAAGACGCCAAAGGTTTGCTTAAATCATTTTAAATTTCCCGCGTTGCACTGCTCCAAACCGGGTGTCTCGATGCCAACGCTGCCGTACGGCGAAGACACGCGTTAATCGAGGCGCCCTACTTCAACGTTTATAGAACCGCGTTTCCCTACTCCACGTGCGTTGTAAGCAGAACGTGGAACCTATCTAGTGGAACCTTGCGTAACTGTTGCTGGTTGATTTCTTATAATGGCGCCAGAAGCTATAGTGGCGCGGGCGACAGCAGGCGACGGCGGAGTGAATTCTTTTTCGGCAGTTGATACAGTATTTAATTTCGCAAAAGTCCAGCATGTTTGACTTTTTTATAAAAACACACTGCAAATATCACTTCTGTATTGATTTGTTGTCTCAAATTTGCATAATGTCTTGTTCTTCTTCAACAATGTTGACAAGTACGAACCTTACACCGGACGTAGACGGGTAGATTTAGGTGTGACTATATAAGACTATTGCGCAGGCATTGTTTTGCTTTGGCCGGTTGGCTGAATCGAGTCACAGACAGACAGACGGACAGACATACAGACATACAGACAGACCAAAATTTCTGGGTTTAAGTAGCCCAAGAAAGACTATCGTCTTTAAAAAACGCCCCCTTCGCCGAGAATGAATGCGAGGCCGGGCCTTCTTCTGTGATCGTTGCACGGGATGGAACGGCTTTTAGCCGTGGTTGGAATACAGCTACATCATAGGGTAACCAAGCGAAACCAAACCAGACTAAGCCAAGCTTTTGCTTTGCATATCCAAGGTTAGCTGAGCTCATCCGGAGAGATTTTTTATAAATTTGTTGCGTATTCTTGGTTAAGGCAGCAGGAGGAGGTCCCCCTGCAGTCTTTGACTTCGGGGGTCCCCCTCCTGTATCTGCACACTGTATGATGTTTCTTCTGTGACCAATAAAACACCATCCAATCTAAACGCGTGTTTCATGTTTTGTGGCAAGAAAAGAGCGGCGCGAGTTACGATTGGCTGGATTTCAAACTTAAAGGTGCTAAATTTTGTCTTCATAGTTCCTTATTTCTACAAAATAAGTTGTTGAATTTTTGTCTCGTTATACCACGGTGAGGGATATTAACGCAATATATCCATAAAATTTTCCTCGATAATCGCATTGAGACGTTAAGTTTTTGTAATCGTTTTCAAATAGGGCGATTAACATTGAGTAGTGATAGTTTCACTACTTACCGATTACAATACTCTTTTTCCGGTCTTGCTCTGAAAAGTGTGGTGAAAAAAATGTTTCACGGAACTGAGTTTGCAACCACTTCTACTTATTTATGACAATAGAAAGCCTACCAGCCTAATACAATATATGTAAAAATGATCAATCAGCTGCGTTTGATGCACCTTTTTGTTCCAAAATGTACACTCTAGTAAAATCCAATCTGTTTAAACCTAAGGCACTAGTAGGGTTTCTTTTGTGCTCCAAGCGAGCAAAACAAACAGTAAACATCAATTTTTTTTTGTAGCGTATTTCACTACTTACGGAGTACAATACTCTTTTTCCGGTTTTCCTCTGAAAAATGTGCAGAAACAAATGTTTCACGGAACTAAGTTTGTAACCACTTGTATTTATTTATTATAATAGAAAGCGTACCAGCCGAATAAAATATAAGTATAAAATTATCAATGAGATCCGTTGGATGCGCATTTTGTTCCAAAATGTCCACTCTAGTAAAACCCAATCTTTTTTAAACATAAGGCACTAGTAGTGTTTCTTTCGTGCTCCACGGCAGTAAAACAACCAGTAAACATCAAGTGTTTCGTAGCGTATTTCGCCAGAATTTGCTAAAACATATCCGAACGACTTTTTGGTTCTTTTGGCACAAGACACAATTTCAAGACACAACTTCACAGAATATCAAATGCTTTTTTAAGAAAAGGACACGTTTCCAATATAAAGCTTAGCAGAATATCAAATCGCTTTTTACGAAATTGCAGCGTACTCTCTAAATAGTGGGTGCAAAAGTATCAGTTCGTCTCATCCCAGTTGGTGTTAAAAATGCTAGTGCAACTGCGACGATTTCTCAAGTACCCTACAACAAACGTTTTGACCTTTTCATTCACATTGAGGGATTTGAAATAAATTCTCACAGACAAAATTTACTTACGCTTCTCATGTGGGGTGGCTTCGGCATAAAAAGAATAAAAGGGAGTTTTCATTAACTTACTGTGATAACGAAGCATTTTCTATTCTTGGTTCGTTTATTGATTCATTATGGGGTTCAACGCGCCAAAGCGGCACAGGTTATGAGGCGCGCTGTAGTGGACGGCGCCGGAATATATTTAACCACATGGGGACCTTTAACGCGAGCCGAAGTCTCCAACAGACCGACAGACCAGCGTTTTTGCATTTTGCCTCCATCAGAAAAGCCAACGCCGCGGCCGGGGATCGAACCCCCGTCCTTGGGCTCAGCAGCACAACGCCATAGCCACCAAACCACGGCTAGTGGTTCGTGTTTGCGTCCTGTCATACGCGTTGTATAGGTTTATTGTGTGGCTACATGATGAACACTTTACGCGAAATCACTGTTAACTCGGTGGGTTGAAGTGTTTTGTCTCCGCCGCGGTGGCTCAGTGGCTATGGCGTTGTGCTGCTGAGCACAAGAACGCGGAATGGATTCCCGGCCGCGGTGTTCATTTTTCTGATTGAGGTGAAAACCAAAAACGCCCGTGTGTCAGAGATTTCGGCGCAGGTTTAAGATCCCCACGTCTTAAAAATTAATCCGGAGCCCTCCACTACAGCACGCCTCATCGTCTGTGTACCGTGCGTCGATGCGTTAAGTAATATAATCAGAAATGTTATGTCCCTGGCCCGCGGGCAGCGCACAAAATTACCGCCGCGTCAATTATTTTAAAAACAGTTGGGTAATTGGGTTGACCAGAAAGTGGGGTTATGTTTGGTCTCGGTGGTATTGCATTCAGGACATCGGAATGTGAGTATGGGATGCAACGCCACCACCGCTCAGTGAATTAAGCTGTCTAAGCGTGGATATAGGTGCTCGTGATAACCTCCGCAAGAAAAGGTGTGCTAGGGAAATTCACAGAGACCTTCGGGAGTAACCAGAGCCTGCTGATTAAACAAACAGCAATTATGCAGGTATCAAAATACGTTAGTAATATATTGGCGATGCCTGCACAGCTATGTGCCAAGTGATAGTAACGATGGACGAAGAAGAAACGCAAACGCAAAGGAATAAAAACTAACTTGAATGGGTTGTGGGCTCTGCCTCGGAAACGCGTATTAGCCACACGTACTGAGGCCTCCACGAGTAATTTGAGTATGGTAATTACTGATGTTAGCGTTAGGTGCATACCAAATTGCGCTCGCGTAACTTCCCTCATTGCTTGGCAGTGCGAACACGGGTATGTGCCGAGTCATAGTAACGAACAGAGAAATAGGGCGTAACAAGTAAACATAATGAGGAGACACGTTTGACAATTGGGCACTCATGTGTTGCAATCAGTACATCACAGGCGCGCTGTGCGCATGTGCAGCGCCCTCTCTCTCCGCGGTCTCCTCTCCTTCGGGCGCGCTGCGCATATAAGCGGAGTGCCGCGCTCCGGCCGGTCTCGTTCCGGCCGGTCTCGAGCGAGTTCGTTCATAGTTGAAGAAAAAAAGAAAACGTGGCGTTAAACCGCGCTGCTTAAACAGTTTGTCGAATCACCAGTGATTTTCCCCGCTTCCTATTTTTTTATGACTGCTGAAGAAAAATTTCCAAAAGAGGTAAATAAATACTTACCCTTATCATCTGGGGAGGCTTGGGAGAGAAGAAAAAATTAAAACGCGTTTTGTGCAAATTCATTGCGAGAATACAGCGGCTACGTTTGGCTTTATGCGTCTAGGGAAAGAGAGAAAGAGCTAGCATATTAATACTTCCTAGAAGAGAGCCGTTGCGATTATCTCCTCTTTCCAGGTGTCTGTTTGCACGGGCCGCTTCCGCCTTCTCCACCAACTTTAGTCATGAGCGCCTTTATATATTAATCACGTAGCAACATGACTGGAGTGTTGTGCATAGTTTTGAATTGTACCTTTGAGTGAAATTATTTTTAGTACGGAAAGTAATTTTAGTGTACCGTATTTTAGGGTCCCTGAGTCGCAATTTTGTATAAGTCGCACAGAAAGGATAGTTTTACCGAAAAATTCGTCTATAAGTCGCAGCGGTGTATAAGACGCACCGGTGTACCAAACGCAATTGTTAATCAGGTAAACTCATAGAGGATCAGTTCGTTAGAAAATGCAACTAAAGTACCTGGTTGCGGCGGCCGCCGCCTCTAAACGCATCCCCTAGTAATCAGTGCTAGACACGTGCATATACCGTCCAACGTTTAGACTTAACTAAGTTCTCAAAAATGGTTTATTGATACACACAGATGGCATATACTTACAGACGGCGTTTATGCAAAATCATCGAAGCCAACTTCCACCAACTCCCTAACAAGTAATTCATCCATTAAAACCATACAGCTGTGTCTCTTTAACGTGCGCTGATGTCACGCAGCACACAGGCACCTTCTCGAGCGCGGACCACGCGCGTCTGCCACGTTTCTGATTTATTCCATATATAAGTTGCACCGGAGGATAAGACGCACCAACAAAGATTTCAGAAAAGAAACGCGAGTTTTACACCCGAATATACGGTATTTTAAAACGTTTAGATTCGTGTCGTACGCGCTTCTTTACTTACTGATGCGGATACTCTTTTTGCGATCATCACCTGCACATTGGAACGAAAAAAACGTTTCACAGAACAAATAGCAACGAGTCGAATGTGTTTACAGCCAAGCGTATCAATTAAATTCTAATTTAAGTATAAAATTATTATGGAGCAGCGTTTTAGGCGCCCTTTGTTACAAAATATGTGCCGTAGTTAATCTATCACTACTATATTTTGGTGGCTTACGCGAGAGGGAAAAACCAGAAAACATTATATTTTTGGGATTTATTTACCGACATTTAGCGAAACGTGGTCGAATAAGTTACAATTCTTTAGACGCAATACAAACACGTTCTGAAAAACAAACCCTATCCGAATATCGAACGTCTGCCAGAAAACACAGCTTACATATTAGAGAGTTTTAGCAGAGCGGGCCAGCGGGCAGCGGAACGGAGCAGACGAGCGGAGGCGCCACTGCGCATGCGTCAGTACGCTGATGCGGCCAGCGGCTTTACGACGCTGCGAGCTCGCCCGCTCGTTCGGTCATCCCAGCGCAGCGCGCCAGCGGCCCGGCGAGCGAGCGTCGGCATTCAAAATGGCTGCCTGTAGCGCGATCGGCGGTGCGTCGTCATCGCGCACGGACGCAACCGAAATGCGGCAAGTCAAGAAGCCCCGCAGTGCTTCACGGCGTACGAAGACCTGCGCATTTTGCGGGAGGCGGCCGCGACGAGGCGTTTTGGCGACGACCACAAATGGGTTCGCGTCGTCGCCACGGTGAATCGGGCGGTGGGCCGAGAATTGACACTCCGCGGAGTTCAATATTCCTATCAGACTAGTTCAATTTTTAACGGACAGATGGCGCAGTACAACGCTTGAGTCATAGTGCGTGATGGACCGTCACCGTACGCACCGGCTCCCCGGAGAACGAAACTGAGCTCTCCGAAATTGTCCTTTCGTGTGTTTTTGTGTGCTGTGTTTTTAAGGTTTGTGTGTGAACAGTTTATACGGTCTGGGCACCAATGTTGGAGCCCGCCCGATACAAAGGGTACGACCACAGATCATCATCATCATCATCTGGAGGCGGCAGCCGATCGCTCAGCTAAAACTCTTTTTTTTCGCGCGTCGTTCCGCTGGCGCTGCGCTCGTCCGCTCCGTTCCGCTGGCCGCTGGCCCGCTCTGCTAAAACTCTCTATTATTACCTATAATGTGCAAAAGTACCAGCCCAATTTACACTGGCTAGTTTTTAAAGCACCAGAGCGGGTTCTCCGATTGCTTGAGTTTCCGGTAACTTTTTCACGTTCTTGATTTCGCTGTGATTGCCGAAATAGAGTTTGGCGAAATAGACTTACCCTTGTCTTGTGGGGAGGCTAGGGGCATTAAAAAACAAGTTTCGCTTAAATTTTTGCGACTATTCAGCGTTTGGTTTGCATATTTGTTTGTGCGTCCCGTCGTGTGCTCTTGTAGCAGAATGATAAGCCTTTATGCAAATACAGCATTTTCTACGCTGCTTTAAGATCCCTCCTTTTCGTGAAGTATGAGTTCGCATCTTGACAAGAAGCGTTTTCTGGTTGGCTTTGTTTTGTCACGTGCTTCTAGCTGACAAACAGGCGGCGTGTGCTGTCGTCAGTGCGATTAACTGTGCTACATGCTACAGTATTTGACAATGTAGGCTTGTGTGTACTATTCAGAAAAATATGGCTTGTAAGTTACGTCCCCTTCGTGTTTGGCTGCAAAGACGTCACGTAATGCAAACATTTACGGTATCAGGAATGTCACATAATGGCAACTTCAGCCTGCGTGAAGATCACATAAATCTACGGCCTTGGAAACTGCAGCAGGGTGGCGAGTTGGGCGAGTTGGTGTACTTGCATCTTGGGGAACAGCGCGAACTAACAGGGACACAAAAAGAAAGTCAGCGCTAGTCCTGTCCACTTCTTTCTTTTTGTGTCCCTGTTAGTTCGCGCTGTTCCCCAAGATGCCTTGGAAACGGCGGTTGTCATCACCCCGAAATCGCGAAAAAAGTTTCACGAACATAAAGCTTTTTTAAATAGCCTTGAATTCGCAACAGCCGCAGTTTCGCCCAAGGCGCGGTTTGAAACTATCAGGAAAAAAATCAATTTCAACTGCGTCCAAGTCATAGATGACCGAGCACAAAAAACGGTCCATGTATTGTTATAATGCGTAGCATTCTTTACCGCGTAAGTACTCTCGTAGCCAGGACCGTGTAAAGCCGTGCATTTTCACAAAAATGCAGATATCGCTGAAGTTTCAGCTGTAATCGCTATAATGGCGTAAACGAGATATTATGCATCCAATTTTTTGGGCCTTCAATAACTAGTATTTCTGTTTTTCCTACGTGTAACGTTTAAATGCATTATGCATCTCACTGTGGGTAATACCCTGATTGGTGTAACCATTTTTCTTGAAGGGCTTATTCCTGTTCTGTTCTATGCAGTAGCTCATGTGTATATTTTTTTTATTATCACTTTTTGTTTACCGGTGCATTTTGGTAAACTGACAATATTTGCATTTTGTGTGTTCCAGTATGTGCCTCGTCATTTGATTCTCTTTTTTTGTTTGTCTTCTTTTCTCAGCAAAAATATGATTTTCATGTAGCGTTCTCATGTTTTTCGAATACAATATCGTTTCTTTGTTTAGTTGTTAGAGTGCATTTTTTTTACTTTGCGTAGTTTTGTTATCGCAATGGAATTTCGATACATTGGTGTGTTTTGTGTTTATTACTGTAGAAGCTGTACAGCATGCATATTTGACGTATACTGCTTGACGTTTGAATTCGGCTGACGGGCTTGTCTAGCTGCTTCTATGCAGCTTTTATCGTCAGCCTTGCGATGTAATAACGATAACTTGAAATAAAAGATACCTCACCTCAGAAATAAATGGTAACTTTACTTGCGATACGACTATCGTAGTTTATCGAATGCAATCTTTGTAAAATGCAGTACGTTTGCGAGACCCAAACATCCTTCAGACTTCGCTTTAACAATCATAAGGCTCATATCTCTGCACTACCTCACCTGCCATTATCAAAGCATGCCAATATCGTGGGTCACACTTTCGACAACATCAAAGTCACGATCCTCGAGTCTGGCTTTCGGATGCATCATGAACGGGATGTTCGCGATTCATTTTTAATCTTCAAATTTAGCATAATCGCGCGCGGTTTGAATGAAAGTGCCCGAAAACTGAGTTGCTTGCACCTGTGATGTCAACCATTTTTCCTTCCCTTTTCATTTTTTTCTTTTATTGCGTGCGCTGACATTTGTGTCGTTCCGTACCAAACGTCACAACGGTTGTTGGGATGGGATATCAGAAGCTGTATTGAATTATGGCTGGTTAAAATCAGATGAAAACAGGTCGAGATCATCGACTGAATGTTTGTCACAGTGGTAGTAAAACTTTCATTGAAAACTGGATACCGCTGTTCTAAACAGGGGAAGGGAAAGGGGAGAAGGTAGTAGAAGCATTGGGCCAGTAGGGAAGTTCTTGGCTTGCACTGCGTAACGTCTTGTTCACGCTTATGACGGTTGAATTCTCTCTCAGCTTCCAGCTTGAAATGAGTCCGTAACAACTGGTGGGCTGGGCACGATCGTCTATTGGGAGTAGGACCGGTGACGTCTCCGCACAGACAACTCCTTCCGGACCACTCTTTAGAGAATAAAGGAATATTTGGTGGATTAATATTTTGACAAGTTGTAGGGGATCAGGGTGTAGTTGTGGTGCCCTGAATGTTCGGTGTTTGGCAAAAGTTGGACATTACCACACGAGATGAGTCAATCGACATTCAGTGGCACGTGAATGTCATCGGCCAGAACTGGTCATGAGTTGTTAGGGAGGATGAAGTACACATAGGCAAAGTTGTTACCCCCTCTATTTATTAGCGTACACTATATCAGGTGTGGTCGGCAGCAACGAGTTGGCGTGCAGTACTTGTTTTACTCATTAGGGCTTCTGGTTACATAGACATTTTTATTGTCTTGCATTAAATGCATGGAAGTGTGCACGTTTAAGCATACTCACACTTTCACTGGTGGAGTCATTGCTTCGTTAGAGAATACATGTTCAAAGGCCTCGTTTTAAATTCCAGTACTCCTTTTTCGATACGATCACACTTTATGCTAAACTAGCTTGATTGAGTAAAGTGATGGTAACGAATTTATTGACACGTTTAATTTAAAAATTGACCCTAACCAATTAAATTGTATTACTTCCTGAAAAATTACGTTCTTTATTTTCTAAAAATCTCAGGAATAGTACAAATGAATGCGTTTTAATTATTTGGGGTGCGTAATTTTTACTGCTTTGAAATTTTCGGTCGGCTAATCTCGTTTTCTTGCTTGAGTTTTTTCTCGTAATTCGGATCAGTTAAAAAAAACAGAAGGGAACGATTTGGACACGGTTTTCACCTGATTGTCCATTTTTCCAATTTACTCCGAAATGCAGAATAAAACGCTATAACACCTCCACAGGAAACAGGTTAGCGGCGCCTTAAGCTGAACGAACGTGAAATGCATCACAGTGGGCAACATCGATTGCTTACCCAAGTCTGAGTTGTCTTCGGAGGCTGAAACAATGCCACAGTGGTCCAACGTGAAATAGTATCCAATTCCACGGAGGGTTTTCTAAAGAAGTTTACGTATCTGGGCCCGATTATCGCACCATCTTTTTATTTGAAAACGGCTGTAATCAGGATATGCTTGTAATAAGGTGGTGGGTGACCGTTATACTCTCGTCAGCTCTGACTATGTGAAATATCAGCTTTGCAGGTCGGGTAACGTCACAACCTCGAGGGAGCGTCTAGTATATGTGACCAATCAAGAAAGAAATCACTGAAGAGATCAGTGGCGCCATTCCGCGGACGTGGTACACACTAAACTTTTTTGAACATCCTTTTAGCCAAAAAGGGTGTAGCATAAGTGGAAAAAGGGTGTTGGGAGGCCTTTACACCCTTTGTCTTGAATCTCAAGACCCTTTTTCTAGCTCTACACCCTTTTTGTATAAAAAAAAGGGTGTTGATCAACTTCAACATCCGTGGTTTTTCTTAGGGCGTTGAAAGGGTGTGGAAAATGTGTTCAGCTGTTCATTGAATAAGGCCATGCTTGGATGCATAATAGCACTGTAAAGTAGAAGACATCCCCTCATATACTTCTCTACTCGTAGGAAATTTTCGAATTCCAAAAAATAATTGCTCGTATACAATGATCGCTCGTTTCCATATGCGGTGCCCCTCATGCCCCTAGTTTAGCTTTGGTACGTGAAACACCAATTTGAACCTTCAAAATTAAAAACACTTTAGTCGTGTGGCGAAAAGGGTGTTTTCCGACTGAAACACGCTTGGATTTCTATAGGTTCTTGAAACGGTGTGAAATAGGTGTTCAGTTCCAAAAAAAGAACAGCGGAGCCGGGGGTCACCTAGTTTCTTCCGGTGTTGCTAAGTTTGGTTATGTTTGCTAAGCTTTGCAATGTTCTTGCTAAGCTAGGATGACCGCTGAGGGGTGAGGCCAAGTTTAACCGGATTTGACAAGGCTGTTCCAGTCACCCCCCCATTACCAGGGGATCCAAAGGGGGAAACAAGCTATGTCGGCCCCAAGCTCTGCTGTTTCTCCAGCCTTGCACCACTATTGCAAGCTGTGCCATTTGTTTTGCCTTTTAGAATCCAAAAAAGACTAGTACCTTTGAAATGGTACAGTAAGAGGTGCGCATACGCATACGCCCCTTGTGCTCCCACTCTAACCAGCTCGAAAGCCGACTTCACTGTTATAATACCTATCTGCGGTGGTGCACCCTTTACAGGTGCCACAGTTCTTTTTCTTTATATATTTTTTTTGCTGACGCCACCAAAACTAGCTATAGCTTAAAGAGCTTCACTGGTAATAAATTATGTCAATTCATATTGCTTTAAACATTGTGAGGAACAAAACAACCCCCGCTTGTAGAAAATGTTCGTCCACCCGTGTAAACAGGTACAAAGTGCCTCCAAAGTTGGAGGTCTCTTCACATTTTTTTCTTAATTGGCGGTCTTTTCTTACACCCTTTTTCTTACCCCCTTTTTTTCTTTACGCCCTTTTTCTTAGTTTCGAACACCCTAATTTGTTGCTTTCACTCTTCTGGGAAAAAGGGTGTTGAAATAAGGAACACCCCTTTTGAAGGGTGTTGAGGTGGCGGGAAAGATTTGTTCGGTATTTAATAAAATTCTATCAGTTATGGAACACAAAAACTACCTCGTAAATAAAAATTTTTTGCAAACCCGCGTGTTGATTTGTATATTCTCATAGTAAAATCCATACCTCCAAAATTAGCGCTAAAATATCTGTTTTTTTTTGCGACAAGCCCACCGACTCAATGGGGGCGCTTTCCTCTGCTATATATAAAAGCAAAAACAGCACATGTATTACTAAGTATTCCCTCCCTGTACCGCTTGCATCCCGTTGGTTTTCTTGCTAAATTCATTTGTGTTCCAACTGTTACTTGTGCGTATTGACTGTTTGTGTTGAATGCTGCGCGCTCCGCCGATTCACATTGCCACCGCGCGTGCAATCACCCAAAAAGAGGGTGTGATGCTCAACACCCTTTTTTTAGGGTGTTGAGCATCCTCAACACTCTTTTTTAAGGGTGTTGAGCAGAACACCCTTTTTTTGCCAAAACACCTCGAACAAGATTTTTACACCCTTTTCGGCCAAAAAGGGTATAAAAAAGTTTAGTGTGTACCATCAATGATGTCATGATTTGAAGCGTCAAGAACGGGTGCTTCATATCAATAGGTGTTAGCCAAGGTCCAAAGTGACCCGTGCCTGAAACTTGCGGCTCATGGAAACTGTGTCGCAGCCTATCGGTTCAGGGGAGAATTTAGTCATGCCAAATACGTCAAAGGCTACATCGCATGCGAAATCAGCATGACGTCATGGAAAGAAATTTTTCTCTGCAACTCGCATTCCTTTTCCCTTGGTGGAAAAAGCAATTTCACGGTTCTGTTTCCATAAAAACCTCAAAGTAATTGCTGTATCCAAACAATTTTCGAAACGGAATTAAAGAGTAAAATTGCCTAATTGTCAGTCATCGTGTGCCAGCTTTTATTCTGTGCCTGTGTATCTTGGCCGCACGTTTATTTTACGACGCTAACTTGTTGCCTTTTTATTTTCGTCGATATTAGGTGCTGACCACGTACGAAGTATCTGCCTTTGAGAATTTGTTGCTGTTTTTTTTTTGCCAGCTTACACGCACACAGGGATTTATAAGGAATTTCAACCTATATATAAAGTGATGTTCGTGTGGTGCTTATGTATTGTTAAATTCAGCATTACTTGATTCTCTGAAGCAGAAGACGTAGGCGAACAAGATCAATGAGTCGTGCACTCAGCGTGTATGTATATGCTGAGAACTTACCTAAGAGAATGCCGATGCTCTTTTTCTTTTCACCAGCTGTAATTATTCGAAGGCATGGCTCAAAGAACTGAACAATCGAGGAATGGACATCTATGGATGTTTTATTGAGGCTTTGGTTTGCCCCTGTAGTGTGGGCTGCAAACACACCTAAGTGGAAGAGTTTTGTAATTGGCTCTTAACTGCACTCCGTACTTCCAGCTGACAAATTAGATTAGAATGCTTTCGAAAAGTTAACGTGCGTGTAACGGCGCGCGTTGGTAAGTTTACCTGTCTTTTTCGGCTTCTCAGTGTTGGAACATTATTGCCAGCGTTTAAAAACTGGACGTGCTTTCAAAGCGACGATATTTCTTATTTACTCTTCACAGTGCAGCGCCTGCAGGCCGTGCTCCTTCAATGATTGGCTGGCAAAGTTATGGAGTAAATTGTACCTTTGGCGGGAATAATTGTCACATGTTAGCAACTTTTGTTTATGCAAAGGCGACATTGTTTTATTTCGGAAGAAGCCATATTTTGTCGCATATTTCGAAAAATTGCAGGCACATTTTACGGGCTTTCGCCGCCGGGAATAAGAAGCAGCAGCCGCAGTTTTCCATGAACTGCCAGTAACAATGTTCCAACGCACGCCAGACACCCCTGTCCCAGTCTGTCCCCACTGCCTTATTCCCCCTACCCAGGACCACATTCTGTGGGAGTGCCCCTACAACCCTACCCAACCACACAATTACACCGGAGAGCGGCTCGCTGTTGCGGCGAGTCTCCAACAGCAACGTGAACTGGCGGCCCACATCATCAGGGCTTTCAGCGGCTGCCTGGACCGAGGCGGCTGATTCGCCCCATCATCCCATGAATAATAAAGTTTGTATCTATCTATCTATTGGCCGAATGAATCGTACGCAAATGGAGCAGCTTCTTGTGAAAAAAACGGGTGAACATACAAATAACATTTTATGGTTTGTATCACCAGTATCAGTACACATGATTATCGATCAAGTAATAAGTATTAGTTTAGGTCACAACATCACCAGGTGCCACGGCAGCACACGTGATGCTTTTCTCCAATCTGGCGGACAATTTTGCTGTGCATTCCGTCTCACACAACTGGAAGTCACGATATGTACAGCGTTACCCTGACACCGTCTTGACGGTGATGAACATTCATGCCCACATTCTCAACTCTGTGCGGACGCAGTCACTTTTCTCACGTGGGAATTACGCGTACATGGTTTAGGTGTACAGGAAATGTTCATTTGGTAAATGTTTTACTTAGGAACTTCGACCTCTAGAAACCGAGCTTATGGTATGTAGTTAATACAGAAGTATTTTATTCCGGTGCTTATGCCAGTTTCCCGGTAAGTCAGCATAGAATCATTGGTTTCTCTAAACATTTGGTTTCTTATAACGTGACTCAAGGTGGATGACAAAATGGTCTTTGTTGTGCGTAAAAAGTAAAGAAGTGACAGAGAGGGCTGGTGTTGAACACAACAGAGAAAATTGCCAACCGCGAAACTGCTTTGCAACCTATTTCTAGATTTTGATGTTGTTTCCTAGACTTCGCCTGGAATAGAAGATAAATTCAAGTTCCTTAACACTATTGGTACATAAGGTCTGTTGTTTGTAATTTTTAAGCCTTCACAAGACCTCTCTCGTTGAAATGCGGCAGCTACATTGCTGATGTCAATGTACCTTGCAGCAAAAACGAGCATTCGCACAGAGTCTCCAAGTACCGTTTATGTCTTAAAAACAAAATGCGAAACATGTAATTTTAATTTCGAGAAACTACCGCAACATAAGTGGCTACTTACGCTTAGCTTGCTTGGGGCTGTCGGGACCTGAAATTTTTCGCGGAATGCTTACACTGATGCAGGCAGGCTCCTTAAATATGCTTTCACACTATCGTACATGCCGATCACCGTGCCGCAGTGTTGAATTTTTCGTAAAGGAGGTTTTCTTGAAAATTGAGACAGTAATTTTGTACCTTGTCTACCTTTTCTACCCGTACCTTTCTACCTTCTTTTGGTACCTCGTTTGGGCTGGCGCTTTCGAAAAGCATTAACAGATAGCGCGAGTTCAGCACAAGTTTGACCCCACGAAGTAGAAAAAAAAATGGCGCCGCTTGCACTAGTGATGCAAGACTGTTTCTATAGAAACAGCAGAGCTGGCGGCCTTTCTCCCTTCCTCGGAGACGCGGCTGTTGTACCTCACATAGATTTCCTAACTTGAAGGTGAAAGTTCTTCGTGACTGGCAGGCCCGGTTCGTTTTAGCCACCGCCTTTCACATCTCTCCCAACGTGGACCGCGTTAGCCCGCACTAGAACCCGCGGCAACGGGTTCACCACCTCGGCGTATGCAGTGCGGACTTGGCGTCTGTGCTCCGCAATTCAGACGCCAACGCACGTGAACTGGCGAGTGGGAGAGCACGCGAGAAATCACGCTACGGAAAACTGGGCAGAGTATTCTTTAAGGTCGAGCTAGCCGACGCCGGGGGCTCCTCACGAGGCTCACATTCACGTGCGCTTGGTATTTTTCTTGCTGTTTTTGCGAGCTCCTCACAAGGGACGCGATCCCATCGCCAGGTCTTTTTTCTTGGTATTTTTTTCTGGTAACGCTGTCGGGGAGAACTACAAACTTAAACTACTGTGCTGGTAAAACATTTGCACCCCAACATACAAATGGCAATTTTGCAATAAATACTGCGAATCCTAAGGCCATAAACTATAAGGTGTGGTGGTCGATTTATCATTCCATCCCCACCGCTTGCCAAGCCCGGGATGGCAACCAATGCAGTTTTGGCGACATCCTCTATCGAGACATTATACTAAATAAAACCGTGTCGTAGTTTTGCAAATGTCCAGCAACTCACTTATCATGACGCTTCTTCTTGGTTTCATGGCTGTACCCGGGAAAAAATATAAGAAAACATACAGTGATCACATTGTTTCTGTCAAACGTCGCAAAAATGAACATTTGAACAAAAGGCTTCAACAATTTCACATTTATACCTGTTATGAGACATGAGCCGGCGAGTTATGTTTTTTGCTAATACAAAAGAACAGGTTACCACCGATACATTCATTTATTTATTTACTTCTTTGTTATACCTTACAGATTCTGGAAGAGCATTTCTTAAGGAGGTAAAAAAATAAGTTAATAACAGGGGATAATAAAACGAAAAGTACGTGCGGTAAGTAATAATTATGATTACAATTTTACAAGCGAAAAGAAACAGGTGTAGAAGCTCTCGCACCAGCTGATACGCGGGAAATACGAATGAAACTACAAAATACCTCGAGAGGTGTAACACAGTAAGGTCATAAATACAAAGACACTGATGTTTAGCATATGCACGCTTACTCCAAAAATACGTTTCGAGGCACACGAAGTCACACACCAATACAAAATACAAGGCCAAAATGAGTAAAAGGGAACTATACAAGCTGTGACTGTAAAAGCTAAAATTTTGTTCTATCCGCTTGTCTGGCAACTGAAGAAAGGAAAGTGAACAGCCAAAAAAAAATGCTGCGATCAGTGGTGTGAACCAGCATCACGACGTGTGAGGGGAAAATTCTCCCAAGACCCATTAAACCAACCACGGTAGAATAATGCCGAGCGCCATTATGCCGCAGACTCTAGCGATAGCCGAGATGGTGCTGAATGCACTGCCGCCTTCAATAAAGTGTGGAGGGGTGTGGCAATCCGGGAGCTTAGTAATAGATGCATGTAACACACAAAATTCCCTTATGCTGTGTTTCGACCAGAGCAGCGTCTCACGTCCTTGCGAGAGCAGCGGTCCCGTTTGTCACGCAAGAAAGAAACCTTTTTGAGGAAGGAACTGGGACAGAGTACAATAATGCTTCGTTTTACGTTGATTCTCACCTCTTCGTGCAATTTCTCAACTTTGAACCTTCACACTATGTTAACACCAGTTCAACCGAATCTTAAGGGGGCCCTGAAATACTTTTTCAAACTTTTATTTTAAACAATAATTGCTTTCAGAGCGTATTCAACCGACACATCTAGTACTTAGAAATAGAGGATCACAAAGTGCAAAGCCTCAAATCACTGCGCTATGCCACTCAGATAACTTAGAAACTTGCTCAAAAAAGTCTTCTCTTTCCAGATCTGGGCGTTCTTCCCGTACTCGAATTACGTCACAACAGCGGTGCAGCGGCTATTGGCTGGCTTTCCTTCAGTTGCAGTAATGAACACCCTCGATAGGCAGTTTAAAAAAGCGCCACAAAAGCAAAGCAGAAATGGCAGGCGGTACTGGTGGAACGAGCAAATCACGCCGTGCCCCTTAGTCCTGGCGATATATACAGTTTTCCGAATGCTTCCAGACACGAAGGAAAGAGTCAGAGCGTTTATCGAAAGCGTTTCAGGGTCCCTCTAAACGCTTCTTGAGAATTCCGTCCTGGATCTCCCAACCTCAGACGTTCGGGCAAAGTTCAAATTAGTGCTGGAAAATATAGAAAAATGGTGTGGCAGCTGAGAACTTACGAGGCGTGGCAGATGCAGCTTTAAAGAAACAAAGAGACAAGCGGGTAAGCAAACTTGATTTTGCAATTTGTGGGGTTCGGGAAAAGCTCGAAGAATTGGAGGAAGAAAAGACGTTGTAGAAAACTTACGAGAAGTTACGGATGCAGCTTTGGTGAAGAAACAAGCACACAAGAACTTCATTTTCTGTCCATTTTAAGCTTGTGACGAACAGTGTGCAACAACCTTGTCCACTACAGCGACTTCAACTTCAGCTAGCTACCTCTGCGAACAGCTGGCACCAACTTTTTACAAATACATTGAGGACAAAAGTAGAGGGCAAGGACTTCAGAACGTCGCAGTAGTTTTCCTCAAATGCTTTACGCGTGTGGAAGGTTAAGGCTGGAATCATGAAAGCTGTGTTACAGGCAAGTGTGTTGCCTTCTCTAACATAATTGTTGGAATTGCTGTGAGGGAAAAATGCTACGAAACTGGAGATGCGGTGGATGAATCTTCAAAAAAGAAACAAGCGAATATAAAAACACTGTTTTTGTTCTTGTATTTCTAACTAGCGATGATCGGAAAAAGTTTAAAATCTTCCAGGAAAAAGAGGCCGGTAGAAAACTTGCGAGATATGATGGACGCAGCTTTAAGAAAAGAAACAAACATGTAAGATATTCATTTTTGAACAAAATCTCTGTTACTACTAAAAGAAAGAAGCGAATACAAAAACAAAGTTTTTGTTCTTGTCTTTCTAACTTGCGATGATTAAAACACTGAGAAAAGTTTAGCTTTGAGGGAAATAGATACCGGTAGCAAACTTACGAGATTTGATGGACGCAGCTTTAAGAAAAGAAACAAGCATGTAAGATATTCACTTTAGAACGAAAGCTCTGTTACTTCAGGCGCAAACACCGAAAACGCCTCGTTCCGTATATTTCTAGGGGCCTCTATTTTACCTTCTATCTCAGCCAAGGTGAAGCCAGTGCCTCTTATGGTTGCGGCTTGTGAAAGCGTCTAAAACGGAAGACTGGGCGAGTTGGTTCTTGTTCATTTAACAGCGCTACCGACAGAAAGAGATCTTGCGGGCGCAGCTTTAAGATAACAAACAAGCAAATAAAAGACACCTCTTTGAACACGTGTAGCTCGTGTAGCTTCCCTGATATTAAATGTCGCGATCGAACTGTTGAAAATTATTCGCAAATTCTCTTGGCCCGCATGATGCAACGCACCACCATCCATGGCCAACCGAGCGGCCATTTTGAATCCCATCTACAACGGCGTGACGCGAGAAATCGTCTAGCGCCACCATTAATTGCAGGAGCAGGGAAGTGAAGGAACTCACGAGATTCGGCAGATCCAGCTTTAAGGAAAATAAACAGGCAGATGAGCAATTCAATCTCGACCCTCTACGCTCGTATAGCTTCACCGCTGCGAAGAAACTCTGAGCAAATGCCCTCGTCATGCTAATGCAACTCTCCTTCGAGGGGTGATTGTCGATCCCCATCCGGACCTGTCTACCCTCGCGAAATTGCTGAGCATCACCAGTTATCGCCGGAACAATATAGGAAACGAACTTACGAGATTTGGCGGATGCAGCTTGAAGGGAAAAAATACAAGGAAATGAGACACACAGTCTTAAAGCGCGATGCTCGCCTACTTCCCTAATAACATTGCTCCCTAGTCGCCGGAAAAGTCTAGGCAATCTCAGCGAAACTAGCCGTAGTTCTCCTAACTACGCATGAAGGAGTTCCCCGCCGTTCGCATGGCCACACTCTGATTCTGGCCTCACGTTACCTCTCCTTACACTAGTGGAGCTAAAAGTACCCCACAAGGTTCGGTTGTCTCCACCTGCTAATTAATATTGCCATCCCCTATTTCGCCACCTCGCTGCCATCAATAATACTCACCATGCTTTCTACGCGGGCAATGTTACCTCATGGACCACTACTGGTTCTCTTCGCGAAAAAAACAGAATACCGTCCAATCGGCCGTTGACAGCGCCGTACGCTATCTCCACCAACGCGGCGTCCCCTGTGAATTTTCTGAATTGGCACTGCTAAACACCAGGGCACGCACGGGGAGCAGACCGTCTTCCTCAACACTTAGTCCCCAAGTCTACCTGCAATTTCACCTCAGCTCTGCGGTATGAATTCTCCGGGTATTCGTCGTACCCCTGCACCAAGATGGGTTCGCGTGCAACCTCCTCCTCCAACTCCCTCAGGCCATCAAACAGCTCAACCATGTTACGCACCGCATGCGAACACATCGGCGTGTACTCAAAGAATGCGGTTCCTGCAAGGTCGTGCAAGCCGTCGTCAACACTCGCCACACCTATGCTACTCTGTACGCCTTTCTTCGCCCGTCAAAGCATTGAAAGTTAGTCACTGTCATTCTAAAGGCCTGCAGAGCCGCCCCTGACCTTCCGGTATCTATATCTACCAAACGAGTTTCTGCCTGGGTCCCCACCATACCCTATCGGGGCTCTTGGAAGCACATCGCACGGACCGTTCTACAGCACCTTACGCTCTCTTCAGCCGGCCGCGTAACATTTCACAACATGGGAGAGTGACCTCCCGATTCACTGCTGCCATTGCATCCCCACAACATCAAGATCTCTCCAATAACAAGCATATTAACCCCAGTTACAACCAACCACGCGCGCCGCCCGAATCTTTCTCTTTAACGCGCTCTATGGAACATCCGCACTCCCACTACGCGGACGTGTCTCACCTGCCCCTCTCATTTCTCCACCCAACAGTGGCGGTCACCTCAGACTATAGGTACGTACGCCCGAATACTACCGTTAATAAGACTCACCCTAAACGACCGAAGCGCTCCCTACCACTCATGCCATAACCACAGTCCGCACCACTTTGCGTCCTACCATCTCCGTAGACTCCCAGCACGCCTGCCGTTTATCCTGTGTGGTCACGCTTCCATAACCCACTAACACACAAGAGGGATTGCCCAATCCCTTCTCGCCACTACCTGGTTACACGTCGTTCACGACTGGTAGGGGAGGACGTAGCCCAAATAGACTCGTCCATCGAACACACCACCTTCCCTTCCGACACAACACTCCAATTGAGCCTACTTGCCGTGTTATTAGATGCGACTTCATCTCATTTACTCGCCTTGTCCATGCAGCGTCGGCGTCGTTGTCGTCCGCCTCTCCCCCATTCTCCTCGCCGCGCGAGCTGCGCTCTCCGCCGCTCACCCCCTCCTCTCCGATAGCGAACACTCTCTCGCTAAGGTGGCTAGAATTCTAGCCACCTTACTCTTGCGAGGGGCATTGGATTGGATTCGATTGGGTTACCTTGGCTTGGCTTGGCTTGGATTGGATTGGATTTGATTAGATTGGGTTTTGATTGGATTGGATTAAAGTGGATTGTGTTGGATTGTGTTGCGTCATAGCCGCGCCACGTTGCGTCATAGCCGCGCTCGTTCGATGCGTTGCATGGAGCCTAACAATTCTGCTATCGCCCGCGCAACCGTAACAAGTACCGATCACTGTGATAAAAGGAATGCTAGCACCACTGAAGACAAGGCTGCGAAGCGGCATGAACGTGATGCTGAACGCAAACGATTGAAGCGAGCAGCCGATTCCGAACTTCATAAACGTGATACTGAACGCAAACGGTTGAAGCGAGCAGCCGATACTCGCTGTGGCGTCGCATCTCCACAGGGTTCCCCTCGCGGGAAGGTGGGGTAATTTTTCTTGCACGTTATCTCCAAACTCGCCAATAGTTCCTCTTCTCGTACCCGTCTCTAACCAGTCATGACAAAAAAGGCGCTTTTACGTTATCATCCCATGAAAATACATTTCCTGCAACTTCTTGCGTAGAATGGCATGGCATTATTGGGTTTGACAAAGATATGTTGTGTTTTTTCCGATTGAAAGAAGATGGTTTCTCTACTGGATGTCACCTTCACGTAACGTTAATGACAGGTACATAGAGAAGGAGTAATTTTAGCTTGTATGCCTGCACGAAAAACGGTCGCCAAATATCTGGCCGTGGTAGTACTGAATGCTTTTCTCCAAACAAACAAATTAATTAAACAAACAATCAAGAAATAGTGGGATCTTTTATGCTCATGGGCACGAAACTATCGTTTTTTTTTTCTCGCGCAGCCAATGCAGTGATTTCTCACCTTTCTCAGATAACAGTGCTCCAACAAGCATTATCCTGGAACAAGCCACCCAACGTAATCATAGTTTCGAGGTTTCATTAAAATAAGCCATACTTTTCCTAATATTGGGGTAAAGATGATTGTTTAGTAGGCAATGTTTCCTCAGTTTGTTTATTCCACTTGTATGATTCGTTCCTCTAATTACCTGCATCACTGGGGCTCCTGGCGTCTTTGTCTTTCCTGGCCTTGTCGCCGTGCTTGTGGGCATGCTTTCCCTTGTGCTCGATCTTCATCTTCTCGCCCTTCTCCTTCGCCAACATGCCCTTCTCCTTCGGCTTCTCCTTTGGATTCGCCTTCTCTGGCTGTGGTGGCGAGCCGGAACCTTTTAAACGCAAACGGAAACCACCAACACGAAACAGGTCAAGAGCATTTAACCACACAGCGTATACGACAAAACTTCTCGGGGCAATTAGGTACGCTTACGTGCTTTTATGGCGAAAGCTAGATGGCTTCCCCTCGCGATACTGACAGCTACATCAAGTGCGCGTCTCTTATCTTTCCTTGTTTTCATCTTTTGGTGCTAATTACACTGACAGGGAGGCTCAGAACCAGAATCAAAGTTCTCCGTGGCTTGGCTGCACCTGTTCTAAGTGTGTGCCGTCACTTTCACCTGTCACGCAGAACGCAGTGGGCTAACTTGCGCCGCTGGTAATGTGCTCAGACAGAGCTGTGGTGAAACGCTCAGCTCAACCTCTGGAAACCCGGGTTCGATGCCCACACGAACACAGGTGCGTTTCTTTATTTACTTTTTACACGACTCCTTTATTTGTACCGGACAACAACAACACCGCCAGTTGTTTGCACAATGCGGCGTAAGGTTCGTGAAGGCGCTTGTGTGCACAAACTAAGGGAAAAAATGGGGAAACATTACGTGCTAGAATTGTTAATGCTCTCCGAAACGATTTGTATGTATAAAAACATGAAGAAAAATGTTTAAGAAACTTCGAGAATATTGTGTCTCAGTTAAGATATATTGATGACAAATTGTATTATTTGTGCTGTGTTAATACGTTTTGGCTGTTTATGTTGTGTAGCGATGCATAATTCCGCTATGTGATTTGCAAGCAAGAAGTATTTGTCGTGTTAAAATTTGTGAGTGTGCTTATTCTCTTTTATGTATGTTTGCACCAATTTCCTAGAAAGCCAACAAGCATTGAGTGCTTAGGCAGAGCAGAGAAAAAAATTATGTGAAACAAAAGAGAATAAAGCTGAATTAATTAATTAATTAATTAATTAATTAATTAATTAATTAATTAATTAATTGACTTAGGACTTTCGCCTAAAAACCTTTCTGCGTTCATTGTCGTTATTGTCAAGTGCAAAAAACCTTCATTCCGTTCGCTTTGCTTAAAAGTACTATTAATTGCCCCGGCTAATGGCCTTACGGTATGCTATGGGTGCCTGTTAAGTACGGCAATAGCCCATGTAGTGTGTCACTCCGCCGAAGCAACGAACCCGGATGTTAACACGCTCTCGTGCGTTTTAGAAGGAGATGGCGCCTAATTTGTAACATCGTTTGCTTTTTCCCACCTAGTTCGCTTGTCATCGCTGCAGTAACTTATAAGCATATTAAGCCCGAAAAATCCCACTAGTACTCCTGTCAGGTTCAGAATATTCTCAGCAACGCACTTTCTCCGCCCCACGGAGGAACAGCCAGCCGGCTGTGGGGATGAGGCGCAGGGGAAGTTGCGGTGATAATTTGAAGATGATTTTTTCGTGATAACACAGTGCATTGAAAGTTCGAAAGCTCGGAAAAGACCATTATCGATTACGTTCTTAGGCATTAAAAGGGCATATGCGAACGCTGACAGAGAATAGCTGTGGAGGGTGCTGAAACTTGAGAGCTTAGATTACGAGTTAATACAGTTCCTTATAGCAATCTATAAAGAAAATAGAGTGCACCTGACATGGGAAGGGCAGGAATGCGCACAGCCGGTCAGCACCCATCGGTGTCCGACACAGGGATGCCCTTTTAGCCCAATACTGTTTATGCTTTGCATGGTAGGGTTAGAAAGAAACTAGAAGAAAGTAAATTATGGCTCAACCTAACGCATATGAAGCAAGGTAAGTTGTACAACAGCGTATTCCAGGGAATGGTATACGCAGGCGACAATGTTCTTGTAGATGATCGCCAGAGCGATACGCAACGACTTATAAATATTAGTGGCCAGGAAGCCAAAGACCTCGGGTTAAATTTGAGCACTCAAAATAAGAAAAAAAATGGTTTTCAGTGACACCAGCACTGACGCAGTGCCAATTCAGCATGGCGAATCCAAGTACATATGACTACCATGAAGCATAGAACTCTGTGGGAGTACAAAATTTTAATTAGTGAGAGGAACATGGGAACGAGCGACGGTTCCGAGTCTCACCATCGCGAATGCAGTGCTCTGCTTTAAATGAAGCGCTATATCATGCCTGGAAGTGAACCAGAGAACCTTAGGCCGTTTCACCTTGGGAGCACGTGGTATAACAACTAACGAAGCAGTGCAGAGAGATATGGGAAGGGCGTCGTTTGAGGTTGGAGAAGCTCAGATTAAAATATGCTTTGAGGGGGGGTTGAGGGAAATGAATCCACGTAAGTGGACCGTTAAAGGTTAGGTACCTATACATGACAAGCGTGGGCAAGTAGTGGCTAAGAAAGACTAGAAGGCTGGCGATGAAATACGGAAAGAACAGTGGAGAATCAAAGACATTCAAGGAAATAAAAAAAGAATCAAGGCAGATAGAAACGTAAATGGAGAGAAAAAATGGAAGCTAAAACATCGTTACAGATGTACAGGACCGAAAAATTGAACAGAAAGGAAAACTTCTACGATAATTCCAAGACCATGCTTTGCTTTTTAAGGCTAGAGAAGGTTGCTTGAGAACCAAGAGCTTTGTGCGTATGTATACAAAAAATTATGGGGTATGGGCGGTCTACGGAAAAGACACAAACTATTCAGCACATAGTGTTGGAATGGGAGTGCATCCATCCAAATGCATATGACGGAAATATTCAGCTTCCAGAAGACCTACGAATGAAGGGTAGCACATATGCAATTAACTGTGACTGAAAGAAAATTAGAATGCGGGTTGGCGAAAAGCAGAGAGGGGAATATTGCCTAGGACAGCTACTACTCGTAACAGAAAAGGAGTATTTTGAGCCTGCCCGAAGGGCATTTCTAGAATTAAGGGAAGCGTATATAAAACATAGATATATTAGTTTCTTTGGTAAGATAACGCGTCACTACCCCGTTACAAAGGGAATATCATTAGCAATCATCATCTCCGTCGTCGTCGTCGTTATTAAGTTGTTCCCTTGTAAGGACTACGCCGCTTGCCCCTTCGAAAGCCCCTTAAGATCAGGTGTCGTACCCGTCGTTATGTAGCGCCTTTGGGCACGGTTTAGTTTTTTACGGGCCCACGTTTTCGCCTCGTAGGCTTGCACAATCTAGGAAAGAGCCGGACGGCTACGGATGGGCGGAGGGCGTCGGAGGTAAGTCGAGTGGTGATCCGGGGACAGTTCGTAAAGGCGGTTGGTAGGGAACTCCTCTGCCCTATTAACCAAAAGACATCTTTCGTTGTAAATAGACGCCGCGTAAGCGGTAACTCTCTTGTAGAAATTGAAGCCTCCAGTTGCGTTTTTCTATCACGTACTTCACTGTATTGAAGGGTAATCAATTCATAGATATGCGTCCCCTATGACGCCTCGTTCATTTTGTTATTCTTTTCACAGTGAATTTCAGCTCCGGATGCAAAGTGTGGAGTGGTGGCGTTGAACTGGGAATAAACAAAAGCGTTCACTTTAGAAAAAGCTACTTAGGTAGCTTCGGCAGTCCGTTGTTACCCCAAGATCACCTCCTTTCGAGCCCACAGAGCAAGCCAGAAGGGAACCCATTTTGTATTCTCCAAAATCTATCTATCTCAGTGTTACCTACCTGCAAAAACATTTTCTTTGATTTTACAACTCTGCACAAACTGCGACTGCTGCTACCTAGACCCTAAAAACATCAAAGTATGTTTTATAGACCCTCCAGAAACATAGACATGGAAATTGTGCTAAGGTTGGCAGCGAGTACTGATATCAACCATTTACAACGGTAGAAAAGGCACCAAAGACGCTTTTCCAAGACATGTAAAGACAACGTGACCACTCAACGGAACGAGCCAATCATGGTGCGGTATCCTGACATGCTCGCTGTGGCAGATAAGCATGCGACAGGAATAAACCCAGAAAAGAATAAACCCAGTTCCAGTGCGAAATCTGCTGAAGCAGTGGAGCTGTGGTTCTCTTGTGTAAGCTCGAACGTCAACTGGCAGTCGCCCGAGAATCGCAGCGCCGCCGCCACGCAAATTCTGCGGTGCGTGCAAGAGAACCGGCAGCTAAATGTCAGCAGCGGGTGGCGCCCTCTGCTAGCGGGAGGAAGAGGAGACCACCCCTGCGAAACAACTGCGTCTTTTATCGGTTGCTCTGGCAAGCGGTTTCTGCGACGCTGCCGGCGGGTATTGGAACCTGATCGCACACACCTGCGTGACGCAGGACCTTCAGCTGACTTACGAAAGGGCTTGACTAACGTCACTGTATAAAGGCTATTAGAGCATCGGCACTCTTTTCTCTCATTGTTATGTGCCGCCTGGATTTTCATTGGTCGGTCGGCACCACGTGATATTTGTTTACCTATGGGCGCAGCCATTTTGTTTCTGGGCGTCTCTCCTCTCTCTCTCTCTCTCTCTCTCTCTCTCTCTCTGCTGCGGGGACACAAGAGCGGCCGGTCACACACTGCCCGTCACAACCGGGACGGTGGTTTCGTTGAGAGAGATAGCAACACTGCAAGCTAGAAACAAAATGGCCCCCAGACGCTTCCGGGTCACGTCCCGGGTGAAGGAAGTGGCGGTACTCTTAAGCGTAGCTTATTTAGTGACGCTAGCTCGACCTACAACAGCTCCGCCGTCAAAACTAGTGACGGCACCCTGCGAATGAGATTCACGGGCACTAATAATACGCAGGCTACCCGCATTGTACCGTAAGTATATGCTTCCCTCATAAGTTGCTCTTCTAGCTGACAAGTTCGTACTTCGTAAGATGAGGTGTATCATCGGCTATAGTGAAACATCCTGCGCTGACATGCCTGTAGGGCGACGACGCAACGTTGGCGGTGATTGTTTTGCACGACTTACCCTTCATAGGTGAGGTCATGGCAAAGGAAGGATTTCTTCGGTTGGAGCTTAAACGCCGGCTGGGCGCAGACTTCTTCCTTGCCGACTTTTTCCTCGTACACGCGTAATATCCGCACTTCTTCTTCCTTCCACTGAATGACCGATATTAAGAAGTGCGCGCACTCTGCAGCTCCAAGTAGCTCATTAATTATGTACGTTTTAAATAATAGCACGTGACCCTGGAAAGAAAAAAAAATCGTTAAAGGGGTCATGAAGACAAAGTAAAATTTTGTTAAGTTTAAAAGAACTCGCCTTTGATAACTCACTCATCTGCATTCCCAGGCACGCAGGCACTCACGTGCCTGCATTCCAGCATCGAAATACCACCTCCTCCCAAAAAACCTTCAAATTTTGGGCTAAAGTAAACGAATATAGGCAGAAGAGGCGCAATACAGTCAAGCACCCAAAAGTATTTACCTTCAAGTGGCGCCATCAAAGATGCTGTGACGTTAAAGACGCATATCCAGAAAATGATTGCAAAGTGGCCACTGCTTCATCCTTTCCCGTACTGCCTCGGTACTAGGCAGTACGGTAGTACCGAGGAAGTACGGCCTTACTGCCTCGGTACATCGGTACTCGGAGTATTTTAGATTTGTTGAATGCGCGCGTGGGATGCAGAAAGGGTGAGAAAGAGGGGAAAGAAATGTGTGCAGGAGCAGACGGTGGTGGTTCGTTGTGGGGAGTTTACCTGTGTCCAAGGTACCCTTGGCCTTGGCCGCGGTGTTGGCAACAGTGACGATACGCCTGGTCAGCGCTGTCAGAGCTGGCCAGCACGCCCTCTTAGTGCTCGGGAGAAAGACTGGGGTAGCGGAGAGAGGGGGTGTAGTGGCAAGCCAACACCATGGTACTGGGAGAGGAGCAAAAGTGGAAGGTTATGGGTACATATTAGGTGGAGATACCGTGGAAGGTGAGTGCGTTATGGTTGGCATTCGTAAGTGACACCCCATTGATTGTTGCTTTTTCTTTAGTACACGATGAAGCGAAGGTTGCCGTAGGGGTGGCGATCGTCGTGGTAGTCTGAATGAACAGCGGGATGTGGGAGACACTGTGCCGTGGTTCTGACGTGGAGGGAAATACCGGGTGTGGAAATGTCGTGGGCAGTGACGTCAGCCGTCTCATTTCCCTTGAAAGATGAGTCGCCTAGGCTACAGATTATGTAGATGTAGAGGAAGGGTTCAATTAGTGCACGTATCAGTGGGTGGGGAGGGGGGGATAAGCGAGCTATTTGTTCCATAAAATAGTCGGACATTGTTGGACTTTTGTCTTCCTCTGTTCATGTGAGTGTGTAATGATGGTGGGACGGAACCTTGTGAGCACGAAATGATGATGATGATTATTCCGCGCAATGCTGAGTGAAAATGAACCCTTATTTCCTTCTCTTGCCTCCTTTGCAACCTCCGTACTGATGCGGGACTCTATGAGGAGGCAGAGGAAACTTGCGACCGTCTATGCTGACACCTGGTGGAACAACACTACACTGACAGTAAGGAAAGTGCTGACAGCTGGCATAGCGAAGATTAAAACGTGGAAATAGCCCATGCGGCATTTTTGTAACAGCCCTGAGATATTGCCAAAGCTGGATGTAAACTTCCAACCTCTTCGTCAACACTGCAGGAGGATGCGCCCTCTTCTCAAAGCAATCATCATCAACCATACGCAACAGATGCTGATTGATTGATTGATTGGTTGATTGATCGGTTGATTGGTTTATTGATTGATTGATTGATTGATTGATTGATTGATTGATTGATTGATTGATTGGTTGATTGATTGATTGATTGATTGATTGATTGATTGATTGATTGATTGATTGATTGATTGATTGATTGATTGATTGATTGATTGATTGATTGAAGGGTTTAACGTGCCGACGCAACGCAGGCGATGAGGCACGCTGTAGTGGAAGGCTCCGGATTAATTTTGACCGCCGCCTGGGGATCTTTAACGTGCGCCGAAATCTCGCACACACGGGCGTTTTTGCTTTTCGCCTCCATCAGAAAAGCGGCCGCCGCGGCCGGGAATCGAACCCGCGACCTCGTGCTCAGCAGCGCAACGCCTTAGCCACTGAGCCACCGCGGCGGGTGGCTCAACAGATGCTTATCTCGTGCTACCGTTCCATGACGGTCCATCTCATCCCATCCGGCTGAGTGCATGTAATACTACTCCAGCCCTCGCAACGTCGTTCATCTATTGCTCCGTGGGTTAGTGGCACCGTGTGGTCTTTGTACAATGCAATAATGATTCGCCCAAACATGCAATTGCGTCTGACTGTAGAAATTTACTGAATTGTCTTTTGGCTACTGGGGTAGAGTTTTCTTCAGGGGCTGCGAAATCAATTTAATACTGCTGCTGTTCCGAAACTGCCCGGAGAAGAGCGACACGACGACTGTCCTGTACAAGCGTCTTAACTCGCTCATAACAAATTGGGAGTGTGGGGACTCCTAATGTGAAAAGGAGATCCAGGGCCCGTTGTGCAGCCATACAAACGTGCTTTTTTTGCAAAACAATAGCAGTTTTGATGTCGTCGTGAATGTGTAAGAAAGAACATCCTATCTTTGACCTTTTGCATGCAGCTTTTTGAATAACCCACAAGCAATGTGAAATATTTAGCAGTTTCTTCTTGTTTTATTTTTCTTTTAGGGTGCTGGGGGCTGCCTCTTTTCTTTCAGTTTGTTTTCAGTTGACTGTTTGTAATTATTGATCAGTTATTTAAGCATTCGTGAGTAGACATATTCCGAGTTCGACAGAGTGGACAAATACCGACGCTTATCATGCTAAGCGTCACACGTCCCCAATGCATGCGCACCATCAGCACGGACGAGTTGCAGTGAATGAATGAAGATAGCATTGATTTTTAACACGAGAGTGTTTAATGCGGGGGGTACACAAACCTCACCGACGTCATATCCGTCACAGAAATGACATCACCAGAGAAAGTTCCATTGGCGCGGCGGTGCTGGTATTCCACCCCACGATCAGACTGGCCGCAACGGGAGGTGTGAAACGCTCTGCCGGCTGAGGCATGAGGTCATGCCCGGATAGCTGTACGAACGCGTCTTATGCATTTCCCTGTAATTCTCCATTGAGATGGTGCTGCCGTCTAGGAGAGGTGAAGCGAAGTAGTGCGTCATGACGCTAATGAGCGCGTTAGTTAGAGCCTCGATAAAACAGCGTATAGTAGCGGAAGCTGCTGTGTTTATCTGCTCACCACCTATGTGAAACGCCGCCGCCGCGTTCCAAAAGCTGATATCGTAGCAACATAAGGGGCGGCTGCATACATGGCATGGAGCAGGACCAATGTGGTCGGACGTTTGCCGAAGCGACCAGCCAGCAGGGCGTCGCTCGCCAAGCACACACACTAAACTTTTTTACACCCTTTTCGGCCGGAAATGGTATAAAAATATTGTCCCGCGGCTAACACCTTTAAAAAGTGTTTTGGCAAAAAAATGCTGTACGGATAAAAAAGGGTGTTGAGTTCAACACCCTTAAAAAAGGGTGTGGGGGATGCTCAACGCCCGAAAACATTTTCACACCCTTTTTTAAGGTAATGGCATCCGCAGTGCCAATGTGAATCGGCAGAGCGCGCAGCATTCAATAAAACAGTCAATACGCACATTGTTACAGTTGGAACACAAATACACAAAACACAAATACACAAAAAACACAAATACATAAAAGAAAGAAACACAGGACGAGCATTTAAAAAAAATCTTAGAAGAATCATGGTATACTTGCACCGCAAAACACAATCCACAAAACAAAGGAACACAGCATGAACGTTTTAAATACATCCTAAAGGACTGAGGGCCCAAATTCTTCCTCACACCTGGATGGCGGAGCCGGACAAGAGTGTCATTCTCAAGAAACTCGAGAAGGTACACTTCATTTATTGCAACAGCGCTCAAATGACAAGATGGCACGTAGACTGCACTAATCGAGGGCTGACTGCGAACCGATTCTTCGCTTCGAACACAGTGCACACCTATTCTGCGTTCGACGATACCTGCCTCTTCCCCGCATTCAACCAAAATGAGGCGTTCATCGGTGAGGTTCTTGTCGGAACCACGCTAGCGGCGGAGACATATCACTACCCAAAGTGTTTGCCGTGCCTCCCATGCACTACAGTCACGTACAAGACGGCGAGTACATCAACATCGCTGAGCTTGGAATTCAAGTAGCCCGTAATATACTTTCTATTCTGGACTGAACAAATTCAAAGTGCACAAATGTTGCCCGAGGCAGGAGTGAATGCACGCTCGTCAACCATTCCATTATGCTGCGGTGCTACGGAGACGTATTGAAACGCTTCAACGAAAGGCTGACGGAAGGGAATTTCCACGATGTCTTCAGCGTTATGGAAGCCGCGCGTGTTATCTACGCCAGAAAGCGGCAGCATGACCACGACATCGTGACGAGGGATCCGCAGCGCGTGAGGGCTTCGGACGTCATGTTCTACAAGCGCTTGTTTTTGGCTTTGTGCACGGTCGACCATGCGCACCCTGATGCCAACACGCTGGATGACCCGACGACGTACTCGGCCTGCCTTCTGGCCACGGGAAGCATCCAGCGGCCGTGGGTGTGAGTACCGGCGGCGGAAACATGACTCCACAGCGCGCCGATGCCACGGGCGGCGCTGTTGACCAATGCGCGGTAGGGCGCGGTATAAGGCGCGCAGGTGGAATGAGCGCACCGCCGACATCGCGTCGGCTGCATTTCTACCATCAAGGTGAAAACGAACCCGCTGCGCTATCGCGAGCTTTCTGGAGGAGTAAAAGAATGAATATTTATCACTGAAAAAATTTTATCATCCCATTTCATTACACCAGTTAAATTTAGTTTGACGGACCCAGTTCGCATTGCAGTTTCAAAAGCGTTTCCATATTACGTAAAGTGGCTCCGGCTTCAATTTAAAAAAAAAACGTGTGGCTTTATAATGTGCATTGACCCCGCCCGGTACACCGACGCCATGCATTTCGCTTCCCTCGAATGCGGCAGCCGTCCTCGAGATCGCTACTACCGTAGATCCTGCAAACTGAAATTAACTGAAGGCGTGTTGAGGAGGAGGAGGAAAAAAACTTTCATTGAAAAGCAATACATTTGGTGTCGCTGATGGGTGTCGTCCCTAGTCCAGGACTCAACTGAGTCTGACCTTCTCCCGGGCCAGGTTGACCAGATGGAGCTGGTCTTCCAGGCTCGACCTGGCCACGGCTGCCTCCCATAGCTCACGTTTTTTCTCTGGTCTTGTGTCTTCACGCCAATTGCTGTTGCACAGTACACTCCCAGGTGATGGGGTATAGTGTGGAGTGCTGCTGCAGGTTCGACATTCTGTTCGGTATTTTCTTTGGTAAATGAGGCCATATCTTTGGAGGTTTGGATAAGTATTCGTATGAATTTGTCTCCAGGACGTGGCTTCAATTGCGCTTAGCTTTTTGTGAGGGGGCGGGTAGAGTGGCCTGGCTGCCCTGAGTGCTCCCAGTTTTTCCCCATAGCCGTTGCGAAGTGGGGTGATACGCGGCGTGCTGTCACCCGCCCGGTTCGTCAATTCTCTGGCAGTGCTGTTAGCCGCTTCGTTCCCCGCAAATTCCTCGTGTCCGGGGGGCCAGGTCAATCTGTGTGTGCCATGGGGTCTTCCCTTGATCTTGTTCAGTATGTTTGCTGCCACCCGTGGTATGATTCCTTTAACGAAGTCGTAGCATGCTTGCTTGGAGTCCGTAATTACGTGCAGGCTCTTCTGTTGTCTCTCTCCGTGGGCGAAACCACGGGCTATTTGCTCCGGCCTCCACTTCCTCGGAATTCGTGTTCGTAATAGTCAAGCAGTCTATTAGGTTGTGGTCAGAATCTAAGACAGCCGCCAGCGTATCTCTGTTGTTTTTGTACATTGTTGCGTCGGTGTAGACTGTGTTAGGGTCTCCATGAAGTTGTTTTTTCTAGATATGCTATCCTTGCTTTTCTTCTTCCTTTGTGGGCTGTCTTGTCCATGTGTCTTGGTATTGGTGATATAAATAATTTTCTGCGTATGTCTTTGTCAAGGTCGACTTTACTAGCGATGTTGATTTTATCAGCGGACGTGCTACTCTTTCGAGTATGGCTCGGCCTGTTCTAAAGAGTTGCAGCGTTTGCTTTTGAGCGATAAGCGTGGCTTCTTTGATCTCCTTAAAGCTGTTTGTTATGCCCAGTTTTTGTAGCTTACTCGTGGCCGTGCACTGAGGGAGTCCGATTGCGGTTTTATAAGCTTTCCTCAATACCGTTTTCATTTGATCGCTCTCTTGTTTGTTTAGCCGGTGATATGATAGACTGTACGCCACTCTGCTGACTACCAGGGCTTGTACCAGACGAAGAGTGTCTTCTTCTGTCATTCCTGTTTAGTTCCTTGTTATTCTTCTGATTATTCGTGTTATCTGCTGAGTGGTCTTCTTGAGCATCTGTACAGTGTAGTTGGCCATTAGGTTTCTCTGTAGCCAGAGTCCAAGTATCCTGATTAATGAGACTTCTTTGATTTTTTGTCCTTCCAGGATGACATATAGGTCCCCCGGGCTTTTGCGTCTACTGCGTAGACCCTGATTATTTCTGACTTCTCTGGATCAAACCAGAGGTCACAGTCCTTGGCGAGAGATTCTACGCAGTTCGCCGCCTCTTGAAGTGCTTCTTCCTTTCGGGCTAATGAGCCTTTCGTTGTCCATATTGTTATATCATCCGCATATAGCGTATGGTTACTGCTTGTTATTTCCTGGAGGTTTTTTGCTAGCTTTATCATCGCTACATTGAAGATCAGGGGTGATATTATAGATCCTTGAGGTGTCCCTTTGTTTGCATTTTGAACCTTTTGGATCTGACTTCCCCCAATCCTATGCTTGCAGATCTGTCAGATAAGTCATTCCAACATGAACGACTTAAGAGCCCTTACACCACTCTTGGCAGAAGTGTCGTTGACGTCAGACATGCACAGGTCGTACATATTCTCGGCACGGACTCCCACTGGGATGGGATGAGCGCCTTCGGTGAGTACGGCCGGCGCCCAGAGATATAAACATGACATGTCTCATTTTAAATAAACACCCCCTTCAACCGTAGAATCAACCAAACTTTGGTGGAGTTCTAACCAAAGTCGCGATCTTTGGCAATTACCTCACACCTATGTGTGTGCGTCAGAATCAGGACAGGCGAATTTTTTATCGCAGAATTAAGATAATGCGTAAACGCTAGCTGGTGAAAGAAACTATGTAAGAGGACGTCGCAAAGTCATCACACTAAACTTTTCTCCCCTCCGGGCGTGGCTGGGAGGCATTTCACAATTGTTGAGGTTTCGTCTTTTAGTGCTGGCCTTTGTAACAATTAAACAAGTTCTTGTGATGAAGGACTCCTCCGTACCGTCTATTGCACCTTTTCCAAATGCTCAGTAACTAGGAACGTCGAAAGGGGCACCGAATTTCTGTCGGGCGCTCTGGCACAATACACACACGCACACCCCAATGGGTGGTTAGAGTCAGACCCGTGTGGGTTTTTCCTGGCCTCTTAACGGAAATAAACATAACGACGCGTAGTGCCCCTGTCTTGTCCCTTTCTCGCGGCGGGACGGAGCTCTTGGGCTTCTCACGCGCTAGCCGGTTTTTGCCTTTGTGTGGATCTCTTATTTTGCGGGCTGGCGTCGCCGACGAGGGGTACGGTTGCGCAATGTTCGCAGCATGCGGAACAATGGCGACAGCGTCTCTTTGCAGTTAATTTTAAAGACGATAGTCTTTCATCGGCTGCTCGAGCGCGACAATGTTGGCCTGTGTGTCTGTCTGTCTCTGTGTCTGTCATAAAGGTAATTTATTATTTCAACTTATATCACACCCCGCTGTATACATGGGAGCTTCCTCACCCGTAGGTTTTTCTTGCAGTACTTGCAGCGATCTGTCACGTTGAAAAAATCCTTGCTAGTGGCGATGTAATCATATTTGTCCTTCAAACTCTCTGGCATACTAAAACCTTGCGCTCTCACGAGGTCCTCCGCTGAGTGTGGGCTGCAGGCAGCCATAGCTGCAGGCTTACAAACATTCGTCGGAGCAACACCTTTTCACTGATCTCCACGGTCCGTATCCGCATACTGCGCATACCTCCAATTTCCGGCATTTTATACCCCGGTGACCGCTCTTGCCTTCCTTTTTGTTCCAGCTCCTCCTCCGCAAATTTGTTCCGTCTCCTCCTCCCGCGCAAAAGAACACCAAATAGAAAAAAGGATCACGTTAATCGTACAATAATCACTTATCGTTTTTCGGCTTCAATGATGACATTTAATGGCAGTGGTCATGTTCTACAGGGTGTCAGTGGAGTAATTTTGAGGTCGCAAAAAGAGTGCTCACCAATCAGTCCCTCGGAAGGGCTACTTCCTAGCAGGTGTTGCGAAGAGCCACCGAGGAAGACGCAACATTGCATGATGCAACATTGCGTCAGCTGTACTACACCGCATGATGAAACATTGCGTTAACTGAAACTGAGGCAATTGGTTGGATGTAGCCAATACGGCTTGATGGAACGTCGGTTCCTACTACATGTATTCCCTACAGCATGCATTCCGGCACGGTTTGACCAGGCAAGACAGATGAAATTTATTCTAAGAAAGGAAGCTTGTACACGATATTGAAATCAAATGCACACAATAAAAATCGGAGAAAGAAACACATTCCGATGAAAATTGAACGACACGATGTGCCTCGAGAGCGCTAAAATATTTGGCAACTTTGGTCCCCGGTTCAAGGCTACCGTTGTCTAAGTAAGCATTGGTGTAGTTTATTTGCACGGCACCAAACGGTAACGGTCATATTTGTAACGATGATATTTAACGATGATAACGGTGATATCTGTGTAACGATGATAGTAGACAACGGGCAATGTCGCCAGCTCTCCAAACGAACTAATGTGCCAGCGATACTTCAGGCTGCTTGCGACGACAAACGGCAGAGTAACTTGCAAGCGGCGCTGTTTGTGAGGAGGATGCGACGTGAAGAAAGAGAAAGTTTTCTGCGAGGTGTTTATATAGCAAATCATAGTCACTCTAATAAATCTAGGAATATGCTCTATATTTTTCAACTTTGTCCAGAAAAAAGATATTAGGCTTAGTTGAGGAAGAAAGTCAATACATAACTGGTGTTTGCGGTGTTCTTTTACTTAAAGGGGTCCTGAAATACCTTCTGCCGATGCATGGATGCACATGTAACCAAATAAAACAATGTATTAGCAATATCCTCCCGCAAGAATTTTGTTAAAGCGATGAGTATTAGCTGAGAAATCGTAAATAAAAAACCGCGCATTATCGTCACTCCGGGTTTCCTCCTCCTTTCCGCTGTTGACGGCGCGCGAGCCTTGCCTCCCATGATGCTGCGCTACTCAGCGGTGACGTACTTCCGCTATTGCGCTGCTCACACTGCCGTCTGCTACGGGCAAGCTTTGTTGACACCATGAATCCCGCACTCCGCTCAAGGCAGGAAAAGCGAACGAAAAATCTGGCCGCATGTGTGCGGCGGCCTGGCCTTGCCCTTTCGCGGAGTACGTTGGTGCAGTTGCTATCGGCGGCACGTGACTTTTTATCGGCGGTGAACTCGCAGCCGCACGGGGAGGATCGTGCGCTCGTTCTCTTTGATGCACCGCGCACTGTTTATCCAAAAAGCGCCGTATCAGATGTGGCCCCGCTGGTGCCGGGTCTTATTTTGCGGCGGTGGTAATTCCTGCCGGTGGCATGTGAAAAAGACTTTAAACCGATACAGAACCCGTGCACAAAACGCTTCAATCATGTGACCAGTTCAGCTTGGGGCGACGCGCGGTGGAGAGCGGCAACGTTGGCAAAACATGCTCCGCCGCGGCTCTGAGCTTTCTAGCGCTGGAGCGAGCGCCATTTCTTTGACAATCGCAAACATCGGTTGCCTTGGCAACAAGGCACAAACCACTCAAGAAGTCCGTTACGGTTCCGTGATCCCGGTTCAGCTCGGGGCCCCACCTCGCGACATGTGGGCACTGCAGGTGTACCACTCACTCCCATTGGGAAGTGCGAGATGCGTTTGGCATTACAGGAGGCGAAGGTGTGTGTGTTGTGGACGCCTTTGTTTCGCGATGAAATGCGACGTTGTGCTTCTGCGGGTGGATAGTGCTTCCCATGTTCTGGATTACCTTTCTCGAGCGACGTACGACTCAACCTCGCATGGGGTATGTGCAATGTGCGTGGCTAAAAGCCATCTCGGCTTGTGCGCGAGAGTTAGGTGACTTGCTGTTCGTCCCCGCAAACCGCGCGCGAGGTGAGTGCCGAATTTACGACGGCCAGGAGGAGGCAACCCATCGTCTCTCAATCGCGGTTCAGACTTGCAACGCATGTTGTGACGTTGTGTTCGTTCGAAACGCATCTCTGGATTGTTTTGAAGTTGAATAAAATGTGTGCGTCAAACCGGGGCATTCGGCTCAGGGAGTTCGCTGCGATTGCACGAAAGAAGTGCCACGAGGCTTCAACGCTTTTTATGTGGAATGTACTCAGGTAAGAGAATATCCATCGTGTTATGGCCGTGTTGCATTCAATACAAACGGTTAAGCGTTTGTTTACACTTGTTTTGTTTGTCGTAAAATGTCCAAGCACTCCGGCACTACGCTGGCAGATCAGCCGGCGAGCCGACGCTGAGCAGACGACTCATCTCTTCGCCGGAAGTGCGTGAAAAAGCCGCCCAATAGCAGGATGTCTAGCTCATGACGAACATCTGGGAATCGATGACGTAGGCATGTGAAGATGGCGGCGTGCAAAAACACGAAGGGAAGGGTGAGGAAAAAGCGACAAACTTTGCAACAAAAGTGTGAGCTGTCCGCTGCGCGTAAAAGAGTAATACTTGGCACAGGTGACATTGACGACCCAATCTAACGATTGCGCTAGTTCATTTAGTGTGCTCAAAACGCCTTTCAGGGCCCCTTTAAAAACTGAAGGGCGCTAGACTGAAGCGCTTGTCCCGTCGTCATTCTTTACCGTCGTTGTCTAAGTCGCGCTCTATTTTTTGAGTACAAGGTCCTAATGGCCGAATCAGTATGTCGTGAAAAGCGAAGCCTCAGGATCGCATCCGCACAGTGAGAGGTGCTAGTCGTCAATTGCATGTAGCTCCGGAGAATACCAATCTTCCGAAGTAGGTATGCACCAGAGTTACTGGGTATGCACGAATCTGTAGCGGGCAATCCCAATCATCATCGCCATCAGGAAGGCGAAGGTCACGAGCTATACTGAGTGGAACACTCAGCGAGTTGGTATAAATAGCCTTGCTCCGATATGGCCACCCCCGGAGTAGTGGTTGACGCTGATACCACGGCAGCATTTCCTGCGCAAAAAGGAAGCACGCCTCTCCAAGCTGACCGCGGAAAGCACAGATCGTTTAAAAGCAAGAGCCGTGAGAAGAGAGCCACGAGCCTGGGCTCCGGGACCTCGCCCAAAGCAAACCACAAGCACAAGACCTCTCACAAGGTATAGTCATTCCAGCGTCTGCTATACAAATTCCATTGATGCCAGCACTATAATTAGGACGATTTCGGGCGAACGGAGTGAAGCCTCAATTGTGAAAGATTCCGTATTTTGGAGGGTATAACTCACTTGCGTAAAGGTTGCTGCGCAAAGGAGACAGGGAGCAATGCGATGGCGCGGACCACAGCGAATGCTCACAGGTACAGCAATCACCTCGTATGCGGGAGGTCGGTAAGCGGCGGTATCCGCGTACCGCCGGGCACCCACCGGTTTCTTTAATGGGTACAGGCATCCGTGGTTGAATGCGGACATTTGAAAGAGGAATTCCCGCCTGCAAACCCGCCTTTACCCTTGCGAGGAGTAACTGATCCTTGTCAATCTGGCGGGGCCCCGGCCCCGGTGCGGGGCCGAGGGCCCACCGCCTTCCCGCATTACAACGCCACATTGCCAGCAAGTGAAGGGGTCTGACCGTATGTTCTGCCACAGCCCGTTACCCAGTGGAGCATCCACCGTGGCTGTGGTTGTCACCGTGTCCATTCGTGGGCGTTAGTGGCACCGGGCACCTACCTGTGAAATAGTTACAAGCGACTCCCGGGCCTGGGCGCTCAGCCCTTGTGTGAGACTACGACGACTAGGAAGTGTACCCGGCTTGTACAGTGAATCGCGCCTATAGAATGGGGCGGCGGGAAGATGCAACTTCTGGGGGAAGTAACTATGGCCTTCATGTATCACAGGCGGCGCTGTGCGTGACAATGTCAAGCTAAAATCGGAGGGGAGTAGCGGCCCCGTTGTAATTCAGCCTAACGAAAGACGGGGTGTCAGTAAGTACGGGTCCTGAAGCTACACACCCGGTGTCTCGTCAAGCATCTCATTTGATCGAGGCTCAGGCCGGGGGCATCAGCGCGCCTCTGCAACCCATGTCGGGTGGGAGCCTTAAGGATGCAGGCATACCCCTTGAAGCCTGCGTCTCGGCAGCGCGAGTGTCGAGTCGCGGAGGGTGGTAGAACGGGCCCTGCCTGATGGCCGTTAACCTCCAGGAGGTTCCCGCTGGGAAACGGTGCAACTTCCGGAAGGTGGTGAAGCAAGGCTAATAGGAATCGCACAATGGCTGCGCGGCATTTGGACGGGAGCAGCAGGGGGTACCAATCGATGTTCTGAGTTCACTCAGGAGACAGGCCCACTAGCGCGGAACTCCACCCCCTGTGCAGAGACAGGCAGAGGGTCCTTCGGTATTTCCGTTACATGACCGGAGGAGACTGGTTGGTACCTCTCCGAGTAGCTTGGTGGGTCTGCCACTGACGGTTCCGTGAAGGTGACTAGCGAAGGCGTAAGAAGTGTGATCCCCACCCCCCTGCGACATACATACATACATACATACATACATACATACATACATACATACATACATACATACATACATACATACATACATACATACATACATACAGTTACGCATGCATTCAATAAACCAAGCAGTCTGTTTATTGCTCCTCCCACACATGAACAGCTTGTTGCTCACCCTTTACAAGGGCTACTTGCGGTGGCCCAATTTTCTGTGAGTAGCAATTGTGTGAGCACACAACAAAATACTCCTAATAATTTTTACTTTTCGCCAAGCAGCCTGCAATTCCTGCGCGGAATATTGAACAGTTGGTAGTGCCTTATACTGCTTCTTATGACGTCAGACTTAGGGTGCAGCAAATACGAACCATTGCCACTCTTATTGGCTACTCCGGACTTGCAGACGGAAGAAAAACCCCAGGGCCGCGTCAACCGCCGCCAACTGGACCTGCCAGCCGCAGCAAAAAAACATGTCTCCGACGAGGAGGGTCAAGCTAAGCCGGACCTGAAAAGTGGTGCCAAAGTCACCACTCAGCCGTGCAAAATCAAGAACGAAGACGGTGGTGGGGCGCACCTTGGAGCGTTGTCGCTCGCAGTGACCGGTAGGTGGTTTCCTGGCTGGTGGAAAAATAGCACCGCATCATATCGCATGGGTTTTCACCGCATACCCGCCCTGTTAGCTCAGTGGCTAAGGCGCTGTGCTGCTCAGTCCAATCACGGTAGATGCACACCGGCCACAACCGCTGTTCTCCGATGTAGGTTGAAAAGAAACTACGCCATGTGCGCGCTACTTCGAGGGACGTGTATAGAAACATTGGAATGATTTTGTCCCCCTTTTTGATATGCGGTATTGTGTAGCTCAGCTCACTTTGTCATTTGTGTCACTTCTCAGCGGAACTCTAGAGGTTTAGTCAGACTGGCATCCTCCGAATAAGAAACGCCACGAACCGTTTTGGGCCTCCTCGCGTGACGTCGCATTGAATAACAATGTGATTTGGTGGTACCCGACCGTCAACATTTCGATTCCCCGTGGTTTACTGCTACGTTGGTTTCCAACTGGTTTACCACTGACTCCACTGTCTTTTGACTTTGTTCAGGAAGCCTTTAAGATTTTGAAAAAATGAAAACTTAAGTGTTGCTGGGATCCCCTAATGTCCGCGTGGTCCTGCTCGCTATTTCAGGCGCTGCCGATCAACTTTCCGAGCATCAGAGCGCCGTCCCACCGGGTAGGCTCATCACTTGTAAGCCGGCTTTCCTTCCTGGCGGAGGAAGCGTCCAGATGGTGCTGTCTTCCCCCATGCCGCCTTCCGGGTCGCGGACGCAACACCTTACCGCTGCGACCGGTGCTGGAACTGCTGCTAGCTCTAGAAGGAGCAGCGATGCTCTTGAGAACAGTGAGTTTCGTCTATAGGTGGCGCTTCGCCCACGCATAGAAATGTAAATGAGAATAAGTTGGCAGCCAGAGTGCACAGGCGCCTGTACCTTAGAAGTCTGGACACTCAAAGGCGGAACGGAACGCGATGGGCAAAAAAATGTGGCTCCAATCCACGCTGTGGAGGTGGTTGGACTGCGAAGCTGTAAACAACACGCAAACCAATTACCCATGCGACGTCACTTGAATTCACACATGTGGCTCTACAAAGAGTGAAACCAGGGAGTCTGGCATCCGTTACTTCGCGTCCACGGTTGTGGTTTCCGAACGCAGCAGCTAAGGAACAAAGAAAATGGAGAGTATCGCCTGGCGATGGGTGAGCAGCAGGAGGACGGCATGTGTGGCTATGGCTCGCACTGCTACGCCGTGACATTTGTTTCATGCTTCGCCGCGAAGGCCCTGACACTTTCCCCAGACGCTGTTCCGTTCGCCTCTAATCCAAACCACGAGAACTCCGTTATCATTCGTTATGCACTTTGCATTTCACACGACGGCTTTTAATGAGCGCAGGTGGTTGACCAGCCACTGTGCTCTTGAGTACACCGTCTGTCTCCCCGTCTCCTCGTGTGGGCGTTGCGGTAATACGAAAAACTCTCACTCCGTTTCTGTATTCGGGCCCAGGTTCGAATCCTCGCGGTGCCAGTAATTCCTTTTATATAGCCTAGGTGTTCTCTGCTGATGAAAACACGAAAATTTCCTTGGCTAGTGAAGGTATACTTCGCAGAAAAAAAAAACATTCTTCGGGAAAAAAAGTACTAGGTTTGCCTGGTGAGGGAACTATTCACCGGTAAACACTGCATATAAGTTTGCAGCGGTTGAAACATTGCTGTGGAAAAAACAGGGAAATAGTCGATGAAGGGTAATCACAGCTAAACACAGCGTTAGGGCACAACTAATGAGAAATACTAGTGCCGATTGACTAACATAGGGTTGTATGAAACTTTATGAATGCAGCCAATACTTGCCACAAGCTCACACGTGTCTGGAAGTTGCCCACAATAGGGGTATCCATCCAGCTCAAAACAGGGGGGTGGAAGTCAACCTTCCTGAGGCACCGGGTTTTACCGCTGAGAGTAGCTGTGTATTGTCAGCAGTGAATATCAGCAACAAGTGATCGACTAGAGAATTGGTAAAGAAAAAGTACGAAGGATCGGGGCAAGGCTGTCACAGCCAAAGTTGGCGCCGGAGCGTCAGAAAAGGTGAGTCTAAGCGTACGAAAAAGAAGAGTAACGTACACATACGATATGACATATGCCATCACCGCGTTTCAAAGCGGGAGCTCTTAGTCATGTTCATCACCAGGTTCATACGGACCACCGTAATCTTCGTCAACTAAACAAAGACGTGGCGTCTTCCATTAATTTTACTGGGAGAAGGTTCTAAATCTTCAGTTTATTATGCGCTGCTGTACGGCACAGTCATTTTATTGCACACCTGCGCATAGAACTTGCATTTCGGCTGTTGCTCACATGACAGCAACTGATATCGACACCGAAAAAATGTTAAGCAAAAAGAGGGAGTGCCACTCACGACCGCATTTTAGCCTATCTGTTAAAGTAAAGCCGCGTTATAAAAAAACGCTTGATTCGAATTCTCTCTAGAAGTTTTCATGGTGTTCATGTGCAGTACATAAGAGCAAATCATACCGCTTTGCACGAAGCAACGCGCATAACAAAGTCAGTTTCCTCTTACTAGGATTTTCGTATAACCATTGTTTACTGTATAATGAGCTCCGTTCTTGAAGTAAGGCTTAATCATTTGGTGGGTAGGGAACTAAATTACCAGATCTGAACTTCACAGTGAAGCCATTGATGAAAACTTCGATTAATTCACTTTAGTATAGTTTAACCATGGTAGACGGGTCTTGTTTTGAATACGCAGCGGCCATCTACATGCTACACACCAGGTAAATGTTTCTTTATAAATGACATGCTCTGACGAAGCCTCAGTTATAGTGTACAAGCTGATCAGAACACAATAGCAATACAAGACGGGGTCACGTAGTCCTGCGCAAACCTAGTATAGTCAGAGCATAGAAAATTCCACTAAAGATAAGAATTATGGCTACTATGCAGATCACGGGGTGCTCCTATTTCCCCGCTATAGGATCAAGAGGGAATAATATCTATCGTAGGTACATCCTCTTCTGAGCCACTTGAAACACCAGATAGAATTAAAACTTTTTTTGTGGTGCCGTTATTTGTGCAAAACAAGTTTTGAGATTACTTCTCTGTAACTTTCGCTTTAAGCGACAAGCCTCGCTGACAGCGGTTTGTTAACGTGGAGCTTTTCCTTAGATGCGCGATTTCCCCTTGCTAGAGATTAGCGGTTATTAGGTTCAACTGAAGCTGGAAGAGATAAAAGAGGAACCAATAATGACACGCCGTAATTACTGCGTTGGCTTAAAAATAGTTTATACAGTGCGGCCAAGCAACATAAAATAATAAACCTACTATATTTTGTCACCGCAGTATTCCTGCTCAGCCTTGAGGACTTGCCAAGTTTTACATAGTTCCTTATCGCTTGTAGTCACAGAGAGAGAGATCAAACTTTATTTAAAGCGGCCCATGTCCGGGCTGCCGAGAGGATGACAGGATGGCAAAATGTTACCTAAATTGAGATGAAGCTGCGTTGGAACTTTGCACATTAAGGAAAAACTGGAACGTAGTTCAACTATCCCTCTTTTCATCTGCGTGGAAAGATTATGCACTCATCTTTGTGAGCAGCCCAAGTGCACGTCCATAAAAAAATTGGTGCCGTCGATCTGTAGGCAGAGAGCGACAGACGAAATGAGGAAAACAGAGGGCGCATGTCGAGGGGGACTTCAGCCAAGCCGGCAGCGGCATTGCTAGCGGCGGCGCTGCGTTCGCAATGCTGCCGACCCCTTCGCTAGAGAGACGTCCAGCCGAAGCGGTGGCACTCCAGCCCGTGACACGGCATGTCGAGGGGCTAAGTCAACAGTTGCGCTTAGGATTACCAGGTCTTCAATGAAGGAAGTAGGGACGTGGAGGGGGAGGTAGTATACCCTAACATAGGGAGGCAACGAAATCAAATTCCTTTATGGCGGTATTTTCCAGACAAATTCATTTTCTTTATTGTTTCCGCATCTTGAAGTGGTAGATCAACTTGCTACATGCTACTCGCAACAATTGCCCTTGCTGGAGAATTTACTCGTAAAAGGTGTCGAACTTCACCTGGAAGTTCAGCTTTCCTTCAGCTCTGCCTGGAAAAGTTCGTGCTAAATTTGGGACTTTTCGACCGACAAAAAAGCTAACTGTACGGTCTGGAAGCAGTACGAGATATATACCTATCCTGGAAGGGACAGCGCGGGACTCGGGACGTTGTAGCAAAAGTAGGGACAGTCCCGTTAAATTCGGGACGGTTGGTAACTCTAATTGTACACGTTTCAAAATGAGGTGCAAAGTGGGTGCAGGACCAAGGAGGTGGCAAGAGAGGAACAAATATGAATGACGGTGAGAAAAAGGGATACATGGACAGCTAAAGCAGCGATAGGCAGCCGATGGGGCTGCTGAGCCGAGCAAACGTGACCACTGAGACGGTTAACACGCTAAGCGCTGTTGGCCCGGTGGGCCTGGGGCTTGTGAGAAACTACGTATGGTGGTCTTGTAAAGCCAGAACAAAATGGGTGCATCAAGGCTAGTCTTACGTTCGCGAGCGAGAGGGAGGGAATGATTGGCCTGCGACCGTGTCTCTTATTATTACGGGGCTTAAATTAAAGGCCACTGAGAGGCCGCTACGAGCACAATATTTCAACCAAATCTCGCAGGTGGGTCTCCTTCTGAACAGCAAGATACCCCGGGTGCGTCACTAACCGGCAGAAGCGGGTGCAAGCACCGTGTATTGGGCGCCGTCACCAGCTTCACCTGCCTGTTTCTCACCGTGACATTCATTTTCGTGATTCTGGCAGGAGTTGGCGCGAAGGTCGTCATCGAACGCTACGTGGCGCTGGAGAAGAGGTTGCACATGATACGAGACCTGTACCACAAGTTCTGCAACTCCAGCAGCTGTCGGGACTCTTTGTACATCCTCAACGCATCGTACCTCTCGTCCAACGACAGCTGCGCAGACTTCTACGACTTCGTTTGCGGCCGGTGGAACGCCAGGGGGCCATCCGGATTTCCACAAAGCTACACCGAACAGCTCGCCTTCAACTACAGTATCGTGGCCGACCGACAACTTGCGCGCATCCTGGACTGGCCCAAGGCACATGAAACGGACGCTTATAAAATAGCGTTTGTTTACAAGTCCTGCGTGGACTTCTACAGCGCCAGGAGGACCAACCTTCACAACATGCTCAAGGCTGCCGGAGTAGACCCGAAAGTGTTTCTGAAGGCTGACTCGCGTACGCACCTGTATTCCCAAACAATTCGCGTCTGCATCGACACTGCTTTGACGTCGGTTATAAGAGTGGTTTACTTCCAAAACGCCACCGCAGCAGTGCTGACTGGTACCTCCATGATGCGTGGGTCCTTCATACCGGAGATTCGAGAAGCCCTGCTTGAACAGCTTTCCTGGGAATTCGGGGACGATAGGTTTTCCAATCTTAGTAAGTCGATAACGCTGCTCGACCAAGAGATAGACAAAATAACCATCGCTTTCGTTGAAAACTCAGCCCTCAAAGAAGTACCGCAAAACCAGCCACACGTTTACTGGGAAGAAAGGCTGAACGCTTTCAGACCTGCTGGGATGAAGCAAATTGATGTCCGCACGAACAGTGGCGACGGCCTTAGGCGCATCTTTGATTGTCTGACAGGAGCTCCATTCGACGCTGCTAAGGTATACGTGCTTCTCGTGCCTTTTGCTCGGTACCTGAGCTTCGAACTCAAGACAGCGTCCCTGCGAGGAAGCTACGACACATCCACCCAAGCTACGCGTTGCCTGCATTACTTGCACGCCAGCTTCGGCGCCAGGGTGCACTCGGTTCTGATGAATGTCCTGGGATACGAGAAGGCTATCACGCTTTCAAGGCGGATGTGGCGGCATCTGAAGAAGAAAGCGGAAACCATGACCAAACTGGACGTTGGAATAACGTTGATGAGTGACAGGTGGCGGAACGCTACGTTGAAGACTTATGGTATGTACATGGCTGCAAACCACAGGTGTGATTTTCTGTTTTGTGCACTTTAGTTAGATCATGTCCATTTCGACGTGTCTACTTCAAGAGACGGATGCAAACCAGAGGTGACCAAGCCGCAAATGAGTATGCCGGTTCCGTGCCTTTTGTGGGTTTCGTTTCTGTGAGTTCAACATTTAAAAACTATGCCAGCGCAATGCGGTCGATTGCTAAGAAGAGCAGCTTTATAATGAGCCTAAAGTTCTGTGCTGGAATTTATGCTGTGGTGACAATTATCCTGCTTAAAGCTTGGTCCTTCTTTTTGCAGGGGGCAACGTTCGCCTGGACGACGTAGATGCGATAATACCATCCATTAACTACAGCAGCGACTTTCTGGCAAATCTCATTATGATTGCAAGACACACACACAAGCAAACAGAACTGAAACCCACGCGCTGGCGCCCCGATAGCAAGACGGAAGTAGGTACCGAGTTCCTGCAGCCGGACTTTGTGTACGCGGACGCTACGGAACCTAGCGTAAACTACGGGACCCTTGGCGGCTACTTGGCACGGATTCTGTTCAATATCGGCGTTCCGAAGAACGTGTCAAGCGAATACGCCGACTGCCTCGGCGACTACGCGGAACACAAAGGGTTTCCTTTCGACAAGCGTACCTGGAGAGACTACGCTACCGTGAAGTGGGCCCTGCAGCTCACTCTGGCAACCATGAGGGAAGCGCCTAATTACCGGGGCGTGTTGGAAGACCGGCTGTTCTTCCTTCGTTACGCAGTGCATTACTGTGGCGCCGATTGGCCGTCGAAGACGAGTTTCAACTTGGCTGTCAGGACCTCCCGGAGCTTTGCCACAGCCTTCGAGTGTGAAGCGCTGAAGGAACTCACATGTCCGTAAGTTGCGTGATCCCAGATCGGGTTCGCTCTCGCAACTTAGAGGATATCGCGAGTAGTTGCCCCACCATATTGTAATTTAACTAGGACGCCAGTTACATACAGCTTATATTTGTTATATAAATGTGTATTGCTACTAGTGGCTGCGTATCTACTTTCTCTGCTGCCAATGGCATCGAAACCTAGCAGGGTATCGGCCGTCCTGCCTCGTGAAGTTTCCTCCTCTTCCCTTTATGTTCCCTCTTTTCTTTTCTCCTTTCCACTACCATCACCACCCATGGCTTAATCCCACCTCCAACATCCTCCCTTATCGAACGAAGCTTGAAATAACTAATGCTCGGTGTTTGATATGGTGATTACCTTAATTCACGTTCGTTGGTCTATAAGTCCCTAACAATGTCTGATGATGATGATGATGATGATGATGACGACGACCTGAATTCACGTCCGTTGGTTTATGTATAGGCTAGGGATGATTCGTATGGCCGAAGAGCCACACTATATCGTAAATTCTACCTTCCGAAATCTGATGATTATAGTGTTGATGATGGGGAGGTCTCGGGTTATTCGTTCAGCCGAACAGCTGTATACTAAACGCCGCACTGTTAAGCCCACCATAAAGGCACATTCCCACTGGCGATTTGTCTCGTCGCGCGACGGCGCCCGTCGCGCGATGAGGCGTTGAGGTGATGTTCGCACTTGCGATGAGCGATGATGCGACTGCGTTCAGCGCAGCTGCTTCCCGACTTGTACATACGACCTCGTTGGTGCGTCAACCATTCGAAGTCAAAGAATACGCGACAAAAGCAGGTAGAAATCAAACTAAAACACATGCTACTAACCTGGAGCAATGCCGAAAGCATTTGCGGGTTGCGGGAGGAGCAGAAAATAACAAACTCACGAAGGCTCTTTTCAACATATTATTGCACGAAGAAATGCACACGCTTGCTTTCACGCCACAACACCCGCATCACGGCCCACAAATGTCGCTTCTTTTCACATGCGCAACGTTCTGACGCCTCCGAACTCTACGCGTGTTTACCAGTCGCCGATAGACGAAGAGGCTGCAAGTCAACCTACCGTCTCGCTGTCCACCTAGCTCTATTTACAATCCATACACGCTTCTCCACACTGATGAGTTCCACGCTATTCGTTGATTAGTGCACGCGCACGCTGAAGCCACTGACCAAAGAACCGATGCACACGGGAAGTTGCTTGCCGGCCCGACCCGGTGGGTACAGCGATAGCGGGCCAAGCGCCTGGCCGCCTGGCCGAGCCAGCCGAGCGAGCCAGCGGCGGTGGCGGCGGCGGCTCGTCCTCGTCCGCCCGCAGCGTTTGCATACCGGATGTAAAGAAACGTTTCGTTTCCGGCTACGTCAGCCTACTCCGCGGCCATGATTGGCTTACCGGTTTTGCGGGGCCGTCGCGCGACGAGGGAATTCGGACCGAGAGCGATCGGCTCCGCCGTCGCAAAACGCCGAAAAGCGACGGCCGGCTCGTCGCTTTGCGACGTCGCTTTTAGTCGCGCGACGAGGCGCATCGCCAGTGGGAATGTGCCTTAAGGTGTTCTGATTGAGCTGAATTTACGATCAAGGTTTATGGGTAGGCAACGGCTGATTCGTCCGGCCCAAGCACTCTATGCTGAATGCCGTAGACCAAAGCCCACTTTAAGGATATCTGATGTAGATAACAATGGTGATGATGATGGGGAGGTGACGGTTATTCCTTCGGCTGAAGAGATAGAGAAATTTTTATTGTACAACGCAGTTAAAAGGGCGGGGTGGCCGGTGGCATGAGCCTGACGGCGACAGCGGTGGCTCGGTTCACCAGGTAGATTTGGATCCCAGGATCCGAGCTACCCAGCGCCCCCTCCCACTGCTCGTCACACGCTATGGAGGGGAAGTGATTGTAGCGACACCATCGCCATCGCCATCATGAGCGCCACAATCACCATCAGCGGTGCATGGCCAGGTGAGCCTGCCAAGCACCACGATCATCATCAGCGGTCCGGGTTCTGGCACGTGGGCAGTTCCACGCGACACAGTTGGAACGCTACTCAGCAGCTGGGCGGCCGCTAGTTCTGGCCGGGCCTACGCGACCTAAATAAATGTGGGAAGCCGCATCCGCTTCATGCCTGCTTCCTACAGGATCATTAGGACATGCCCACATCGAGTGCGACACGGTGGCTAGAGCACTGCACGAAGGGCAGTTGGGGGTTGGAAATAGTATGGGAAGAGCTGTATGCTAAATGCCTCACAGTAAAGACTTCCTTGCGATCTTGTAATGATTATGATGATGATGATGATGATGATGATGATGATGATGATCTGTATTCACGTTCTGGGGTCTATGGGTAGGCCATGGGTGATTCGTTCGGCCTAAGCGCTGCATGCTAAACGCCATACCTCCGCAAGGAGCTCTAATGATGAGGATGACCTGAATTTTCGTTTACAGGCAGTCCTTGGGAAGGTGGACTGAGGAGGGTAAATTAAACCTCCCTCCCCTCTCAAATAACCCGAGAGCCGACGATCTATGTCTCATACGCTGAAGCGCGAGACACATGGACGACTAGTGCATGCGATTCGCATGCGACTGATTGTTACGTCTGATCGGTAGGACCGGTTTTGGCGGCGTTCGCTGGTCGGAGGAGGCTCACGACGTGACTGGCAAGCCAGATGCAGTCGTGCCGTCGTTGCGATCATCGTGCGGCCACAGCCAATAAGGGTCCGAAGGTGTCATCGCTGAGAAAGTTTCTTTCAAAGCCCCAATGAGGCGCCAGTGGCAATCCCCAGTATTTTGTGGGGAACAGCTCTCCACCGCTGCCGCCGCCGACCCGCGCGCTATAGTAGTGCGTGGGCTCTCCGCCTGATAGACACATATTGCAGGCGGTATCTACAGCATGAACGAGCGGAATCATGGGTGCTAAATGTTCCCACAGCGTTGTACTGAACACATAAAAATGCAATGTATAACGTAATAGTACTACTCAGTTTCACTGCAAGTTTATAAATGCTTTCTTTACCTACTATGATTTGTCTTGAACATATGTAAATCGGCCTGAGTGCGCCTAAGCAGGGAGGCAACCCTGGTGCAGAAACAGTCGGCGGGAGCGGCGCCGACGACGCATCACCCGCGTAAATGGGACCATGTGCCTCAAATTCCCGCGTACGACGTCGTGGCCACAGTCCTAACGATCATTCGCATGCCAATCGCATGCTCCAATTGTGCATGTGTCTCGCGCTTGGCGCTGCATGCACAGGAACATGTGGAGCCACAGCGTAGACCAGCCCCACCCTCCCCAAGCATAAAAGGTCGAATTCCCTACTTCTATCAACATGCACTCGAATCGTAATTGTATTGCTTGTTATCGGGTGTGTTCAGCCACATCTAATCCAGATTTGACACCCGTAAATGTGCGCACTCTACGCAGGTGATCTATTATCTCAATCAGGTTGCGCAGGCTACTATCACCTGCCAACAAGTCTACCAGGTCCAAAGAAAATGTCGTCAAAGGTGCTGAAGTCATTGGTGCCTGGTAGCCCCGATATTGTAGGCAATCAACGCGCTGATCTCCTCCTCGTAATTGCCAATCCCCGTCATCCCTTCGCCCAGCAGTCCCAAGTGACCCATGGGCCACAAGGATGTCTGCAGAGGAGGACGCCTCGAGCTTCGCGATTTCTGCATCGTCTGCTGCCGCTTCTCCGCGGCGCTTACGGGAGAGGCGCTGTGTGGTTGATAGGGGCTGATGTCGTGTTTTAATTTTATTTCACTTCTTTTTGCCTTATCGCGCCATAAACAAATTGTTACGGGGATATGTGTGTAAACAAATAGTTCGTTTAAGGCACTTAAAAAATCCCGGGCCATCTCCACTAACGTGAAATCTGGGGAGGGGCAAAGCCTGCGAGGCGTAAACGAGTGTCCAGGTGTTTTAGTACCCTGACTACATGAGACGACGGTTACGACAACGACGACATGAGGCACCGACAACCCAAGGCCCTAAATGGCATCGCCCATAAAAACAGCAGCGTCTGCGCGGTTCTGCGCGCTTCTAGGCCGCTCTTATAGGCGTCGGCGACGGCAGCAGCATATTGCCACTGTCACCTCCGAATACATCAGGCACAAGGGAATTCTATTGCCTCCTTGTTTAGGCCTAATACTGGCACAGTGAGGTTGGATTCGTTTTGCAGCGCGGACAACGAATGCGGCTTTGTTTCGAGAATATATGTCGTAGAAAATATGTTTCGGAGATGTGATAACCCAATACTTGACAATAACGAGCCTTTTATGGGAGTATAAGCCACGCGAAAATGTATATTCTAAGGATGTGGTTCGTTATATACGTGCTTACTGACGCCTTATAGCAAGGAGCAAGCAAAGTTAGGGAAACCACGGAAAAATAAACCGTCTGCCATGTCCGGAAAAAATAGAACAGCTGGTGCGGGGACGAAAAAGCCCATATCAGCTTCGGAAATGCTAAAGGCGTTTGTCGAAACATAGGCAAGTTGGTACTCACCAGACCAACTAGATGAGACATGTACTGAAAGAAAAATGGGGTTGGGGGAAGGGGGACCCTTAACTGTCATTGTGTACAAATGCGGAGCGAAATTAAGGAATTAACGTTTTAGTAACCCCGCACAAAAGCTGCGCAGTTCACTTTATTTCTGCTTTCTGACTTCAACGAACGCCTGATCACTTGGCGGACGCATTTTGTTGAAGTATACAATAAGTAAGTAAGTAAGTACTGTACACTACGTTCACAAGCGATAAACGGTGTCGTTGGCAGAGTGTGACATCTGATAAGGCCCTCTGATATCAGTTTGTGCTAGATTCTGCAGGCTCACTGTGTCATGTGATGATTTTTCGAAGAAGTGTTTAGTCGCGGGCGAGATTACCTTATAAGCCATTATCCGCGCTTCTTCCGGAAGATATATGTAGCAGGTGACTGACTGCGAGCGCTGACCACGCGACAAGATGACCGAGCATTAAATTTTTGGTCGGGTGCTGATTCCCGCGTATAATTTTGCATGATTCATTGTACTTTTTTCGTTTAATGTTCGTAAAATTTATGCCACATTGGCTTGTCCAAGGTAGTGATCAATATCTGAGGTATGGAGCGTAACTGGCGTGGTCAGGTATAAGTGCGCCGATAGATTGTGTAAGCACACAAAAAATCGATTTACATCGCAGTTTATAGCCGTAGCATGACCGTTTGAAGAAACACTGATTAAGGAGACACTGTTAGTAAATTTAAGGGCAATGAAATTAAAACCAGCTCCACGAAAATGCCGGTTTCGCCACGCCGGCCTGTGACACACGCCTGCAGCTTATACGTACCGAATGCACAGCACTAAGATCGCGTCAGAAATAGGTATACCCTCTGGTAAATACAGTATATTTGCGAACAGAGTGACAGCTCCACATAAATATGTATTTCCAATGCATACCTCAGTCGTGAACGTGCCGCATAAGCAGCGGCGACAGTGGTGAGCGGGCCGGAGCCTCTCGCGACTACTTTCGAAACGGGCCGATAGGGGCAGTGGCGCCACTAGAGGCAGCGCTCGAGGTGTATGCCTCCGTGTTAGGCACTACTCCCGCTCCCCCTCACCAGCACAGAAGAGGATGTCCTATGAAGGATCTGGTTGGGGGTGGCGCGTACTCCTGCCCACCTTCATGGATGGAATGGGGAAGACTGCGGTCATATGAAATTCTCAACCGGCTGCACTGTAACAACTACGGCAGACCGCTCTCTTGGTCTGTGGGTGTTATTAAATGACCGTTAAGCTGTGCGCATAAGATATTTATCACATAATGAATCAACGGACACGACGTTTTCACCACACCACGCGCAATAAACTGCGCAAAACTGCGCCTAATTTCGCACATAATACTCCTGATTTGATTGCAAGGTTTAAGGCTCCAATGCAACGCAGGCGATGAGGCACGCCGTAGTGGAGGCCTCCGGATTAATTTTGACCAACTGGGGATCTATAACGGGCGCCGAAATCTCGCACAGAAGTGCGATTTTTCTTTTCTCCTCCATCATAAAAGCAGCCGCAGCGGCCGGGAATCGAACCCGCGACCTCGTGCTCAAGCAGCGCAACGCCTTAGCCACTGAGCCACCACGGCAGGAACACAAGAAAACACCCATGACCACCCTTGTGACTGCTGTATTAATTTGGTTGGTGACCGGTTTAAATTGGTTGGCACTTGGATTAAATTCGCTGGCACCCGGATTAAATTAAATGGAGCTTGGATTGAATTGCCTGGTGCCTGGATGAAATTGGATGGCGATTAGAATATATTCAGCAATAAAACGTGTAGTGGTATTCCAACCACTTCCAGAGACTTACAACCCCTTCGTGGCTTTTGTAATTGAGAGGGTTCGCCCTAACACCACACCATGGTGGTCAGATCCTTTTCTGGGGAAGGGAATACTGTTTTTCTCTGAGGTAGCCTTTCTATCATGGTAGCACCTAAATAGTGAAGCCCCACTTATAATGTAATGAGGTTACTTCTTCCTACCTGGCATATATATATATATATATATATATATATATATATACATATATATATATATATATATATATATATATATATATATATATATATATATATATACATATATATATATATATATATATATATATATATATATATATATATATATATATATATATATATATATATATATATATATATATATATATATAATATATATATATATATATATATATATATAGAGAGAGAGAGAGAGAGAGAGAGAGAAAGAAATGCCGGCAGTCTACAAGGCCAAAGAAGGCATAGGGGAATGGTTAGACAATTTTTTACCGTTAGTAACGTTACATTATTTTTTTTATTAATACGTGAGAAAGAAAGAAAAACACGCGCCCAGAGTGGGGACCCACGCCTTTCGATACTTCGATACACACACACACATATATATATATATATATATATATATATATATATATATATATATATATATATATATATATATATATGTGTGTGTGTGTGTGTGTGTGTGTGTGTGTGTGTATCAGTTACAACCCAGAAAGACAGGGCCACAATCCACTCAGCCGTGGTACCTCGAAAAAAACCGTAATCACGACAAGCCGGAATTATTGACATAAAAAGTTTATAAGTTTATTTTCGTGTAAGACAGCCTTTCCTCTTTGCTTTCAAGGAAATAAAAAGAATGCCCCATACTTTGAATGACGCACATACATTGTATCAATGCGGCTGGTATGAGTCTTATATACTTATTCTCTTTGGTGATATTCCATTTTGAGAAGTCTCGTTTTCTGCTGCAGATCTGAAATAAAAATAGAGCACAGAAAGAACATCCTTGAAACGCCATTTTCCGTTGACATGCTAACAGGTAAAACCGTCGTGTGTCTTGAATATCCCTAAATTACAGCAGCTGCAGAGAAAAATACGAAGGGATGGGTTGATCAAGGATGCGAACAGTGCATAGGCTCACAGGGACAAGATCTGCTCGCTTTACTGGTTACTTACGTGCCTCGTTTGAGTTAAAGTGGCATGTTTGTTTCAGGGAGCATCCGAAGCCGCGGTTTTATGCCCGAGCCTACCCACTGGACGTTACTGCTCGCAGTAAAAGGAAACGTCGTTTTCAACTGGAGTTTACAGGAATTTCTAACGACGCAAGCCTAATTAAATTTATCGCACTCACGAGATATTTCTTGCAGCGAGCCGTGATGCAGTGCGTTTTACTTTAGCCGCATCAGAACAACAGCTTTAGGGCGGTCTCCCGCAATGACTCGCACAAGTACTGTCTTCTTGGCAGCCGGGTTGCCAACTATGCAGTGCCATCCCCGAAGAGGCTACAGCCATCTGAAACTACACTCCTCCTTCTCATACATGAAAGTACATAGCTTACTATATCACGTTTTTTTAAGGCACAAATCTGTTTGCCTCTCCTCCAGGCTTTTCGGGTAGTGCTGCTGCTTCTTCACCCTGTACAGATGCGCCGCTGGGCTTTTAACACCAGATGTCGACGCCTCCGCAGATAGAGGGTCTTCTCCGATGCGGCAGTCAGCCCCGTCCGCAGTGGCGCATTTCGCAGTCGGCCAAGTCCTTGGCAGCCATGCTCTCTTCCATCCATGCTGCCAGCCATCGGAAAGGGCGAGCTCTTCTCGCTGACGGTGTGGACGACGTGCGCGTTCCGCGAGGCAAGCGTGGGTACGTGGATGTGCCATTGCACATAATTTGCATGAGTTCGGCAGTAACGCAAGCGCCAATTCAGGGATTCCTCCCCTGGGATTAATTGAGAACCCACTACTGGCTTCATTGCTTCTTACGACTAGAGCCACGACAAGATGACAGCGTTTGGTGTCATCAGAGGCTTGACATTTGGCATCTGAAAACCGGCAAACAGATGTTTAGGTGCCTTCACGGGAGATTTCTACGGCGCACGCCTTCTTAGCCGTCACCCGTGCAATTCATAAATGCCATGTTGAGAACTTGTGGTGCAATCGAGCATGTGTTCGTCAGGTTGATTGAGACATTTAAAGTTTATCGTTACGTCTGGTATGTCTTTACGCACTCGCCGCCGCTTTACGTCGATTGCCACATATGCGGGGGATCCGCCACCTCTTTTCAGGCAGAATTATTACGAGAAAGGGCACCTGAAGCTGTTCTACCCTAACGATGGACTTTGAGGCGAATTGTTTACGTACAACCTGATGCAATGCAATCGGAAAGCAAGCGTTTGAAGCCCTATCTGACGGAAAGCCCAACGCGACGAAGCAGGAGAACATATCTTGCACGGGAAGTGCTGAGGGGTGTCTTGAAACTCGCGTCATTAGTCAATAATCATAGTTTTAACGTTTGTCAAAGGCGGCATCGTCCAGGTCGGTTGATCCCACATGTTTTTTGAGCGTTAGTCATGTTGATATTTTGCCCTTTTCTTTTTGTTCTCGCGGGGTCTATATGCTCATTTAGATGCCTCCACAACAAGTCTCACAGTGACACCTCACTGTTTCATATTTCTGTTTGGTGCATAGAAATTGCAACAATCCCGACAATAATTGGAGAAAATATGTTCTATACAAGGTTATTTGTGCAGTGAAGTTTCTTGCTGCTTTGTTAAAGGGGCCATGCAGACAAAACACGTTTGGTTCATTTCAAAGATTGCCTCGTTAGAATCATACTGACACAACATTTAACGTAAAATTCGGTCAGATGAGCTATATAATTACTAAAAAGGGGAATAGCCATGCGACCCACTAGTTCACTTCCCGCAACAAAGCATATATATGATATCATGTGTGCCAGCTCTGCGATTGGCTTAGGCCGGCAAAAGCAAACGCGAATTAGGCAGGGCTTATAAGCTTGCCGAACGAGCTATTTACGCTTAAATATGGGGCACATTCTTTTTTATAGCAGTAAGAATGGTGGGATAAACAGTGGAAGTTACGACAGTACTCGTAAACATAGAAAAACCGATGCGTACTGTTTTTGGTACCGCGCCCGCTATGCTTGTTTCAGCTGCACAGTACTGCGGCGCTTTGGGGTTTTCTTTGACGACACTGGCCGGTTGGCGTAAGCGATGGTGTTTTACGTGAACATATTTGTCGAGCGAACACCATGTTTCACGAAACGATTATTTTCTACCCGAACAAGAACAAGCTAAGTACAAATACGGTCAAAAACAAAGCAAAGGTAGAAAATGGCCCGCCGAGGTATGGTGGCGCCATCTAGGTTGGCTAACGGCAACCAAGGCTCCGCAGCACACCAAGTTTATCTGGAAGACCTGCTTTTGTGATGTCATTGCAGATGTCATAAATCACACAATATGGCGGGAGAATCAAACTTTTAGCGTAAATTGATTAATCCGTAGTGAGTAAAGCATTGTTTGTTTTCTAACAAGCGCTGGGGCACTATAAAACACAAAATATTTCGAATAAAGCCAACTTTTATTCGGTCTGCATGGCCCCTTTAAGCACTTGCTCCTTAAGTCACGGGCACTAGTGCATGCCTTACCTATAGTGACCGTACCCTTCCTTCACGGATATCTTGAAGCCAACTTGGTGACGTCAATGGTTTCCGCGAGTTCGTCTCTTGTTTGAACCAGAATTACAGTGTATGTGATTATAGCTCCGGCCATCTGAAAACATCGTGCACATCCCATTTCATTTCACACTGGCGCACTGTATGCCCGCTCCACTGGCCTTTCGTTTTTGTACGATGCCCACTCAGTGGCAGGGCGTTAGGAACAATAATGTAATTTTTCTTGACAGTCGCATTTTCAATGTTATCCTACAGTCTCTATTACACACGATCCGTAGCGCGAACATGGAGACATGAGACAAAACAAAACGTAAGCAAAAGCAACACATAAACACAAACAAAATAAACGCACATTTGTTTGCACTAAAACGTCTTTGTGGCAAGTTCTTTCACCGCGGGATACACGGCACATAGGTTTGGGGACTTTCGATTCCCGGCCGCGGCGGCCGCTTTTCTGATGGAGGCGAAAAGCAGAAACGCCCGTGTGTACGAGATTTCGGCGCACGATAAAGATCCCCAGGTGGTCAAAATTAATCCGGAGCCCTCCACTACGGCGCGCCTCATCGTCTGCGTTTCGTCGGCGCGTTAAATCCCACAATCAATCAAATCAATCAATCAGGTTTGGGGGCTGCACTAGGATTACAAATAGTGGAGGATTTGTGGGGTGGCAGGGCACTATACATGTAATCATGCTAAGAGCAATTCTAAGCTGCGTGTTCGCTTTACCCCGCAGCAACCCCTACCCTTGATTGAAAAGTAAAAGAAACGGTACGCCGCCGTGTCGCTCACTTGGTCGCTGCGAACTAGGGAAACGGACAACGCCATACACGGTAGCCTGTGTTCACAATTGTGGCACAATTACTGTCACTAAATGCGGTACCGGCACTGGGGCTCATTGAAATTTTCGGAAATGCTTTTTATGTCTTGTTTATACACTGTAGGACATTAATTCCCGGGCTTCAAGGACAGCCGTATTCCCAATTCCTGTGCATGCTCTCATTTGTCATTGTAGTTACGAGGCATACTCTTGGATAAACAAGTTTACGATTTCTGACATAAGATAATAAAAGTTGTGGTTTCAACAATAGTCACTGGTGTCAAACTTACGCTTCTGGCAAGCTACGTATTGTCACAGGAATTTATGGGTAGCAGCTCATTTTGCCGATATCGATGCCGCGCATTCAATACTCGTTTTCGTTGCATATTTTTAATATTGCTTCCAATGTCCTTGCGCCATATTTTCCCTCCTGCTTGGGGCCGCTGTTCAGCTGCACGCGGTTTTGGATTGGCTGCTTTGTAGCATCACTGATGCCCGTTGATGATGGAGTATATTGAGTCTGACCTGATGTGCCAAAACATCCAGCGAGCGAGGGTAATCACGACAATATGCAGTTAACACTCGATAACAAAAATCAGTGCATGTAATCAGTACATATAGGCCCAAATGAGTACATATAATTGAAGTCACTGCAGCGTATGCAAAAATAACCGTAATATCTGAAACCGCTTATATGAAAATACCGCTTACTAGGAATGCTTTACCTATACCGATGACTTCGTTGTAACAGTGGTTTACGGTGTTTTCTTAAAATAGTACTGAATATCTCTCTTTTAACGGCGTGAGCACACAGTCGCATGAGAAGTAAAATCTGATGAGACCGTACTGCGTGCCCCGCATAGACATCACTTAAAAAACTTACGGACGCAAGCAGTGCCTTGTTGAGACGAAAGAAGCTTCCACCTGTCAAGCAAAGGGCTGCCGGGTCGATAGTGTCGTGCAAGAACCTGACCTAGAATTTTTAAGCATAAAACATGTATAAATATAAACACATGATGCAAAGACAGTTAAAGTGGAATAAACTTTCGCAACCAATCCCCTACTTGCTGAATGTATTCCTCCGAGACCGCGCATCGCCGGACACTCTTCGTGGCATTCTTCATCTTCTGAGCCTGCAACAGGACGCGTCGGGCAATGTCTGGCAACTGAAGGGAGGCCTCGTTGAACAAAAATAACAGCGATAACAACAGTGACAACAGCTTCAAAAACAATTGCATCGACAACAACGGCAACGACAACAACAACAACAACAACGACGACGACGACAACTACGACGATGACGACGGCAACAACGACGACGACGACGATTCCACCTCTTGTTTCTTTGTTGCCAATGTTGTTGTACTCGTGCAGCTGTCGTTTCCCAATAACTGAAATTGTGGTTTTACGCACCAAAGATACACCTGCGTGTTGATCAGTCCTGTAACGTAAACCCTTTATGCATCCTTAACGTTCGCCGAAATCTGGTATGTACAGCCATTTTCGTGCTTCGTGTCCACTAGCCATTTCCAGATGCACTTCACTGCAGTAAGTTGTTAATGGTAGGTTTAAAAAACACAGGTGGTAAATTCACGTTAAGCAAAATTCCGAAGCAGGACAGCCTCCAAAAAAGTTGTGTTACTCGGACCCGAACGTCCGGTCCTTCCAGCACATAATCATTCAGAGGTGGCTTCCACGTGTAATATTAACTCTCTCCAATGGTTCAGAACGTACGCTTTTACACGATGTCGTAGGGAGAACAGACCATTGCGAAATAAATGACCAAGTGGTAGCACCCGACAGCTAAGGTCGTGAGTCCAGTTCACTGACGAGAACGCAAACAAGCTACCTTTGTGAGAAAAAGAAGCATAGAAACAAGAGACACAGGTAATACTAAGAAAGGAGGTGAAAAACAAAACAAACACCCCTTGGATGTGCTTTTGAAGAGAAAAGTATCTATTGTGCAAGTCACACTTACCAGCTTTCGTTGCCGAGTACGAAACTTGAATTTCTACTTTCGCCGCTCACGCGTATACGTATAGCACCTTCGGCCCTCCGTGGTTTTATCAAAATCGCGAGGAGGCATATGACTTTTTTTTTCTGTCTTTCCGGCAGTTCTCCTCGCTCCAAAATCGACCTTTGGATGTTCCTTTCCGGTGCATGTGCCTTTCCTTGTCTGTTTCTAATTTACTGTCATTTGGGGCATCGGGGTTAGGTTTCCGATACGGGGATGTTTTTCGAGCCCTTCAGGTTTTCATTTCCAAAACAGGTCGTTTACTCTGTTGATAAAACTCGTCACGTACTTTCTTTTCCACGTACGTGGTGGTGGTGAAAAACGTTTTTTACTGAGCTCAAGGGGTAGGAAAAGGGGTGTGGTCAGCCTCCTTCGTCCAGGAGGCCGCGGGCCTGCGCTGCGAACTATATACATTTACTTCAGTATGTAATAATTCTTTCCTTTAGTTATCAGAATTGGTAACATCACTTTTCTCACAATCTTCACAGCTCGATTTTACCTTCAGTTCAATCTGACTTGTCCGATCCCCGAGAGTGCGTACGCATCAATTATTTCTTGTATCCAACCATCCAACAAACCATATATGTGAGTCATCATCACTACTACCAGCACCACCATCATCATCATCGTCGTCGTCGTCGTCGTCGTCGTCGTCGTCATCGTGAGCCCGCTTGTGTCTACTGCAGGATGAAGGCCTCTCCCATGATCCCCTTCCAGCCATCCCTGCCTTGCAATGCCGTAGTCCATTCTATCCCTCCGAATTTTCTGATTTCATTCCTCCATCGAAATAATGGTCGTCGTGTATTCCTAGTCTCGTCTATGGACATCCGGTCTTTCCCCCTGATGGTCCACCGGTTTTCAGTACTCTGCGTTTTAGTCAAGTTCAAGCCCACTTACATCTTATACCCGAGTTTATTCCCTGATACGATTGATCGTTTCGCATCCTTAAGAGTTATTCCTATCATCATTCTTACAGTGCTGGCTAGAGTGGGGGAAGTTTTACTTCATGGTGCTTAGTAAGCCTCCAGGTTTCTGCACCCCCCTCGATTAGTGATCGATGGCAGTGCGCATAGGATGTACTCTTCTTTACTTCAGTGTTAAAATGAGCCTGCTGTTCATTAATTAAATCTAGTTGCAAAATAATAATTTTTGAAGCGGGTGGATGCATATCCACCCGCGGATAAAGGACATAAGAGAAAATAAACAGTTCATGGGTTCCCAATATGTACAGATGCCGTCGTAAGTAATTAAAACAAGCATTTGTGAATATCACAAAACATTTGTCTTGCTGGCTTTATGACAGCCATTACCGGTTTACTAGAAGCTTTTCAATTAGAGTGGGCTCTTTGAAATGCACACCAATGCAGCCAGGCAGTTTCCAGAAGATATCCCTGTAAATTTACGAGCCCATGTTCCAATTACGTTTTACGGCCCCTGTACGTCAAACTGCACTGAATACATTATAAGGGTTCGATTAAAAGATGTACCTGTATATTTCGTATGCGATATACAGGTATGAGATATACAGGTATGAGATATACAGGTATGAGATATACAGGTACAAACCAGCCTACCTGGTCTCCCAATTCTTGGCTTTTCACGGCAAGGTCGAAGAAGCCCACGGATGCGTACACGGCGTATGTTACCGAGAGCCAAATGTCCAGCGTGGTGAAGCCGTCGTCGAAGACCGTGTACAGCGTCGTGCACAGAATCCACACGAGGCACGCGGACGTTGCTGTTATAGCTGGATGCCAGATGTCGTTAATGCAATGTATAAGTGCCTGAATTCTGGAAAAGTTATGCCTAATATCTTCGACTGTGCGAGGGCAAAGCCTGGAGCAGAGCAGCAACCTGTTTTTCTCGCAGGCACCCAGAGACTCGACCAGGGACTTTAAATACTCTACAAGCACGTCCACGGTACTTCCCAGGACTATGTACGCAACGGAGTCAAAGAAGAAGAGATAGAACTCGGAGAAAAAGCCAAGAACCTTAAGGAAATTGTGCCACGGATCATCGTAACCCTGCATGAAGTTCCTCATGTAGATTGTCATGGCCATGCCGTAGGAGGCGACCAAGGCTGCCGCACTAACCCATCGACGTGCGTGAGTGCGCCAGTTACGTCTGCAAGCTCCAGAGCCTGCGCTGTAGCCGAAGCTCGTGGCCTTTTCGTACGCCTCCGCTTCTCGAAGAAACTGCAGCAACTTGGACGATCCGAGAGTCATACAGAGGACGTTGACGATTATCTTGATCAGGACAACGGCGTAGACGATGAGCAAGAGCGATTTCGCGAAGGAACCGGCGACATCGGGCAGCAGGAAGATGTTGACGACCACAACGCCCATTTCATACGCCACGACGCCTGTTAGACACGCCGCAGAGTACACGGCGTAGAGACTCAGTACCTGAACCCTAGCCGCCTTTAGTGACCGGTCCCAGAATCCCTCAATGAAAAGGCAGCCGAGGAACCTACAGACCATGCCCCACTTCCAGAAGTGCTTCATCATGTGGGAGCAGCGCGTGTTCTTCCCGTCGTCTTTTGTCTCTGGAAAAGGCCAGTTGTGTCTGCCGGCGTGGTCGTGGACCTGGTGGGCTCTGCCTGCAATAAATCACGCGCATTCATTTCTACAAACTTCCACCTTTATAAACTTCGAAGTACAAGTGTGAACCCTTGGATAAGCTTACTTTGCTTCAAAGGTATTAAAGCGAAAGTTTATGAAGCTGAGTGAAAGGGAAATCCGGCGTTCCTCTGCACACACAAAACTCTCCCTGCATAATTTCACGTGTATGCACGAAAAAAAAGACCATTTAGAAAGGAGTTAGAAGAAGGGGGAGATAGATTGGTTGGGCATATCTCTCTCGTAAAAGGGCTTATCTCTCTCGTAGCAGGGCGCGCGCGCTCAACGTGCTACAGCAGGAAGTACAGGTAGAGCGAAAACAGCGTGCAGGGGTAGCGACGTCCGGGAGACACCGCGACAACGTTGCAATGGCAAATACCGAACGCACGCTACCTCTAAATGCTGTGACTACGCGCCATCGGCCATGCGCGTCATATTCAGCGATCAATTTCAAGGTGATGCCGGAGCACCGATTTGCAGACCTTTCAAGCTGCACGACGGCCGTTTTCACAACTTCGGAGATAAAGATAGACCTGTTTTCTTCCCCTCGTAGTCTCTTGCATGATAAAACAATGATGCAACCCGTAACATGGCGCTGCTTCTTGTTTCTTCACCACTACAGCGATCATCTTCAAATTGATGGCCACTGTACTCCCGATGAGATGAGCAGGCAGCTAACGATCAGCGTCGCCGTGAACAGGAATGGAAACGAGCTCGGCTACGCTGTATATATATATATATATATATATATATATATATATATATATATATATATATATATATATATATATATATATATATATATATATATATATATATATATATATATATATATATGTGTGTGGGTGCGTGTGTGGGGGGGGGGGGTATGCGCCCGCACACTGCTGCTCATCACAATCTCTTAGTCGTCACGAAAATACTGTAAACATCGGTACTTACGCCGACGAAAGAAGTTCATTTCTTTTCGTTGGCAGTAGCAGGGAGATCCTGGCGATATTTCGGTTGGAAAGCCAGGCCGGGTGAGAATGCAACTTTCCTTCCTTAACGTGCTAGACACCGGCGCAACCTGCACAACACAAGGCCATGACGCAAAAAAAAAACGTTCAATTTCCAACCGTGGTGGCGAACAAATCACGGCTTTTTCTAAATTTGGTAAACCCGTGCACTTAACTGCGATTGGACGACAAGTTATGACGCCACCAGTATCTAGCCACGCTGTCAGAACGTTCACAAGAGGTCTGCTCACGTCTGTCTTCTGGTAGACTCTTCCGCGTGGAGGCTAGCCCTGGCCGGTCGGTCTCGTTGGTATCTACGAATAATGAAAACTCACGCAGCCCGACATAAGTGAAGAAGATCCCTATCACAAGTCGGCAGTTTGAACAACGTTTCGCGTCGTTTCTCTACGATTGCTCTCGCCAACCGATCATCACTTGAAGGGCTATCGCAAAAGTGACCGGTGCCACACGGAGTAACCAACCTTGGCGTGTCAAGGTCCTATGGGACGCATAATCGTCCAGGCGCCCTCGTCTCAACCAATAAATCGATGTGTTTTGTCTCAAAACATGCCGCAGAAAAGCGCTCCAGAAAACGGAAATGAAACGGCGTTAATGGCTCCATAGGGGTAATATATCGCGTCGCACGCCGCCGTATATAGTGCGTGCATAAACAAGTAGCCATTTGTTTCCGATACCCGGCACATTACGAGAACGGTGTCTCGTACGTGGCTGTGAGGTGAAATGCCTATGCATTCTGACGGAGAACGCCGAAAATCTGTTTCCAACGCATCCCAACCGCCTGTAAAGCAAGAACGAAAATGAGAAGACCAGAGAGCTCTGGATGCATTCAGAGTAAATTCAGTCTAACTTTACAAATTGATAGCTTTTGTGGTTCAGAGAACGAGAAAGTGGTCTGAACGAGAAAGTGGGTTAAAGGAGATAGACATACCACCAGTAACGACAGAAGTTGTAAAGAAGGCTTTGAAAGAAATGAAAGGGGGCAAAGCATCTGGTGAAGACCACATAAGCAGACCTCTTGAAGGATGGCGGGCAAATTGTACTAGTAAAACTGGAAAACCTGTACACGCAATGCCTAATGACCGCGAGTGTACCAGAATTTTGGAAGAACGCGAACATCATCCTAATCCATAAGAAAGGTGACATGAAGGAATTCAAAAATTACAGGCTGATCAGCTTGCTGTCAGTCGTCTACAAGGTACTTCTACAAGGTCCAAGGTAATCGCTAGCAGAATTTCTGCCCCCTTAGATTTAAGTCAACCTAAAGAACAATCAGGGTTCCGTAAAGGCTATTCAACAATGGACTATATTCACACGATCACTCAGGTGATAGAGAAGTGCGCGGTGTATATATACTGCACCGCTAAATATAGCCTTCATAGATTACGAGAAAGCATTTGACTCGGTCGAAACCTCAGCACTCATTCAGGCATTATGGAACCAGGGTGTACACGAGCATTATGTAAGAATACTAGAGGATATCTATAATGGGTTCACAGCTGCCATCATCCTCCATAAGGAGAGCAGTAAAATACCAATAAGGAAGGGCGTCAGACAAGGACACAATCCAATGTTATTCACAGCATGTTTACAAGTATTCAGAACATTAGAGTGGGAACAGGTGGGAGTAAGGGTTAGTGGAGAATACCTCAGTAACATCAGATTTGCTGATGACGTTGCCTTGCTAAGTAACTCGGGGGACGAATTACAAAGCATGCTTACCGCACTGGACAAGCAGAGTCGAACCGTGGGCCTGAAAATTAATATGCAGAAAACTAAAGCAATGATCAATAACCTCGGGTGAGCACAGCGGTTTGAAATAGGTGGCGAGGCAGTAGAAGTGGTAAGAGAATATATCCACTTAGGCCAAGTTGTGACCCCGGATCCCAACCATGAGGCAGAGATAATTAGAAGGATAAGAATGGGGTGGAGACTGGAGTGCATTCGGCAGGCATTCTCAGGTAATGAATGGCAGCCTACCATTATCCCTGCATGAAGAAGAAAGTGTACGACAGCTGCATCTCACCGGTACTCATCTACGGGGCAGAAACTTGGAGGCTCACTAAGAGGGTTCAACTTAAATTGAGGACGACTCAGCGAGCAATGGAACGGAAGATGATGGGTGTAACATTAAGGGACAAGAAGAGAGCGGAGTGGATCAGGGAACAAACGCGTGTTAGGGACATATTAGTAGAAATTAAGAAGAAATGGACGTGGGCAGGGCATGTAACGCGAAGGCAAGATAACCGTTGGTCATTAAGGGTAACAGAGTGGATCCCTAGAGAAGGCAAACGTGGCAGAGGGCGGCAGAAAGTTAGGTGGGCAGATGAGATCAAGAAGTTTGCGGGGATAAATTGGTCGCAGTTAGCGCAGGACCGGGATAATTGAAGATTAATGGGAGAGGCCTTTGCCCTGCAGTGGGTGTAGATAGGCTGGTGATGATGATGATAAGCCTTTGTGGATCAGTTGATTACCAGCAATCGTATAATAGTGACAATTCGATGCGGTAAATACCGGTGAAATTTCAAAGTACTGGGGACCGGAAACGGACTTCGTATAAGCGGCACTCCATTAAAAGCTGGAATGATTTGCTATGCATGTACTTCGGTGGGGACCGCAAGAAACTTCAGTCAAACGAAAATCGAATAAAGTGATTTCGTTATAACGGGGGTAACTCGCGACGTCCCTTATCATTAAGTTGTGTTTTCGCTTATTGCATAGCCACGAGGCTTAGTAGATACGAACCGAGTTCAAGCTGCACTATCCAGGAAGCTAGTTCAACATCCCTGATAGTTCAGCATCGCTAGCAAGGCACGGTAGGCAGGACCGCAGAGCCACCGATAGTAATAAGTGTCTTGCCGCATATTTGGCTATGCCACCATCACGTTTTTTTTTTTCGATAGTCCTTGGTTTCAGCGTATGTCCGCAATAGGTGGCGAAGGCCTGCCGGAGTCGCGGGCATTGCAAATGTCCGCCGTTTTCCCCTTTCCGTCCGTGAGTGCGGGACGCAGTAAGCGCCTCCCGCAACCGGATCCTTCCTACGCCAACCTCCTCCATCCTGGTGAGGTCGAGGGCGAGTAGAACCAACGCGTTGGGCGTCGATATTCTTTTGCCGACATTCATGTGGCCCAGGGCTCACTTGGGAGACTGGTGGGCGATAACGGACCTGGACAATTATTTGATAGAAAGTCAGCCTGTTCATTGCCTGCAATATTGGTGCGACCTGGAACCCACAACACAAGCACCTTTGATGGTATTTTGCTGTGGAGCTGGTGGGTTTTCTGGCAGATGATGGGAGTCTGCGCGACCTGTTCGAGGTAGTAGATTCCCTGCGTAGAGTTGGTACTAACGCGTATGATGAGATAATCTACATTGGAAGGGGCTGTACACAGCAGGGCACCATGTACAGCCCGGTAGCCTGACACACATAAGTATCTCGGTAATTTATTGTCAGAAATTGGCGGCAGTTCTTCGACTCGTAAAAGACCTCGAAGTTCCTTCGCCGGTAATCGTCGTCTGTTTTGCTACGCCCCCCCCCCCCCCTTGTGTTTACAGTTTGCAGCGACCAATCATATTTGGATAACAGTCATTTATTTACATTTAAGTAAAAAAAACTGTCATATTTGTACATTTATAGTCAGATTTATAGTGGGATAGAGTGAGACATTTACAGTCAGATAAATTGGGGACCACTCAGTGAGCAATGGAACGGAAGGTTATAGGTGGAACGTCAAGGGACAAGAAGGGAGTGGGGTGGGTCAGGGAAATAATGCGTGTTAAGGACATACCAGTAGAAATCAAGACGAGGAAATAGGCGTGGGCAGAGCATGTAATTCGAAGGCAACATAACTGTTGGTCATTAGGAGTAACAGAGTCGATCGGTGCTGAAGGCAAGCGTGGCAGGGCGCGGCAAAAATTTAGGTGGGCAGGTGAGATCAAGATGTTTGCGGAGATAAATTGGTTGCAGTTAACACATGATCGGGATAATTATAGAGATCTATGGGAGAGGCATTTGCCCTACAGTGGGTGTAATAGGCTGCTGATAATGATGATAATGATTATGATGATGAAACTATGTAACCACCATCAAGATCATCGAATCCAAGTGGGGCTCCAGTGGCCGGCTTCCTGATGGCGACGAAAAACAGAAACGGGCGTGTGTTGAGATTTCGAACCCCAAAATGAAAAAAAGCGACATTCAACTCTGTGAAGGTGGATGCGTATTACCTTGAGGGTATGTCCATGAGGGTCTGTGCATTAAATGAAGAAATAAATGAAGTGGGGGGCGTGAAACGTATGAGTTTACAAGCACATACACCGAGTTTGGCATTGAAGATAATCGCAACACTCTGTCCAAGCCAGTGTTCGAAGAACACCAACAGAGCTTTGGTAGCTCGTACGGCCCGGCGTAGGTCCGACTAACACGGCCCCAAACTGCCCTCAGGTCAATACCTGCTTGGTGAGGCATGCACAGAGAGGTTATGAGAGTTACCCGCCGTGGTGGCTCAGTGGCTAAGGCGTTGCGCTGCTGAGCACGAGGTCGCGGGTTCGATTCCCGGCCGCGGCGGCCACTTTTCTGATGGAGGCGAAAAGCAAAAACGCCCGTGTGTACGAGATTTCGGCGCACGTTAAAGATCCCCAGGTGGTCAAAATTAATCCGGAGCCCTCCACTACGGCGCGCCTCATCGCCTGCGTTGCGTCGGCGCGTTCAACCCTACAATCAATCAATCAGGTTATGAGAGTTTGCCTGCGCACTGGGAAGTTTGAACATAAGCAGACGACATGCTCGGTATTGTCTGCTACGTCGCATGTTGAGCAGTGGGGTGAAAAGAAGTCATTCTGCATTTTGACGAGAAAACGCTGTGTGCATGCAACGTTCAGAAATGTGCGACGTAGTATAGCTTCCTCACAATTTTTGCACACAGGAGGCGTCTTAAAACTGCATTTAGGGTCAATGAAATGTAGAGGTGCATATTGAAGTCTTTTTGTCGGCCCAGATACACCACAGTGTTCTCCAAGCAATCGAGGACGTGAAGGTTTCCGCATCCTTTCTTGTAAAACAAAGGCGCAGCGGTGGACAAGAGAGGCTGTATGCCGATGAGGCTGTATTATCAGCAGCAACACTTCCGGAGACTCCGCAGTGAGCAGGAAGCCACTGCAGTTCTGCACTGTGCCGCTTTTTTTTTTGCTTGGACGTGCAGAAAATGCATCTCCCATGTCACTTGACCTTTCGGTAGTGATGTTAAGTGCGCCAGGCCGGAGGAGGAATCTGCAAAAATACCATTTAGTGGGTAGCTGCTTTAGGATGTAGAGAAAAGCAGCCTACAGCCCAGCGGTCTCGGCAGCCATCGTTCAAGTCTTGTGGCTAAGTGGGATGCAAATGGTGGTTAGCCACGAGGGGGTCCAAAACACAGTTGCCGAAGAGCTACCCTTCAGTGATACATCCTTGAATACGTGCATATGAGCTGTATAGTTGTTATGAATTAGCTCCAACGTCAACATTTCAAAGCTGGGTCCGGTAAGTGTGGCTTTCACGCGAAGCCAGTCACAATGGTTGTGATTTTCATCGTAGGGAATATACATGGTGCGTGGAGAAAAGGGGCTGGAGCCTGGTAAGTTGAAGATGGGGCACCCTGCGCCCTGGACACACAGACGACTGCGACAACTTAAGCACGGCACCGGAAGTTGCCGCTGTGCCTTATCACCGTAGCCGGATGTTTCTCCGCGCGGCGCAAGTAGGGCGTTACTGGGAATATTTTGAACATGGCGTGTGCCGTTCCCATGATTTTTTGGACTTAGTATGCTTATAAACGACTCCAGTGACGACAAAAAAAACTGCCAGACGATATCACGCATTCATAGCAAACCCCTTTCAAAACGCGCGCGCACTGACGTCACGGGTCCGGCGCTTTGGCGGAGTGATACACTACATGAGGTGGTGCCGTTCTTGAGTTGTAACCGAGTATAGTGGATGCCCACACTGTCTCGTAAGAGCGCGCAGTTTCGCACGACATAGCTCCAGTGCCTGTATAGCACGAAGCAGAAGACATGAACTTTCTGTCAGGGCTCCCACAGTAGGTGTGGCCTTTGGAACTTCGAAGCGAAGCAGGTTCGTAGTATTTTGGCCTGTAGACCCTCTATCCCTCTGCATTTCCCTTTGGAGACCAGGGTCACTACTGGGAATCTGTAGTGGGGGAGGACGTCGCATGGCGTCCTAATGCGGCAAGAATAAATGCAGCATCCCTCCCCCAATTGAATATTTGAGCCTAATTGGTCTTGATATACCAAGAACATGTATCCCAAGTGAGACCGTTATCACACTGCAGCCTCATGAGGATTCGTTAATATTACCAAACCAAGTTTGATGAGGCTGTGGTTGCTTTCACAGCAGCGCTGCTGAGGTTACTATGCGCTGTAAAATGTACGCATTTTGGGAGAACGTAGTGCGATTGCGCGTATGCAACAACGACCCTCGTCTCATTATAGATAACTATGGCAGGAAGTTGGCGAGGTGAAACACGCCAAGACTGTTCGCTACGTGCTTTACCATCGGGTTTACTGGTCGCGCACATCGTGGATCTGCGACAGTGTTGACTCCTTCATTCTCCACCCATGCCCTCTGATGCGTTGATGTTGCAGGCCGCGTCACATCCGCCTTCAACGTTACGCTCTCACTGGATATATCGTCCCTCCGGACCGTATTTTAATCGCTAATACAATGATTTGTAAAACAAATGAATGAAGCTCACACTAACCGTAAAACTTCCAAGGTAATCCAACCCAATCCAATCCAATGCTCCTCGCGCATGCACAGCACGGCTCTCCAGGAGCCACGCGAAACTGCTCAACACTCTCTCTCTCTCTCTCTCTCTCTCTCTCTCTCTCTCTCTCTCTCTCTCTCTCTCTCTCTCTCTCTCTCTCTCTCTCTCTAACCTTCTGTGAACCTTTTATTTTGTTCTTGTTAACCTTTTGTGAACCTTTCGTTCACAAGGTGTGCTGTGAAAGAGAGGTGCTGTGCGTCTCTCTCTCCCCTTCTCTCTCTCTCTCTCTAACCTTTTTTACGTGAATTAGCGTTGATAGTTATCGTTTCTGCTTTTTTGTCGCGCTTTGTAACAATTTAGGCGGTTTGACATGCACATTTCCGGTTTATACTGATGTTCGCACGGACGCCAGCGGACGGACATTGTGAAGTCCTAATGTGCTTCGCACCTAAAAATCGGCCATACCATGGAAAAAAAAGTGTCGGATTGGTGCAATCGAATGGACGTTGGCTTCATAACGAAAGGGACCCCGATTCGATTCCGTCTACTGGAAGCGTTTTTAAATGCAGAGCATTTCTTAGCCTCGCCTCTTCCTGCGTCGGACGGCGTCCACAGCTCCGCGTCCGCAGCAGGTGCGCCTCTCCTCCTTCCCTCCTCTCTCTCTCAACAGCAGCTGGCGCGCGCAAGCGTAGTCAGCCCGTTCGCTCCGTCGCGGTCTCGGCGTAACAGGTGCGTGATAGCAGCGCGGTGGGTCGTGGAAGGGCGCGCGCTGCTTGCGCATGCGCGCTCTCCCCCCCGTACTGCTCTCCCTCTACTGCGCGCGCTGCAAATATAAAGCGGCTAGCGGTCGCTCGTGCTTCAGTCACTGCGTTGCTCCTTCCTTCCTTGGTTGACGCTCGCTCCACCCTAACGCGACTTTACTCTCCTCTCTCTACCTCAAACCAACACTAACGCAACTACGACCCAACTACCCACCCTAATGCGACTTTACGCGGCGTTAACGACCCCCAATGCTCTGCATATACTCGTGTTCCCCTCGCGGGAAGGTGCGGGAATTTTTTTTTTTAAAGCAAAGCACTACGAATGTCGTCGAGCTGTCTCGCCGTCGCGGTAAAATGGGAGCTTCGTTTCAGCGCAACGCATCTCGTGACTCGCCGGGCAAAGCTCCGCTGACGGCCGCGTTCGCCGCTGGCCCCGCCGCTGTCGGCTTGGCGCATGCGCTCTCCGCAGCTGATTCTCGGCTGACCACGTGTCTCTCCGCGTGCATGCGAGCTTGGCCATGAACGAGAGCGCAACAACACAACGAATGAGAGCGAGACCGGGCTGTCTTTTCGGAGCGTTGCGCAGTAGCTAACGGCATTGATCCGTCATGGGCAGGCGGCGTCTTACCGATTCATTGATTGATTGATTGATTGATTGATTGATTGATTGATTGATTGATTGATTGATTGATTGATTGATTGATTGATTGATTGATTGATTGATTGATTGATTGATTGATTGATTGTGGTGTTTAACGCGCCGACGCAACACAGGCGATGAGGCGCGCCGTAGTGGAGGGCTCCGGGTTAAATTTGACCACCCGGGGATCTTTAACGTGCGCCGAAATCTCGTACACACGGGCGTTTTTGCTTTCGCCTCCATCGGAAAAGCGGGAGCCGCGGCCGGGAATCGAACCCGCGAGCTCGTGCTCAGCAGCGTAACGCCGTAGCCACTGAGCCGGCGTGGCGGTTAAGCGGCGTCTTACCAACCAGCAGACATCGCCCGGCGAGCCGTTCGGCTCGGAAGACGCCGGTAGCGGGACCACGATCGTAGACAAAGGCAGATTTTGGGCGAATAGTGTAGCAATTACACCTAAATCAGTTAACCAAGTCAAACCAATAGTTAACCACTCTAAGCCAAACTTTCGCTTTGCATATCCAGGGTTAGCCGAGCTAAGCCACAGCCATTCTTGTCTTGTTTTATCATCATCACCTGCACTTTATTGTGTCAAGTTCACCTTTCTGCAGTTAAAGTTACGAGACTGCCATCAGTGAGAAAAAACCTTCGCTTTAATAAAGGTAATAATACGAATACAGTGTTGGAACGTGTAACCGTAGCGTTTAATTGCACTCCTGGAACATTTTCAGCACTCCGGCAAATAACCCGGCCAACCATATATGGGAACATAAGTAGCTGATAACTATACATTGTGAAGTGTAAACCGTACAGTAAGTACATTGTAATGTATCTACGTATAACAACGAGCAGCAAGTCGGATAGCCCCTGCTATATCTTCAAAGCCCTTGTGTTTAGAGACATTTGTTGCGAAAAGCATGTCCCCATAAGGCTGCACAAAAGTAATTGCCACCACGGTGACAAGCGGCGAGGAAAAAAAGTAGTTTAATGTTTGCTGCGGGGCCCATTAGGAGGAAGGGAGCAGCTGAATGCAGTGATAAAAGACTGCCTCTCCAGTACGTGCTCGTCACACATACGCTGCGCAGCCTTGTTAGCGTCGTCCGTGGAGCAGACAGAGTAACACGAGGCCATGAAGAAGAGTTCATTTACGGACGTGCTGTTCAAGTAAGCGGCGCCGGGGGCCGTCCGTGCTTTGCCGCTCTCGTCGAGGGCGTATTGTGCTGCCCTCACTGCCGCTGCCTCCAGAGCCATCGCCGAGGCATTGGATGCGGTGAGGCCAAGCACGGCCCGAGCCATGAGCCTACCCGCACCCGCGTAGTTGATGACCGGGTGGAGGTCAGAGTGGAAAAACGGGTAAGAAAAGATCAGCGGATCCACAGTCAGGTTGAGCTCCCGGTTCCAGGCGACCTCTGCGACGCCGTCGACGCCGATGATGTTATACAGGCCCGCGGACAGGAGTTCATAGCGCGCTTCCTTGTAAGCGACCCAGCTGGCGAAGAAGGTAGCCTGTGGCGGAGGCAGAAGATCTGATGGAACTGACGACTCGGAAGGCGCAACGATTTCTATCGGTACCTGCATCGTATGTCGCAGCGAGACTAGTATGTTCCGCGCGAGACTTCTGTCATCGTCGGCAGTAGGAACAAGGGAGAACCAGGCAGTCCCAACAATGTCCTTCACGTGGTGCAAACATTTTATGGCTGCTGCGTCCAGCGCGGAATAAAGCTTCCGGCGACGAGGATTCCGGTCGTCGACCATCCAGCCAACGTCGAGTATAGTTCGGTACGCAATGTGTTCTGCCACGGCGTCTTGCATCCGGACGCCCAGATCCAGCAAGTGACTGATAGCTTGTAGAACATTCGGATGGTCGACGTACACCGGCACATCCCGCGTTATGTTCACTCCGGGGGGCTGGATGTAGCGAAGTGCGTGGAGCCATGACGCGGTGCGGACCGACGGCGTGAGTAGCACAGCCATCGATTCCAGGCTCACAACGAGTGGCTCATTATTCGCCGTAGAGTTTCCCAGAGCTGCGCCAACGAGATTTTCCAGCGAGCTAACACGCGACACCGCTTCCTGCTGCTGTTCTTGAGGTATGCCTAGCATCTTCAATGTGCTCTGTATGTTCTTCTTGAACTTCCTCGTATTTCGAATTTTTCGTACCGTCGCAGCCCAGTAGGCGAGAGTCTCGCTTTTGCCGATATATACGGCAGGCGTTCCGTTGCTCCGAAAGCCAATTCGTATCTGGAACCAGAGGTCGATTCCCCAGTTCGCCGACAGGTCCACCAGAATGCCGAGGAGGTCACTGGTATTTAGTTGGTGGTACGGCAGGATGCGCCGCGCCCTCAGGAATGCTGCCAACTCGGCCGGGTATCGCTCTGCGTACAGGCAGGAATGAACCAGGGCAGCGACCTTTTCGGTGGTACTGGAGCCGGAGTCGACCTCGGAGGTGTTCACCGCCATCGCCGACTGCAGAACCTGCTGTAGCATCCTGGCTTCGGCCGCCTTCCTCATGGACATGACAGCGCCTCCCCGGCGCCAGCGTCCGCACACGAAGCCGTACAGGCTGTGGCAAGGGTTGCAGCTGACGTCCAGGGAGGACTGCAGCTCCCAGGCGTACTCCTGGCACGCATGGCTGTCGCAGACCGCGCGTAGAGTGGACAGCAGCCGGTTCTTGCGGATGAACACGTGGCCGTGGTGAAACGCCAAGCTCTGGTCGGCTAAGGTCAGAAACTTGATCATCATCACTGCGCCCAGGATGATACTGAGGAAGACGGCCGCCTTCCGCGCACCCTTCAACATCGCCAGGATCCGCATCACGACTCGGTCGAAAGGTCTCTCAGGTGCCTGAAAGCAGGAATGGGGAAGTGGTAAGTGACTGCTACTATAACCATTGTGCGTTGTGATTGAATGAATGATTTGCTTCTTTATTCTTCAGTGCTTACAAGTGTTTTAAACGTTAGGCAGTGACCGAAGAAAATAGTTTTACACAGTTTGTCTAGCCTTTCACCCGCCGAACGCGAAACAAAAACAGGTGCTTTAACAATGTGCGTAGCTACAGGGCAAGAATAACACATCGGATATTGCAAAACAGTGTGCAAATCTTTCCAAGCCAAATCAGCCTGGTCTAAAGAAAACTACGGACGTTGTGACCGCGCAAACTACGGCGTCGGCGCGTTAAACCCCACAATCAATCAATCAGGTTTTGCCCATGAGTGCAAGCTTCCGTAGATTTTTTTTTGTCGCTTAACGGGTACATAGCCAGGGCGTTAAGCTCGGGATTGGGGAAGCTATTTTTACCTGCAGAAAAATAAGCGCCTTGACGTCTTTGTTTTATTGCCCTCTTCGAACGGTGTACCAGCAGGAGGCTGCCTGGATATAACGTGGCTGCGGGTTTAAGTGTATTAAACGCTAAAGATTGATCTTGATGGTGACTGGCTCTATGTTTTTATTGCTCCCTCCACCCCACAAGGCATTTTTTTCTCACCTTCCGCTGGCTCTGACCTTCTACAAGCGCCCTGGAGGCAGTAAAATTATAGGAAGCAAGCGCGGAGTTTTTAGTGACGGAGAGGGCGGGAGAATTCTGCAGGAGAGCCGCGCATAACCGCTTCATGTGTCGCCACTCTGCGCAGCCAAGTCAATACACACGCACGCATGCAGGTGCAAAATTACGTTGCCCGGAGAGTGTACAGAAACTGCAGCAACGGTCAACGACGAGAAAAGGTCCCGATCATCCCTGCGCTGAGCCAACGGGGCGATGAAGAGTCATTTTTGGGCCTTCCATCTCCATTCGGTGGTGCGGCGGTGGCAGGGGGTAACGACTGGGGCCGCGCCGGGCCCAAATTGGCCGTCCGTTCGAGGAAGCGCGGAACCCTCTGTGGATGGCCACCGAACCCGGAGGAATGCGTCCGTGCGAGCATTTGCGTCCTACCGGGTCGGTTACGTGAGTACAGTCGAACCTCGCAAAACGAAGTAGCATCGGGACAGCAAATTAGTTCGTTATATCCGATATTCGTTGTAACAGTAGAGATAAAAATCTGCTATAATGAATGGAAAATACGGCTCTCGCAAAAATACTTGATACAAAATGCATTTTTAGGCTTCGAACCTACTATAAACAAGGTAACGCTTACCTTTCTCCTTGTGGCATTTCAAGCTCAATGAACCGAAACATGAGTACGTGAGATTACAACAGAACAAAGTTCACTTGACAAAACAGGCCTGCCTCTTTATTTATTTTATGAAGGATGTGATCTTCGTCTGGTGGCTACTCACAGCACTGAACAGGATGGAGTTTGCCACAGTGTCCACGAACAAAAGAGCCTTTATACTTCTGCAGTTTCGGATGCCGGGTGGTTTTTCCAAGTAGCTTCTCAGCCTCCTGGTCAAATATTTTTTCGTTATATCCGATATCGTGCGCGGCTCTCACGGTATCAGTTTCGTTATAAAAGAATTATTGTCAATAAAATAAAGCGTGACCAACCAAAGGTCGTGTTTAATTCGCTATAGCCGATAATTCGCTATATCAGTGTTCGTTATAACGAGGTTCAACTGTACAACATTTCGCAGGGCGGCCTGTTTGATTTGCCGCTATACGATTAGTTGAAAATGCTAATCGGTGATATTTTGGTTAAGTCTGTGCTCGAGCTTTGCTAATTTTGTAATGCCTTTGTTACCTCCTGCCATAGTTGCTGCATTTTGGAGGGGGCGGAGGCGGACACTTTGTCAAGTGTCATCTGCTGCCTTTTTCGCCAACCGTCCCAAACAACTGTACTCGCTCTGGGAAGAAAATATTTCTGACTTGACTTAACCTACATGCATATTGCAACACTGGGCCCTCGACAATTGCGATGGTGCTGGCGTGGGCGGGTCAAGGCAGGTGATGCGTAGGATGCTGCATGCCGCATAGCATGTGAACACTGAAAACACCCGCACGTACACACGCACCGTAATAAACCGTCGACAACTGTCGCTACGAATATCAGATGTTTTGTGCCTTGATGTTCAGCTCGCATAAAACACCCCGCCACCTCCCCTCACACCCCCACGTCCTTTTCTGCATCAGGAGCGGTACGTTATAGATGACACTTTCTCCCTGTGTGTTCCATCGTCATGTGTGAACACCACCGTGTGCCCACTTCCGGGGTATAGGGCTTGTGTGTCCATCGCCAAGCACAGATTTGAAAAACAAAATGTTTTTTTCTAGTTGCGAAGTTGTGGATATCGAACCGGGGCCTTCTACTTGTGAAGCGGGTGTCGTACCCAGTCACCTATGAGTCTTCGCTGACCAAGAGTGGTCGCTTGTTGTGAATCGAAGTTTTGCAGCCTGTTTTCAAGCCCAGAAGCTTGGTGAAAAAAAAAATAACTCAAAGCAGATACGTGCGACTTTGCAGAATTACCTTCCGATGACCAGTGAATGTGTTACTGCGCCTAATTAACTCATAAAATTTGAACGTTGCCCGCACCTCCATCTGGACTGGCCTCCAAATTCCGCTAAATTCAAGCTCTCCGCGGGGGTTTCTAAAAATGCCAGGAAACAACGCCGCTGACTACTTGGCGGCTTGGCACACTTTCGTAAACTCGCTTGTCAAAAGTTCGACGTACGACGTGTACTGAAGCAGACCATTACACAGGACCTGTCCCTTTGACACCCACGTTACCAGCCTTGCGTTACCAAAGGAACGAAAAGGGCAGCGGCGTCATTGCTGTTCCAAATCCTCGCGAATTCAACACGAACACCGGCTCGGCTCTTTAAACTGAACCTTGCATCACCGCCTCTATCTCCGATGTGTGGAGTACCAGGTGACGTCAGACGTTTCTTTAATTGTTATTACAGCCCCGTAGAAGATTGTTTAGAAAGCAGGTAGCTTTAAATCTGTTCTTTTAAATACAGAAGCCTCTGGTATATAGGCATCATTTACCACGGATTAAATAGTAGCGATTTAAGAACTACCAAATGTCTAAAGCGAAGTTTTACGTTTTCTTCGGGGCCTGTTTAAAGGTTAATTGCCTGCGCTAGGGTGTTATTGCAGCTTGCATACACAATCAAATGCAACAGAAGGAGATTACGCCATCGTTTGTTCAGTTGTTGCAGAACTTCACGCGCTAAGCATGTAAGCTTGTTTGAATCCAGACGAATCCACAAATTTGATATATTCAGCATTTTAATATGAAGATCTTTCCTTTTCCATTCAGTTTCATATAACCAGTTTCTGCCATGGCTATTGAGGGCGATGGAAAGCGGGCGACTGGGAAGTTTATTTAATCAAGATGTAAGCGCATGAGACTTCGCTGTATTTATTCGTCTATTGCCGTACACATTGATTGATTGTGGAGTTTAACGCGCCGACGCAACGTAGGCGATGAGGCGCGCCGTAATGGAGGGCTCCGGATTAATTTTGACCACCTGGGGATCTTTAACGTCGCCGAAATCTCGTACACACGGGCGTTTTTGCTTTTCGCCTCCATCAGAAAAGCGACCGCCGTGGCCGGGAATCGAACCCGTGACCTTGTGCTCAGCAGCGCAACGCCTTAGCCACTGAGCCACCGCGGCGGGTATTATTGCCGTAACATCGAGTAAGGAGCTGGTTTAACTGGCCATATAGGCAACTCAACTGTATGCGGCGTGGTTATTGCCCTCTTTTCTCTGGCTTCTGAAAAGTCCTAAACCGAGGCAGCGCCAAGTATCTTGCGCAAACATATGCATTATTCAGCTTGGTAGGCTCGTTTCAACAATATTGACGTCGAATAACCGCTGTATTCATGCTATTGTAAGCCACATGCAAAAAAAAAAAAACAATATAAATAATTGCACAACAGGAATAGACGTTTTTTTTTGTTTTTTTGTTTTTTGCAGAACGTAATGTCCAGGTGATCATAAAAAAAGAAGAACAAGAACTACTCTGGCAACAAAGCTCCATCTCTCTTCACGACGCCCTTTTTTTCTCTTCGGGTCACGCAGAGCAGTTGTGACCGAGGCGAGCAATGTTTCGTTATTCCAAGTGCCGAGTCGGTTGACAGCTTTGACCGTGAAAGAGCCACCGACAATGCTTTTGCGGCCAGACATTCTCCTCGTCGAATGCTTTCTGCTGCGCAGGAAAGAACATAAAAAAAAAACTCAAAGAAGAGAGAGAATAAAACGCGCATCTGTCAGAGTTAAGCAGCCACGGAGGCGCTGTTTTTGGCACCACGAAGAGTCGTTCGATGGCCATCACGGTCGCCGCTTGAAAATACCGAGAAGCGTCGTCCATTGTTCTCGTGTTGCCCTTTTTGCGCATGTGATCTGATTGGCCGCGCACTCAGCTCAGAGGAGCGGAGACGCGGCTTGAGCAGTTTTTTCCTTGGCTGGCCTGCGCGTTACACGACTCACCTATTGTCCTTTCGGCAACGCCCCCGATGCCGACCACTCACACCCCAAAGGCTTGCGAAGTGATCGGCGCATCTGGCGCGAGACAATGCAACAGAAGCGACAAATCAGCTTTCAAAAACGAAAAATCAAGCGCACACCCGCTAGGTTAGAAGGTTTCGAACAGGCTGCCGTCATAGTTGCTAGATGTTTTTTTTTTTTTTATATTACGATTGGTTTTAAAGGATGGAGAGGGGTAGGTTCAAAAGGGCTCCATAATATCGGCCATATTATGATGACGTGGATCAAAAAATTCACATCACACACGGAGTTGATCAATATCGTTGCTGCAACAGCGAAGGGCGTTAATCACGTGACAGCTTCGTGTTAGAAGGCAGAGCTTTGCCACGGAGGCAGGTTCGATCAATTGGGATCGCTGCATGACCGCGGCGAGCACACGGGCACTTCGACCGTGCGAGCACCGCATTACTGCCAACAAGGTATGCGATATCCCACTTTCTCTAAAACCGGCGTGTCATTGCAGCCAGAAATTTCAAAGGGTTAATTAACAATCAAGCAAATTAAGCGCCATCAGTACAGATAATGATGTCTAATACCCTTATCACAGTTCGCGACTAACATACAAAATTAAATCAACAACGAACATCGTTAAAGGCGTGCATGCGTAATGTAGGCCAACAGGTGGCACTTAGTAACACGGATCTGAATGCCATATACATATTTTCGGCATAAGTTCGCCCCTTCCTATCTATAAATCACTCGACGACAACTCAATCGCTCCTTCGTACCCGTCGCGATGGCGCGCGGGTGAACACACATGAGGTGTGTGCTGCGGGGCCACACGTGGCGGTTGGGTCGATAGTCGAGGGTGTTGCTGTAATGGGAGCGAACGACAGAAAATCCCTTTTTTGTGCACGCTATTCCCCACACGTTACAGAAGCACTGGTGTTTTAAAATATAATGCGTAGCTTTTTACCACTTTGCGCGCCACAGCTTATAGGCGTTAAACGCCGCTAAACAACAGACATAATTTTACACTTATACCACTAAATATCTGTACAGAATTACAGTAACGTATTTCAATAATTCAGGCTGTCGCGCCACCCAAACGGTAAGTTGTAGGTGTGGACGCTCTTGGTATACATTTCGTGAGGTGACCCGTTGGGTTGGCCCACAGGCAACCGTTAATCCCTGAACCATGAGGAGAACACAGATTCTCATTTGACTTGAATGAACTAGTATTGAATAACTCGCTCAATTCCCTGTCGGACCCGCAAAACCTTGTTTTTTTTTTTTTTCCCACGAACACAAATTCACAAATATTAGGAAGTTTTCAAACTTGCCATAATTCAACGTCAGCAGTGGCGTCATTGATGGGGCACATTGATGAGAGCAGTCATGGTGTTGACTCAGTGCTAGCATTCAAGCGGTGAAATTGAACTTAACCAGACAAATGGCCAAATGATTTCTTGTCGTAACTTTTGTCGGTGGCCTCTTTGCGGTAAAATTGGTAAGATTTTTATTCCGACGTGGCAGTCTTTCGAATGAACGAGACTTTGATGAACCCTCTAAGTGAGTTTATTCGGAGTCGATTTTTACTTTGGTAGTACTTTTTGAACACAAGTCACAAGATACGTTTCCCATTTTAGGGGCGAAGCTCCTAAAGCCATGGGTCTGTCCATCCCTTGTGTCTCGTGGTACGTGACCGCCGCATGCTTTCGGAGATGTCGCAAAGTGGGCCGCGTTGCACGCGCAAGAACCGGCTGCAACCGGCAGCGCAAACTCGGCACCGGGAGCGCGAGCTTGTCTGTGTTCGCCAACGGAGGCGCGAGCGCACGTGCACTGCGAGGGGGAGATCACGCAAGAGATCACGCCACGAACGCAGGCAGTCGTTCTCGGAGATCGAAGGAGACGCAAGGACCTTTGCTCGTTTCCTCTCGTCTTGTTCGGGCACAAGTTCGCCCTAAATAAAGGTTCTTTCTTTACCGTTGTGTCCCATCCTACGTGACAAATTGTGGTGGAGGTGCGGGGTAGTCCTCGATGGCGCGGGGTCTTTCACCAGGTCTGGGCCTGGGAGCATTGACTCCGAAAATAAAAGTTGATTTGTACAATGTACGCACACAGTCTTACGTCTTTCTTAATGATGTAATGGGCGAACTTTCACGGGAGAGTTACGGTTACCGATGATCTCCCCCTCTCGAGCTTCGCCCCACTTATCATCATTCATTCCGTGGATATGGCGTGATTTTTTTTACCTTTGTTCCTCGTTGCTTTACCTGTAATACAGAGGTCACATATCATCGACACTGATAGGAACTCCGTGGGTCAAGCTATTTAGCCGTCTTCCACATTTTTGCAGTGCGTCTCTGATTGGCTCCAGCCTCCACGATTGCTGATGCTCATTAATGCACAGAATCGGGCTCGGGTACGACAGCGGCCACCACGGTTTTGTGTGCTACCGATCGAGCGGGACTTGCACACACCATGCGCATGCGCTTGACGGTATAAGCTGGAAGGACAGCCTTGGTTGGCCGGGCTCGAAATGCGGGCGCGGGTCGAGGTACGCAGCATACATAAACAGGCACGTGAGGTATCCGCTATAGGCCTCACAGATAAATTACCTATTGAGCAAAAATGAATGAATGAAGCAAATTTAATGAGCAAAAATAAGGTAGTGAGCTGGCTATTTTTAACCGCCAATCCCAGTTCCACACGTGGGCTAGAACTCTAAAGTGTTCCGCATTAAGGCACCCAGTACGGACGTCGTTTCCGCTTAGAGATGTATCCAGCTTTTCGTTTCCGTTCACCAACCTCGGGTTTTAGAAGACAACTAGTGCAAGAAAAGATATCACCAGAACAAGCTGCTAGTATTTACACTTGATTTTTTTTTTTTTTTTGAGGATGTGATTGGCTGCAGTGAAAACTTTTTCCGTAACGTATACGTCCTCCATGAACGGTTCTCATTCACCGCAACTTGATCGCGTTCGTTTTGCACCTCCGGCTACGCCGCAGCGGCTAAAATGTATGCGCTTGGCTGCGAGGAAAATCTTTCGAGTGCTGTGTATTGCCGAAATGCTGCATGCGTAATCTCCACACCAACCAGGGGTTGACCTCACCTACGGGGAGGTGCTGCAGAATAACGAGCACTTTCAGAACCCCAGTCTACTCACCACAGTGGCGTCACCGTAAACTAATCGCCAATGTGGGGAATTCAGGATTACACGTCTTTCTCCCACTCCTCAATCCACTCTGTGCGAGTGCTGAATAGAAGTGCCTGCTCGTCTGTGAACATACCTCCGATTCTGTGTTCCCACCACTTCCCTCGAAAAAAAAAAAATAATAAGCCTGTTCTTTTGTCATCTGCCCTAATACAAGAGCTGTGTTCGACTCGGCTTGTTTAGGTTGCGCCCATACATTGCTGCGTTTGACTGCGCTCGCATTCAAAGGGTACGTGCTTCAAAATTCGAAACATGCAAAACAAAATTTAACTTGGCGGGCTTAGGGTCCTACCGAACCGGGATACGAGGTGGTTCGGGGTATGCGGGTTGATCTAGGCTACTCGAAGTTCTTCAAAATGATTACGAAGGTGGCGTTCATCCTTGTTTCACTTGCAAGAGGTAACCTTTGGTTACTCACTCAATTCTGTTGCGGCACCGCAGCCCGTTGCTTTATATATATATAAAAAAAGATCACTAGCAGGCAAATGTTCAAATTGCCCTGTAAGCAATGTCAGCAGCGTCGTCATATGGGTCAATGGGATAGCGTGGCTGGCCAGTCATGACTTTTTCATCTGTTTATCGTACGTATGACATAATCACGTCAAGTCTGCGTTAAAATTGGCCTGGTTGTTTTTTGGCAATATTGCGAATGAGTCAAACACCCATGGTCCCTTTAGCACGCCGAAATTTCATGCACACGGGCGTGAAATTGTGGTGTCACCCGGGCCGGGCATTATTAGAAGTTGGGCGGGGTGGGCTGGACTTCAAGTAGACGAGCTGGGTCGGTTACAGCAGTGTTTTGGCGGGCCGCAGCCGGGCTGGCGCGCGCTCGCCTCGCGCCATTCGTGGATGTTCATGGAGTCTCAGGCGGTTCAGAGAAACCACGCCGCTTCGAATCTTGCAAGAAGGTGTCAAACACCTTCGCGCCATTGGAGCGCATCGACTCAGCCTGACCTTGAGACTAACTGCGCCCGGCAAATAGCCATGTTGCTTGCTCTCCGGAGCCGGGGCCCAGCACCCGATCCCCAGGATTGAGGGACACGCGCCGCGGAAACCTGACTGCGCCCCTCTCCCGGCGCTTCGCCCGTCCGGGGCGTAACTGAATGGGGCAGAAAAAAGAAACGGCCGCCGTTTAATAACGAAGACAGCTAGAAAAATCGACTCCGGGATATCCGTAGCACGGCTCTAGCGGCATGCCGTGACAAAATATTGGGCTTGTACGACTAACTCACGAGGTTCCCGGGCCGTCTAAAATTTTTCTGCTGCGGCCTATGAGAACAGGCTGGATTTCAGGTCGTTCCGCACTAGTTAACACAAAATTGTGGCGCTCAGAAAACAGATAGAAAAAACGACTCCCGGGTTTGAGTACTTCAGGTTATGGGCTACAAACCTGTTATTGTAGATTTTTTGCAACGTTGTTTGTGTAGGTTCCCTGCAACACTTTTCATGCCCGGGGTGAGGCGTATCGCCACAAACTTCGAAAAACTGACGCTACGTGGCGCCCCCATCCCCCTCCTTTTTCCTGGAAGGAGTGGAGAGGAGGACCGTCTCCACCCGAACACTCGCCTCTCCTCAGCGGAACCAGGGAGGGTTCCCATCTGTTGTCGCTGAGAGTAACAAAGAGGCAGTCGGTAGTGTGCACGAGGACGAACAAGGCCTGCGCCCCTGGTTTATCCCAAGGAAGTGGGGGAGATAATTGCTGCCACTGAAAAGGTTTGGCTGACTTGACTGTCCCCCCTCCTCATTTTTAGATTGCGCAGAGCAAACAAAGCGTGCTCCCCTGGTTTTTTCGCGCGCGGGGGGGGGGGGGGGGGGGGGGAAGACTTTCCAGCACAAGAACTGTGCCTGAAGGACCTACGACGTGTCCACACGCGCTACTCTGTACAGTTTTTGCTTCTTCGTTTTCTTTCTTTTTTCTGAGGTGGCAAATAACGCTATGTTAGTACGGTGTCAAATGTGAAAATAAGTTATCCGCAAGGTATCCTGCAGTGATGCGTTAAATGGTGTAAAACGTATATGTTTGCGCGCAGGTATGCCATTTTGTCTTTTTTTACATACGGATTAGTATGAATGTATTTGTAATCTGTTTAGCGTTTTCTCTTCTTTTGCTGTATTGTGTTTTTCTTTTGTATACAGGTAATCATGCCGTCCTTGTTACTGTATATATCTATTCCCACACATGCCTAAGGCCTGGCACTCAGGCTGGAAGTATGAAATAAATAGTAAATAAATAAAAATAAAGCACTATCTTAAAGTTTCTGAGACTGAAATTATGGCGCAAGGGGGGTTGCCAAGAGCTGAACGAGCGCCGCTTTTTTAACGCTATTATATATCGAAGCGGCGTCCGTTTTATCAAAAATCGTTTTCTCGAATGCCGGTTTATAGATTCACCAATGTTCGTTGGTTTTTTTCGTTTAAATTGTTATTTTATTCAATTTATGTACCATTCATCCCAATGCTATTTAAACGCTTTTTACCAGAGGGAATATATTAATTAGAGGTGTGTTCAAGTTTAATTAATTGTTTTTCATCCTTTTGAAAAATTCCCAGTATATTGCCGTAGTTTCGCAGTTTTTTTCCCGCAGCTTTTTGTTCAATATTTGTTGCCTTTAAGCTTTCCGAATTTTCTCATTCTTGTGTGCGCTCTAGAGAATGTGTTTGATATTTTGTTAATTGTAAATATTAAAATTGTGGCCGCGCTCCACTGCTTCCAAGGCGCTTCCATCAGAACAGCACCAGTTAAAAACTGATATGCGTTAAAAACGGTTATAAAAAGTATAAACGACGCCGTAAGAAGCATGAATATACGTGAAAAAGTCAATGGCGCTTAACCGAAATGGAAGCAATTATACATTTACAGCACACTGTTACAGTTAAAGTGTCGTGAATTATACGAACGCAATGGTAGTGCTGCACCTGAAATTAACCCCAATGTTGAGCATTGATGTTTGGGATTCCAAGTTACTACTATTTAGACGCCTATGAACGGCCCATTTTAGACGGGTCTAGGACATTTCGATGTACTGGAACATTTCAATGCGAGATGTTATGGTGCAAGCATTCCGGTGCACCGACATTTTCGTACGCCAACTTTTCTGCGAACGGATTTGTGCGCTTATTTGTGTGAAACTTTCGGCAACTTATTATTTGCGTAGGTATTAGGTTATGGATGACTGTCTACGCACTGATTGCATCGTTTGTGTTTATGCTTTGAAAGTTTTCGGTCAGAATTTGAGATTTTTTAGAGCTTTATTTAATAACTCCTTTAGGCAATACCAATTATTATGTATCTTATTTTTTTCTAGGGGCGCGGGCGAGGGTTCAGAAAGTCACAAAAAGAGCAGCTTCTTGCCGCCTTGTGTGGCGCCTTGCATCTGCGCAAAAAGAGATATTTAACGATGTTACGGCACATATAATGTTACACTGACGTCGAAAGGGACAAATTATGCAGCTCTTAAAGCTTTATGCTGTCGTTCATGAAACTTTGTGTAAATGAGCTGAAGAAACGGTTTTCATTAAGACTTGTAACAAATAAAACTTGCTCAAACGTAGGCACTTCCAAAAAAAGACGTCTATTGCTAAGCTTGCGCACCAAGCTTCTGAACTGTGCCTTTTCTGTGCACCCTTCGGTGCCACACACAATAATTGCAGCTCTCTTTCCTAGGTGTAAATTCCGAGGACACCTAAGCACTTTTTTATGATACAGTGATTGAGAAAGCATTAGTGTCCAGTTGCCGAACGTGCACTCTCAATCGTCCTTTTTTCTTTTCTGTCTGTCTATCTGTCCGTCTGTCACACGATTCAGCCGCTGGGCCAAACATGAAACAATGCTGGAACAAGGAGTATATATAGGCAAAACCGTCCCAAGCTACTGAACCTGGCGGAGTGCATATATTTCTACGTGTCAATAGTGTTCAGAAGAAAAACTTGGCCGCGTATCTGCTCGCTTCGCTGCAAATGTCGTCGAAAGGCGATAGTCTTCTGCAGCCCCTGCCGTCTCATACATTCTCCTCCCCCCTCTCTCACTCCTCGCGCGTCTGACGCGATGGAGGTTAGCTAAATTAAATCCACTTTTCCCGCGCTGCAGAGCTCGCACGCCATCTGTTGGAACCTTTGCTACTGTTCGGCTTAGGGTTGCGCTCGAGCTCGAGGCTCGGGCGCCAGCTTCTTTTCGTATTTTTTGGTCAAACCATTGTTTTAACGCCTCTTTTTTAAATTGCTATCGTGAAAACCAAGGCCATGTCTATGCTTATTTAAAAGAACGCGCGTAATCCCGGTTATGTGCTTACATTTTGCCTCAAATGTACCTGGGGTTTCCTTCGCGCCATATTATTGGGACATGTATGACAAATCTTGGCAGTTTTAGAAGTTTGGAACGGTTTTGCGTATATAAGCGTCTTGTTTAATAATATTTATAACTTTTGAACCGGTGGCTGAATCGGTGCCGTCCACCGGGCGGGCGCCCTAACATCTGCGCTTCATGCTCGCCAAATAAAGATATTGTGAGCGCGAGACTCCGAAGCGTAGGAAATCATTTATTTCACTGCTCCATTATCCGCATCACCAAACACATCGAGGAACGCTTCGTCTTCTACGAGACTGAGGATCATCATCGTTGGTTGCTGGTCCGGTGTTCCGAGACGGCTTAGTCGTACAATAAACGCCTTACCTCACCGAGTAACCAAGGCCCTTACAATATATCAATCAATCAATCGCGTTTAAGTAGCCCAAGAAAGACTATCGTCTTTAAAAAAGCATTAGGCATAATTGAGGCAAAACATTAGTGCATAACTGGCCGCAGCAGCGTTCTTTTATTCAAAAATAGACGTGCGATTGGTTTTAATAAAAATGCGGTAAAAGACGGTGTTAAAAACAGGCCAGATAAAAGTAAATATAATAAAAGAAAGATGTCTCCTCAAGAGTGAGAGAGAGAAACCTTTATTTGGGGCAAGGCTGGCCCTAGGCCTGTTGGGGGAATAGGATCAAAGGAATGGGTAAGGAAGGGGAGCAGACCGGCCGTTCTATACAGCTCGTGCTAGACCGCTTGTGACTGCGAATACAGCAATCTTGTGAAGGATGGGAGTGCCCACGGAGTGAGGGTCTATGGCTATCGCGGGATCGTTGGTGGGGGCAGAGAAATTTCTATAGCGAGTTAATTTGGGGCAAAACCAAATGAGGTGGTGCAGATCAGCTTTGGTTAGGGAGTGGCACTTGTTCACGAATACCTCAGCAGCTCTTGGAAGCGTAGGTAGAGAAGCCAGGAACCCAGGCGGGGTGAGGTTTTTGAGGCGCTGTTACAAGAACAATTGAAAGAAAAGGTCCCAACAGGTGGCGCGCGAACCAAGAAAACGAGGGAAAATTGAATCTAATTCATCAAACTTCAATTGCATTAATTATGGGGGAGGCAGGGGGAGAAGAACAGCGTGAGGGGGAGAGGGGAGGATGTTACGAGGCGGGGGCGGCCGAAGGCTATGGTATACATTTGCAGCGAAGCAACCAGATACGCAGCCAATTTCTTATCTTCTCCTCGTGACTATGACTCGGCACATACCCGGGGAACGTACTGTAAATAAAAATACTACTTACAGTACGGTAGCATACCCCATTTCAGGTAGTATGACGGACAGGGCGTTTCACGTAAGAGCGCTAGTCCAAGAATATTGTTCACTTATCATGTCGCACACTAGCCGGTGGTTGGGGCGGGGAGTATTAAAATATTTTAGTGTACGTCTAAAAGAAAAGAAGAACCTACCCGCAATCAGTAGCACCTTTCTCTTCTTGAGCAAAGCTGCCTCAGGGGCTAGCGCGTGCAAGTCGATCCAGCACGTGCTCTTTTCAGAAGCGTTCTCGTCGGGCCGGCGTGCGTCTTTTTTAGCTTTGGAGGCACCGGAAAGCCCGTTGAGCGGACGCGTCCCACGCAATAGAAAGCATTCATAACGTGTTTTTCTTTTACTTGCCGAAGACTTGCATATGCTCATCTGCTTGTTTTGGCACTGTCGCGTTAATTGCGTATTTCTTTGTTTTCCGTTACTCGTAATGTTAGTATACTTGCACCTCAACCTTAACGCAAAGTAGGTAAGGGTTGAGGCATTTGATTTTTGGTTTTTTATGAACCCCGAAATAATAGATTATGATCTTGCTCTACCGCTTGTGCTTTGCAACAATAACGCGAAATGTTTTTGTGCTGCAAATTATTTGTCAATGCAGATATTAGCATAGGAAAAATAATTTTCCTGAATTCGGGTGTGAATGTTCGCGCGTAGAAATTAAAAGCGAGCAGAAAAAGAAAAGCTCGTTTCGTTTAATTGCATGCGTCTTCAAAAGACGCCCACATATCAGACACCTGATTAATTCTAATGTACAGTCGGGGACTTAATTTTGCAGACCACGCGAGCGTGTGGCAAAAGCCACCGATGCGCGCTCTGGAGGCCCAGCGCCTGTTGTCGATACCGGCGCGGCGCGCATGCGCGTCCTGTTTTACTCGCAGGCACGCCGATTTTCTCGCTTACTGCAGCGGTGCTGCAATGGTCACTCAAGCACCGCATAGCGACGCCTTTGTAGCATTCCTTTCTTCGCGATGGCACATTTGGGGCCTAACGTGACGATTGCGACGCTTTCGCGCAAGGGCTCTTGGCGTCCTGATGAACACTTCCGCGGAATGTTTTCTTTGTTTGATTTGCGCTTTATCGTGTATAGACGATGAGACTAGCGGCTTGCGAACGGCGTCCCCGAATGAAGCGCGTACGAAGCACAGTCTAACGGCACCGCGCTACCGACGACTAAATGCCAGCTGTATGAATAGCCGACCTTTATTCACCTTGTTTATTTTGTAATTTGTCCACTGAACCTATATTTCAGCTCGCTCTCTGCTGCCCATGAAGTAGGTGATTTGCAAGTTTGATAAAAGAGATTATTTCAGTGTTTTTGCTGCCTACTTCATTACTTAAAGATGATAGAAATGCGTACCCATATAAATTGTCTGTTCGTTCTGCGCGTCGGCATTATTCAAAACGACACCTCAGGTTCACATCGAGAAACGCCATAACATTATTCACTACTTTTCGCCGTGATATTAATCACCACTTAGGGCCTTTCAAATGCTTTTGTCACTAATGAACGGGTGTTCAACCACTGAAAAACAATCAGCTCCTTTTTCGTTGTTGACCTTGTCCTTCCGCTCCGCTGGGCATCTGCAAGGTGGCCCTTTTCTGATGGCGGCAAAAAGCGAAAAGGTTCAAGAGTATTCGGGGTTTCGGTGCATGTTACACGTCCCCAGATCAGCAAATTTAACCTCATAATCAATCAATGCATGCCGACCTTGAAGAATCGCTCCGGCCTTGGAGCAATTCATCCCCGTAGGCATGAATTCCTCCCCTAACAGCAGCTCTTGGCCTATTAGTAAGCCGGCAAATGTCCCTTTGAAAAACGTATTCTCAAAAGTAGCGAATAATTTCAATTCAATGGGAACCCGAGGTACCATTTTTACGAGTGCGACGGGTAGAGCGAACAGACAATTTATATTGGTGCGCATTTCTATCATTTTTAAGTAATGAAATAGGCAGAAAAAAAACCGAAATAATTTCTTTTATTAAACTTACAAATCGCTACTTTATGGGCAGCCGAGAGCGAGCTGAAATATATGTTCAGTGGACAAATTACAAAATAAACAACGGGAATAAAGGTTCGCTATTCATACAGCTGGCATTTAGTCGGTGGAGCGGTACCGTGAGACTGTGCTTCGTACGCGCTTCATTCGGGGACGCCGTTCGCAAGCCGCTAGTCTCATCGTCTATACACGATAAAGCACAAAACAAACAAAATAAAACATTCCGCGCAAGTGTTTATCAGGACGCGAGGAGCACTTGCGCGAAAGCGTCGCAATTGTCACGTTAGGCCCCAAATGTGCCATCGCGAAGAAAGGAATGCTACAAAGGCGTCGCTATGCGGTGCTTGAGTGACCATTGCAGCACCACTGCAGTAAGCGAGAAAATCGGCGTGCCTGCGAGTAAAACAGGACGCGCATGCGCGCCGCGCCGGTCTCGACAACAGGCGCTGGGCCTCCAGAGCGCGCATCGGTGGCTTTTGCCACGCGCTCGCGTGGTCTATAAAATTAAGTCCCCGACTGTACGAATCAATGTACCAACGCAATTTGTGCAAGTTGTTCAACAGCAAAAAAAAAGTTCGGGATGTGCCAAGTGCGAACAAGTATCATGCAAGCGGAAGGAAATAAAAATGCCCTGTGACAAATTGAACAGATGACCCCTTAATGTCGAAAAGGTGACCCATGGGACCTGAAAGGCTTTCGGAACCGACGTCCCCCAACAACACGTTTCATTCCGTGAAATAGCCAGGACACCGGGCTGGTCGAGCGGCGCGGTGAGCAGACGATGCGTCCGTAGCAGACGACAAGACGACACTGGCAAAAGTTAACTCATTAGCGACGCTGCAGTTGACCCGAGCCTGCTCGATACGTACTAACGCACATTGTTTCACAAGTCGAAAGAAAATTTTACCCGGGTATTTCCTTCGAGTGAGAAATGCGGCACGAGCGCCACGAAAAAAGCAGGCGTCCGAGCGGGGCGAGCCCTCCCCGTCCACACGGGTAAGGAGCCTCGATGCGCGCCCGCAGAGCGGGGGCGCATCGAGGCACCCTACACACGGGGGAACCGCAGCCCATGCGGGGTCGTTTTGTGAGGGCTCCCCTCTTGTTTTTTTTTTTTTTTTTCCCTTCCTGGTTCGGCGAATTTCAAAGGCGAAAAGCTGGCCTCTTTGGGAAACCGTCGCGAGCGGCTAGACCCTGTGTGAAGGCCCTGCTTCTCGCACCGCGGGGGAGAGAACAAGAGAGAAGGAATTGTGTCTTCAGGTCGCGACGCCACGTGGTGTCAGTTTTTCGAAACTCGACGCCGTGTCCCGAAATCCTGGCCATGGACTAGCGAACGAGGGCGACACGCTGGCAGTTGCGCCAGTCCGGGTAGTGCAACCTAGAGGATATATGTGATGATGGTTTGTGCTTATTGGCCCAAGGTCAGCCAGGGCAAGAGCGCGATGATTGTGGATATATGTGACAATTTAACAGCAGTAACTAACTGTAGGGTATTCCCAGACGTTAAGCCTAACGTTTCCCCTTGAGGTCTTCCGTTGTCCCATACAGCGCTGCGGGTGTGTGCTATACTCTTCTGGAATGTATTCCATTCCAAGAAATATAGCTCAAATTCTCAAGCAAGCACCACTGTATAGGCCTATGGTAACGCTTTTAGGCCCCGCTATATCAACCAGGACCCGAAACTTGAAGCAAAAACCGTCGTCGATAGCAAAATTGCCAGCCACTACACCGTTTAGCTGCGTGATGAATAGAACCACTGTTCGTCCAAATTAATTGCTGGCTGCCCTTCTTAGAGCCGCCGGCCGCTTAAAGGGCACTGAATTCAAAATACAAGTTGCTCTAGATCGATCGATTAGGTTACCGAGAACACGAATGTAGACCTCTCACGCGTAGCTTCTTTGAAAATAAGGTAGAAAATAGCAAAAACGTGAAGACAGGGGCCGCCGCCATTTTCTATACGGAGCAACTTTCACCGGCAGTGGTTGAAATTTCAGGCGTGCGGAACGTCTTTCCTGGGTGCCGCTGGATGGCACAGCTCATTGCATCCATGCTTGGGGCGGTGGTACCGCTTATCGAGGAAGCGTGCGAGCGACGCACGAGAGGTTGTTGGACGCCAACTTTCACGGGACCTCAAAAGGACAAAAGGACAATAGGGGCTGTTTCAACAAAGAGTCAATACTCATCACGGGTACCATTAGGTACATTTTGCTTAGCTGTCCGGAGCTGCGAAGGAGGTGTGAGTTTGGGAAAGCACGACGGACTTGACCGAAGCTCACCAAACCGCGTTGTAGGTGGTCTCGGCTTATTCTGTTGCTTTAATTCCGCTATACATCACCATGGCTCGCTTGCGTCTAGGTTATAGTGGCGCAAACACCGGGTGCAGTCGCTGTTTGCGTCACTTTTTGTCAGCGTTCGACTAGCGATTTATCAGAAATTAAGACACCTTTCTGACCCGAATCAATGCTAAAATGGCTATGGAAAGGTCGAACTTTGGTTTGAAACCAACTTGCTGGTTGCTTATAATTTCGATACCACAATTGAGATCAATCCATCTCTTCTCAGAGCAGAATCGCTGATCTTTCAGCGCACATAATGTTAAGGGCTCTATCGTACTGGACAAGAAAGACCTAGAAACGATTAGGCTTACCTGATCTGGCCTCGCCTCTTCATCGTCCTCATCGTCCAACAAGTTGCGCCTGGACTCGAGCACGGCCACTCGGGGTTGACGGTCCCCATCACCCCGGCCCCTGTCGGCGCCTGGTTCGGGACTCGGCGGCTGCTGCGGGTTCAAGGCTTCCATGGACATGGCGAACAGCGGCGGCTTCTTCTCTGCGTCTGCCTCTTCGAATGCTGATGGCGCGTGGATGGATCGAGGAAGCTTCAGTGCGTGCGCGGTAGCTCGAGGAATGGTGGGGTCGCGTTTGGGGGGATTGACGAACAAAACTATACTTATTTATTTGAAGTGCTCACCAACAGCACAGGGCCTTCTCGGGTGATGCACCGCATACATAGGTACAAAGAATACGAACAGGCAACATACATAGATGCATGGATACAAGGAATACAAACAGTACAAATATGGGCAGCGTATAAATCAAAAATTGGTAAATGTGGAAGTGCAGATAAATATATACAAAAGTGTAGTGTTATCGAAGGAGACACAAACATTTTTGAACGGTAAAGGCTCGGAGGACGTGTCTGGAGTATGCACAGGAGAACACGTACGAACATGAGCAAGGTAGCGCTGTATGTGAGGAAACACGAGAGCAGGGAGAGAAGTGCAGGAGCGACCCCTCCACAGCATGCGTATTCAAAATATCATACATTTCAGAGAGCGCTTAAACAGTACCAAATCGCTGCAAAAAACGTCTACAGGAGATAGAAACAGACTGTTATAGGTGAGCTGGCACCGGCTGGCTGGTGCCAAACTCATTGATCTGTCTACATCAAAGCATCCATGCGGCCGTAGTGGTCTGCTTGGCACTCGCAGATGGACAGAGCTTACGAGGCAAGGGCAGTCGAACTTCGAGTGAATACAATTAAACAGAAAAGCCAGGTCGCGCCTGGAGCGCCTCGCTGATAGCTCATATAAATTCAAGATCTTCAGAAGCCCACCGTGCTCATATCGGCTCATAGGTGAGTGGCGAGAAAATACGGTTCTAGTAAAGCGCTTCTGAATCCTTTCTAGTCGAAGGGAGGACGAAGGGATTAAACAATTCCAAATTGCACTAGCAAAGTCGAGCTTGGGCAAAATGAGAGCGCGATACAGTGAAACAAAGCATGATCGGTCGGTGAAATCCCTGGTCGCGCGGGAAATTACGCCAAGCGTACGGAGACAGGAGTTGGTCAGATAGTTCACATGCGCGTTAAAGAGCAGTTTCGCATCCATCATTACGCCCAAATCGCGCACTACGGTAGCGCGTTTTACAGGTTCACCGAGCAGCAAGTACGTAAAAGTGAGCGGGGAAGACTTGCGAGTGTATGATATTACGATGGTTTTCGAGAGGTTAAGTTTTAAATAGTTGCAGTCACACCATGCAGAAACTGCGTTGATGTCATTTTGCAGCAGTACACGATCGTAAGGTGAAGAAATAGTGCGATAGAGCTTCATATCGTCGGCATACTGGGAGAGCGAACAGTGCTTAATAGCGGGGTGTATGTCATTAACAAAAATGTTAAAAAGGAGAGGGCCCAGTGTCGAGCCTTGAGGTACCCCTGAGGTCATCGGGAAGGGCCGGGAAGTAGCGCCTTCGTAACTAACACAATTGGGCATGCCTCTTAAGTAGCTGCCGAACCACTGGCAGAACTCAAGGGAAAGACCGTATGCGGACAATTTGCGAAGTAGTAGATCGTGATTAACAATGTCGAAGGCCTTGCTACAGTCAAAATATACTGTATCTACCTGTTGGCGAGACAGTACTGGAGGGTCGATGTCGTTTAGAAAACAGGCAAGATTTGAATCTACCGACCTTCCGGGCATGAAGCCGTGTTGGTTGAAATGAATTAGTGGATGCATAGCTGATAAAAGGTATCGATGCAAGACCTTTTCGAAGACTTTGGAAAATGAAGACAGAATATTAAAAAATGACGTATGGACTTTCCCCGAGAACGTTGTCGAGTGCACGAAATGAGAAAAACTGTTCAACCAAGCAAACTCGCAAACAACACAGCTTTGACCAACTCTTCAACAAATTCCTCACGGTGCATATACGACGAAAATTGTTCAATATGCCCCGTCCGCACAGCCACCTCGCCTTATGCGAGTGTTCCATAAATCGAATATGTGCCAAGCGTTCGTATATGGGTATGGGCAGTAGGGAATTTGTTTTTTTAGACCATGCCCGCACCGCATCACATGTTAGATGCCGAAGACGCACGAAACATAAGAAAACTACAAACCAACGTTTTCCCACACAAATCCAGACTGTCTCTCATGTTCCCAGAGAGATATAACGAAGAATGCCACAAATGCAAATTACGAGCAGACTTATTCCACACAGTCTGGAACTGCCCTATAATTTGGCAGCAGAACACCTACCAAACCTCTAGAGAGTCCTGGGATTTAGCATTGTCCAGCTCGGACCTTTCGACACAGCGTGAGCTGCTAGCTTTGCTACTAGAGTCCTGGAAATAGGACTTCGCCCATAACTCTTTCCACATTCCCGTCTTCCTATTTTCAAATAAAATTTACTCTCTCTCTCTCTCTCTCTCTCTCTCTCTCTCTCTCTCTCTCTCTCTCTCTCTCTCTCTCTCTCTCTCTCTCTTTTGACACCACACGATGCTTCAGGTATGTGTTTGTCTTGAAACAGATCGGCCTCTACGTCCAGAGCCAATCCTCGGCAAGCGCAGGTGCCATGTGACTGAATGGGAGGAGGAGGAGAGAGAGAGAGAGAGAGAGAGAGAGAGAGAGAGAGAGAGAGAGAGAGAGAGAGAGAGAGAGAGAGAGAGAGCATCTTCTGTAACTGCGAGCTCATGGGTGCATGATGGTAAGGGCACCATCCCCGTGGGGGGCGTCCGCTAGTTCGGGATGGTCTTTGCAGGCTGCCCGAGCCCTCTCTATCAGTATGCCCCGGGTCGAGAGGTCTGGGAAGAGCATGGAGGAAGAAAAAAGTTGGGAAGAGTACGAGAAACAGAAAAAAATGGCCGCGTATCTGCTCGTTTCGTTGCAAATATCTACGATAGACGATAGACGACCGGCGCCCCTGCAAAGTAAACGCCTCCCTTCTCTTTCCCGCTCACCTCTGATGCGGTTCCCCTCCCGTCTCGTTCCTCCCAAGATAACACACTAGAGGTTTGCTCAAGTCAATTTAAATTTCCGTCCGAAGACCTCTATCCTCCGAGCGAAGCGCCCGCTCCATTGCGTCCTTAAACAACTTAAATTCCGTTCGGAACTCCTCCTTAAATTCTGAAAACAATTTCTGGAAGTCTTTCGTCATCACTTTCCCCACAAAATCCAACACAGAGCTATTATATGCACAATACCAGCAGCCCAGTGGCAACAGTTGAGCCGTACACCATCCCAAGAATTGAAGACCTGTGGAACATGCTTGCTCAAGGGGAGAAATTCACTAAATGGTACTTGCGTGATGCATACCATCAAGTTCTCCTTGACGAGGCCTCTAGGGATTAAGTCACCATTTCGACGCACTTGGGGTTCTTTCCGTACACCCGGTTTCCGATTTGTTCCTGCCATATTTCAGCGTGCTTTCTTAGCTTTCCTAGGGGACTGCTTTCTTGGGGGACTGGTTCATGTAACTTTATTTTGACGACATTCTTGTAACCGGTGCGATTGATGCTGAACATTTTCGCAACCTACGTGCTTGGCAAGCTTCAGGAATCTAGCCTAAAGTTGAAAATTGAAAAATGACACTTTGTGCCGCAAGTCGAATATCTCGGGCACATCATCAGCGAAAAATGCCTTTCCCCGAACGTTGACAAGGTGGTAGCCATTCTGGATGCTCCTGTGCCACAAGACGTCAAGGAACGTGAGAGTTTCTTAGTACCTGTCAACTTCTACAGGCGCTTCTTGCCAAATCTTTCTTCTCTGCTCCGCCCGCTGCACTTGCTTTGTGATCGAAAGAGGTGGGAGTGGGGTCAGGAACAGCAAGATACATTCACAGCCTGCAAGCATCTGGTGTCTTCGGCTCCAGTCCTCGTGCATTTCAACCCAGCCAAGCCAATGCTCCTCAGCTGCGACGCGCCGCCTTATGGTATAGGTGCCGTCCTGGCACACAAGGATGCTCATTGCTTTTGTATGTATTTATGTGTTTATGGCGCAAGGACATCCAGGCCAAAGAGCGCCATGTCAGAGTGTGTGATCTTCCACTCAGTAAAATACAATTTAAAGGACGTGAGGAGGCTAAAAATAGTCATGGGTATGGGGTGTAAAAGGCCCTCAGTAAAAGGCCCACACGTACAACGTGGTCAAAAATGTAAAGATGCTGGCGTATACTATGTTGGAATTACGCGCGGTAGGTAATAAGTTTTAAAAATCTGATATCTTGAATGTAAATTAAAAGGTGATTCGCGGTGAACATAGGTTCATCTGCTAAAAATAGCGAGGGGTGTACGGCCGGGTGTGGCATATATCTATAAATCTTGGGAATGTGACGGCGTCTAGCATCTTCAAATCCTGAAAATTCAATTAAGATAGAGAACCGAGAGCCGTCCTCCACATCTGTTGCATACGGGTGGTTCGGTGTGTTTTAATAAGAATGAGTACCATATGTGCGGCCAATTCTCAGTCTGCACAAAGATGTTTCAGTAAACCTATTTCGTTTTTCTGTAGTATATCGGCCTAACTGTGGTTTTATTAAATGTAATTTGTTAGGAATTTGTTCGGCCCATTCCCGTTCCCATTGTTGCCCGAGTATTCTTTGTAAAAGTGGCTTCATGCCTTGGTATGGGACCTGCGAAATGTCTATACCACTTCGGAATGTGGCCTTACCAGCCAATCTATCAGCAATTTCATTCCCCAGAATGCCATTGTGTCCAGGCATCCAGAAAATTATTATTTAGATGTTCTCCCTACGAGAACTGTTGATTGCTTTGGACACAAGTCGTCTGCGCCTGGGGCAGATAATATTAATTTGTTATGATCCAACACCTACACCCAGACACCCTCGAAACACTCCTTTACCATTTAACAAAATTTGGCAGCAGGGATACTTTCCTTGACAGTTGTCAGGCGGGTTTTCTATCGCGCAGGTCAACAACTGGTTAGCTAATTACGTTCGAATCCTATGTGAAAGACGCTTTTATACACGGGCAGCATTGCGTGTCTGTGTTTTACGATTCAGAGAAGGCATATGACACGTACAACGTGCTGTCATGGCATCCTCCTCTACCTGAAATCTTGTGGTATAGGGCTAGTGCGCTGCTACTTGAGCGGCACAGGCAGCGCCTCCTGGCAGCCGCGGCGGCATATTTTGCGCGTACGGGGCCGGCGTGGTCAGCCGCCCCCAGCGGCGGAGGTATCACAGAACGGCGCCTTTACGGGCGAAAAATAAGCAATTCTACCTACTTTTATGTTTGCCGATGGCTCAACAGTTACAAAAACAAGTATGGAACATCGCCAAAGAATAAATTATGTTGGTTTTTATGCGAATGTTATTAAGGAAAGCGCAGGCTGAGCTCCGAGGAGCCATCTGATCACCTCAACGCTTGGTTCCAGCATTTCTTCGTCAACAGCGTCTGTTGGAGCATATGTTGGCTCTACATTTTTGTGGCTGCCCTCGTACGCAGGAAAACCGCATTTCACATCACGAATTTGTGCGGGCACCTTTTTCGGGTGACGTGTACACTAATTTCGATGTTGGACAGTTTCAATAGCGCTCGTCGTGCTAACATATAAATAAGCGTTTTATTTGCTGCTGTGTGTCCTGCGTTGGACGCACAGATGCCTTATCCCACGCACGCGGCAACTTCTTAGACAATTTCTTCCCGGCTGTCGTGGCTACTAATGTAAAATCGCCGTCGCCGTGTGTTAGCCCCAGCCGCGGCATACAGCCTTCCAGCAGCTTCCTCGAAACAAAAAAAGAGAAAAAAAAAGCGTTTTGGGTTTGCCGACGAGCACAGAAACGAAGCAAGGGATTATGTACGTGAACTATCAACAAAATTCGAGAAATTTAGAAAATTGTACGTGTGTATGGATTCCTATGACGCTTCTGTTCATCTTGAGGCTTTTAATTGCAGCCAGATTGGTGCTTTTCTGACTTCTTCGTCTTTTTGTTTGCTTTTCTGGTTTGTGTTATTTTGGAATCAATAAACAGGTTAGTGCGGCGAATCGGTTTTCTTTTTGTTTCATTGGTTCATTTCTAGCTCTATTGGTATTTTTAGTTTTTCTTATACAAATGGCATACATTTACATTACTATACAACAAATGTTTTAGTAATTGTGCCCTTTTGTGCGAATGCAAGGCGTTTGGGATTTGGTGCGTATTAATAATTTTTTGTGTTCTTCGGGTTGCATTTCCGGGTTCTTTATAATTTTGTTTTATTAATCGTGTGAATGTTGTGATTAGGTAGACTTCTCGATATAGCAAGTTCATTTTTATTCTTTTTTCCTGTATTTTTAACTTCACTCGACAAATGGCCTACAGTTACACTATTACGACGCGTTAACTTCGATCTCCCATTGTGCGTTATTGTGCAAATGCCAGGCATTACACAGATTGGGCTCTGGGGTATTAGCAAAAAATGCTGATGGATTAAAATTTACATTCCATATTTTTTCCTTATTCCCAGCCGCACTTGCATTTTAAACTATTCATTTGAATCACACCATGTTCCGGGGCTATATAGAGGGCCCTATATAGGTCTGAATTTCTGCGTTGAGGCCGAATACATGGTTGCTGCCGTCTAGTCTTTTTTTTTCCGCAGGTCAAGTAGCCTATATTTTTTAAGTATTTATCAGGGCCCCCTATTTATTCTAAGCCGCAGAACAGTTCACGCACGGCTCGCTTCGCGTAGTCACGCTGGCCCTGCGCACGGGATACGCGGGCAGGCGAAGCGCGGTACGCGCAAAAGATGCGGCGCGTGTCGACAGGGGGCGCCGCTGGTTCGAATTCAGTGGCGCCACCATACCAGCGCACGAGGCCTATAGGGATTCATGCTTAATACAATAGAAGGTTACTTATCAGAACGAACATTTATAGGGTTGGTGCAGCACTGTCAAAAAGATGCATTCAAGAAAATGGTGTTCCTCGGGGTGGAGTTCTGAGCTCCACGCTGTATATTGTAAAAATGAACAAACCTTGTATTTTTAACTAGATTTGTATACATAGACGATGTACAAATCAGCTCTAAAGCTTCTAAAATCTGTTTGCGAACGTCAGGTACAACTAGGTGTGAACAAATTTTCGAAGTGGGCAGAAGAAAACGGATTTAAACTGAATCTTTTGCCTCGAGGAGCCTGTCAGAAGTGGAGCAAAGCTAGTCAACTGGACGAGGAATTGGATTTAGTGGTTGGTGAGGATCATTTCCACCAGTACTTGTGGAGCATACCATTTCAGGCACATACTGATCACAAACCACTTCTGGGACTGCTAGGCTCCAACATGCCGGTTCCCGTGCAAGCTTTGCCTCCAGCGGTCAGTGGGCCCTGAAGCTCTCGCTTACAAGCAACAACTTGTGTGCAAGCCTGGCAAGGAGCTCGGTCACGCCGATGCTCTTAGGAGACAGCCACTACCCAATGAAAGCACAGAATTTCCTCGCCCCGCTGAGATCTTCATGTTCTAAGAGACATATCCGCGACTCATTTCACCTACTACTGCGGCTCAAGCAACAAGGAATAATCCAGCACTAGGTCATGTTGTTTGTGTTCTGAAAGAAAAAAGCCTCCCAGCAGGCCCGCAGCAGAACCCCTTCAACACCAGAAGCTCAAAATTCAGTCTCCAAGAGGGTTGCCCCCTCCAGGGATCAAGTGTGATGACACCAAAATCACTGCAGCCCCACGTACTTGCCATTCTTCATGCGAGCCACCATGGTATTGGTAAGACCATGGCGATTGTCAGGAGCCGTGTTTGGTAGCCAGGCATTTGTAATGACATTGCCAACAATGTGAACAGCTTCACCACATGCCAGGCTCAACACCAAGCTGCATAACCAGAACCAGTCCAGCAGACGCCGTGGCCTTTTCCATAGCGACCATGGTCAGGGGTTCGCATTGACTTCGAGGTACTATTTCTGAGACATTATTGTTCACAGTTAATGCTTTCTCAAAGTGGATAGAAGTTTTCCCTGCGTCCTCCACATCTGCAGAAGCTACCATCTATGCTCCGAGAACTTTCGCTCAGCATGGCCTCCCGGAGCTTATCGTTTCAAACAATGGTCCTGCCTTCACCAGGCCACAGTACCTTGAGTTCTTAACACGAAATGGAATACGCCGCGCGCTTGTACCACCTATTACACTGCTTAAATGGTACAGCAGGGCGGCTTCTACAAACCATAAAGAACAAACTCAAGAAGTCTGGTTCTGGATGTTTCCAAACCAAACTCGCCAGGTTTCTATTTCAGTGCAGAACCACTCTGCGCGACGTAACCGTACGGCCACCATGTGTGTTATTGGAGGGTAGAATTTTCAAGACACTGTTCGACGTTCTGTGGCCGAACTTGCAGGCATCGGTGCATCTGAAACAACTAAAACAGAACTTGTACGCCGACATAAGGGTCCCGGCAGGCTCCATCATGATGACGTATGGGGAACCGGCACAGTGACCACTTGCACCTGGTGCAGACACGAACACCTTCGACACCTGCTGACATTGCTAGTGCTGCTGCTCCACCACAGCTGGAGCCGATGCCTCTCCCAGCGGCAGCTGTTCCGGACGTGTCTTCTGAGGAACTGCTGCCTGGGAATGACTTCCCTGGAAGGAGCGGTGCCAAAGACGCTGAAGTGACTGCTGCTAACAGTGGCGTGGGTGTAACCAACGACTCTGACGTGGCTACAGTTGCGACGTAGTACGAGGACAAGGTATCCGGCGAACAGGCACTCCCCGCAGTGTTGGCCTTAAGGAGGGAGGATTGTTACAATGTTATCAAACATGCAACGCCCCCCCCCCCCTTTCCCACGGAGCTAATAAATTTTCTCTTGTATGGGCCTGAGGCAGCCGCAGGTGGTAGCGGCCCAAAAAAAATGAAAAGAAAGTTCGTTCTCAGCAAGCAGACGGGCTAGGACAGTATGACTTGGTCCCTTCCTTCTTCATAGGCTTACTGGCCTTCATTGTCGTACTGGCCTTTTCGTAGGCCTACTGGTCTTCTTCAGTTAGTGGTAAGCTCCGCTCAGCCATCCAGACTTTACCGCTCAAACATATTGTCACGAAGTCAAAGATGACGCAGTTGGCTTGAAGGAAGAAGAACTTTATTGGAGCGAACTTGTGCTCCCCTAACTCAAAGAATACAGAGACTAAGTTCGTGCAAGGAAAATACGGAAATGATGTCATCGAGTATTCTGTGGTGGTGTCGTCTAGAAAAGCTGGGAACCTTCATCTTTCTGGTGACGATGAAGATAACGATGGCCAGCGAAAAAACGCGCATACCTACCAAGGAGTATTGGTATGCTCCGGAGCTTCGCCACTGACATCAAGCCCCCTCACTGCACGGATGCGGCCAGGAGGCTTACCCCATCCCGGAATATGGTTAGGATGGTTTAAGCCTGCTGTGCCTACGCATAATAAATAACAAGGTATGTTCACAAGAAGGAAGAGAACAGGCGTCAACTTGCGGTAGGATTATTCCCCCGAATACAGCGTATGTGTAGGCAAACTTCTTACACTTGCGCAAAAGGTGAACTGGGAAGGCAATGCTTCTAGGTAGGCCTGTCCGACTTCTCGCTGCCTATGCTTTTTGTGTAAGGGCTGGAGGAGGAGGAATAAACGGTGTTGCAGTATGCAATTTAGGGCCGGGTGGTGACCACTGGGCGCAGCCCAGCGGTTACTTCGGCAGCACGTTCTACCATGGCTTTCTGGACCCCGGGGTAAGAGTCGCCTCCCATTGACCGACAGAGGGGATCAGGGGTAAGGGGTTTCGAGGGCACGCCCACATAGAGTGGCAGATGGTGTCGACATCTCCGACATTAGGGGTCACGGATACTGATCGGGGTATATGCGATAAAGGTGTGCGCGGCACCGAAGGGTAAATTAGTTTGAAGAATCCGCCACAAGCGTTCTTCCTTTGTAGAAAGTGAGGAGTGGGCTGGGGGGTATTTCTGGCGGACGCAGTAGTGCGCGGTGATAGCCGCGTACGTAATATGGCTATCTCGAGTGGATTGCGCTCCGTGCTTATGGGGTAACGAGGCGGCCCATACAGCAGCTCGACATCTTACTGTCCGAGCAGGCCCTTCTGAGTAAGTGCAGAGGCGTTTTAATATACAGTCTAGGTCGACATTTGCCTTTTGGGAAACCCTCCGGGATTTTTCGCAATGTCATTTCTTGCACCTTCATTCACACCCATCTCGGTCCAACACGATGTAAATACAAAAAGAAACAATCGTAAAGCCCTCTGTAAAGCCCTCGCACAGTCTGGTGTCGCCTAGTTCCAGTGACTTTACAGCATAGGATTGAAGAGCACGGGGGAGAGCAACGCACCGGGCAGCTAGGCTACGGGAGAATTTTTCCAGGTCGCCAGCTTATGGGCGGAGCTTCTACGTCACGAATGGCCGTGACATCAAAACCAACTCCGCCGTCGAACTCCGCCGTCGAGGCGGAGTAGCTAGCACACTTACGGGTGTCTTTCCCTGTGCCCCACGCTGCACAAAAAGATATCGCGGTGTACGTGAAACGTTTTCTGCCGTTTTTCAGGAGTCTACAATCTGGGAAATGCGAAAACACCATGATTTAGAGCAGTTCACATTTATTACGTCGTCTCAGGAACTTAAAAATTAAATTTGTAGCAACTTTCGGGGAGAAGTACCCTTTTGAGTCAGTTTAAAATACACACAACACTAAAATGATCTTTAGAGAAAGCGTTTTTAACAGAGTATCACAAGGTACCTACTCCACTACCCTCGTGCATATTTCGTAATTTTGTTTTGAGGCTGTATGCAGACGTAAAATGGTGTACAAAATTTCAAATTGAAGAACACTGCAATTATCAGGCGTTCTTTTATCATTCGAATACTGAAATTATCTGTGTAGTCCACGACTGCGTTGTTCGAGCGAATGTAGAGCCCCGGCCAAAGTTGCACAAAGCGACGTGGCAGCCGTTGCACCATTTCAATCCCCGAGCTGCACGTTCACGCCGCTCGTAATTTGAGCAACGTGGCTATGTTTGGTCACCTCACTTTTGGCATCAAATTTCACTTCGCATACATCAATCGTTATTACTAGCATAACCAGTCCTGCAATCAGGCATGCATGCATGCCGCAACACGCCGCACGATGCAGCACGCCACAATTTCTGGCGTGCCGATCGTTTAATTCCTGCGGCTCACCAGCTTGGTGTCGAATACAATACCGCAGCGTTTTATAAGATGGCAAAAAGTCCAAAGGTTCACTTCACGAACCCTGATTGTAGATGCATGCACCACATTTCTCACTCAATCATGAGCCACAGCAGAGTCATTGGCACCACTTTGATTTCAACGGACCCAGCCTCTCAGTAGCCGTGCACCTTCCCGTAATCTGGCACGTCTTCTCAACATTATCCCCACCTTAGCGTCACCGTGGCTCGAACCCCGGTGCCGCACAATTCCCACCGGATCTTTTTTTTTAAATCCGCGTGTTGATGGAATTGCAGAAGGAAGCTTGGGGTGCGGCCTGATCCCAGCAACCATTGCTGGTAACGCACTCCCTCACCCACGGCCGGACTCGGAAAAGGAGTCGAGTGCGGAAAAAGAGTAGACTCCGGCCGTGCCTCACCAGAGCAGGATTGGGCACCCTGGTGTAGTAATGGCCTCAACCTCCCATGAATACGTCAATTAACCCTCCGCCCTGTCTCCAGTGGGTGCGAACCAACTGACCACGGCAGCGCGCGGTCAGACCTGTGACGCAGCAGAGGGTGCTAAGAATACCTGGACCCGGACAGGCCGCCATTGGAATCTGGCCCTGGCACCATTCAACATGAGGGCCTCATCTAGCGAGGTGAGTCTAGAGGTGTTTGAGGAATTATAAGACATTAAATGGGATGTAATAGGGCTTAGCAAGGTTATGCGGACAGGTGACGACTTTACAGTGCTGAAAAGTGGACAAGTCCTGTTACCATGGTCTAGTGGACAGATGAGAACTGGGAGTGGGATTTGTAGTCAATAAAAGCATAGCTGGCAACATAGACGAATGCTATAGCATTATTGAAAGTGTGGCCGGTCTTTTAATTAGGCTTAATAAGAGGTACAAACTCAAGGTGGTACAGGGCTACGCACATACATCCAGCCACGACGAGCAGCTAGTTGACCGCTCTATGAAGATGTGGAATCAGCAATGGCTAAAGTAAAAACACAGTATACCGTAGTTATGGGAGACCTCAATGCTAAAGTAGGCAAGCAGGGTGGAGGCAAGGCAGTTGGGAACTATGCTCTGGGTTGTAGAAATAACAGAGGGGACTTATTAGTCGAGTTCGCGGAACAGAATAATTTACGCATCATGAATACCTTCTTCTGCAAATGGGAGACCAGAAAGTGGACGTGGAAAAGCCCGAATGGGGAGCATAAAAACGAAATAGACTTCATACTATGCAATAACCTTGGCGTCATGCAGGATGTGGAGGAGCTCGGAAGAGAGGTGTAGTGGCCACCGTATGGTAAGATCTCGAATTAGGCAAGATTTGAGGAGGGAACGTTGCAAGCTAGTACGAAAGAAGACAATCTATGAGCTAACAGTAAGACAGAAAGTTGAAGAATTCAGGATCGCGCTGCAGAACCAATATTCAGCTCTTACCGAGAAGGCAGATTTTGACACTGGAGGCCAGCGACAATCTTACACACATTATCACGGAGTGTGCAGTAGAAGTCAGGGGCACGATGGCTAGACAAGATACTGGTAAACTTCCCCAGGAGACAAAAAATTTAATTAGGAAACGGCAAAGCATGATAATCTCCACCCCAGCAGGCAGAATAGAACTAGCGGAGCTTTCAAGGTTAATTAATAAGCATAAAACAGCTGACATACGGAAGTATATGGAGAATAGAGCATGCTGTAAAAAACGGAGGTAGCCTAGAGGAATCCTTGTCGGTGATGTACTTTTTACAGATCCCAATCACAGCCCCACCAACGCATAGAGACTTTGATGGACAGTAAATAGCCATTGATCTAGTCATTAATCTAATTAATTATCCTATGCAAATTAATCTAAATTTAATCTAGACAACCACTGCCCCCCTTAAAGGGGTCGTGAAGAGATTTTCAAAAAAACTGTGTTGTGTGTGCGCTTATAACCGTGGAACCTTGATAAACAAACAATGCATACCCGTTTCGTCGTCCGATATCGGGAAATAGGTAAATAAATGCAGTTACGGTTTCACCGAGGCTTTCCTCCTCAACTCGTGAAGTGACGTTTCAGTAAGTCAGTAAGCAGCCAATCACAGTTCTCCCTCGTCTGCACAATATGTCGGCATAGGGCGGGCTTGCAAAGGGTCAGATAAAGCTACAACATCGGCGCCATGATGAAACTCGCCCTGCAACTGAACGGGAGACGTCTGATCTCTGATACGACTGATCAACATGGTCGAACTTTCAGTCAACAACACCGGCGAGTGGCGCAGGCAGAAGTAACCACGTTTAATCTAAACTGGGCATTCGTAAACTGTTTACGCTGCTTTCCACGAGTCTAAACTGTCGTTTTGCTAGCCGATATTCTTGCACAAGTTTGCCGACGTCTGTCTCACGTAGCCTGTAATGTGAGTTGCGCGAACGTGAAACTTCTGACCTGACGAGATACATGACCGAACGCTTAAAATGAGAGTTTATTACATAAACACGTTTATCGAAGGAACTTCGAGTAGTCGGAACTTAAAACCCACTCATTATTCACTCATCAAGCGCAAAAATAACTAGCGAGAACGATACAGCGCCGAGTCGCCGAGTCCCAACATCACGCAGTTCGACGATTGCTTTCCTGTTTCCTGCAATAAACAATGCTGTTAACGCTGTTTTGTTGACTGTATACGCTCCGCTTTGGCTTACTGCAGAAGCGCTCAACAGTAAGTTGGCGGTTAAAGCTCTGGGTAGATTAGAATTTATGAAAACACGACAGACTTCTGGGTTACAAATGCGAAGAGGCTTTTATGCAGCAGTTTTTCGGCGCGCGCGCTTCCCGCGGCGATAGTGTAGTGGATAAAGTGTCCGACTAGGCTGGCCGTAACGTTGGGCTGGCCCGGAGGCCGCAAGTTCGAATGGCACACGGGGCACTTTTTTTTTTTTTCTTGAGCGGTCTTGGGCCATTTTATACAAAAAGATAAAATTCCGAAGAGAATTCGGCAAAAGAACGTGAAATTCGGCAGGTAAACTGGCTACAAACTGTACAAACACCCAGTAGGTCTGAGTTCTGCTGCAATGGTTGCCAGACAACTGAAGCGGTCACGACACCGCTCACGTGGATAGAAAACTGTTTTTTGGCAACGAATAAAGGAGGCATTATTTTTAAAATATTGGGTTTGCAGATTTGCAGAATATTATACACAAAGAACATTGAACTGCGTTGAACTCTGGAATGTACTTCACATGACGTCATTCTAGTTGCGCTGCCGACCGCCCGTGCGCGCATAGTCGCTTGCGATGCGTCCCAAAACGAGAATGTCAACGGCGCCTCCTAAATTCCAGAGGCAATGAATTGTGAAAATATTTGGGATTTATGTTCTTAAAAGGTCGTTCAAGCAGACAAAATTAATCAAAGACAAATGCATTTTCTCTTCACGACCCCTTTAAGGGCCCAGTACTGGCTTCCACATTTCGGTCCAAGCTTTATTTCAACCGTAGTCTCATGTGACTAAACACATGTAGAAGAGTACTTCATGGCTTGGCCTTAGTGAATTCAAGGGTAAAAGACAGGCAGTCTTTTGACCTCCAGCCAGCGTTTTGTAAGAAGCGGGTCAAGCAAATTGGTGCTCTGTGGGAGCAGTTTTATTTGGGGGTTTTATTTCTGAGAAGCAGCTGTTTTACGGGTGGCCAAGGAATCAAAGGGACACAACCACCACAATCAGGCAATGCCACTGATTGTGACACAAAGCTGAACAATCAACCGCATCAAGTCACAGTGAACAATCATTGGTGGCCACTGCAGCAGATGATTCCAGGGTTGGCAGACTCGCTGGTGGGACCGTGGCCTCCCTGACGTCCATGACTGAGAGGTAGCCCCTCACTATGCTCCAGCAGTCCTCGTTGAGACCATCAAGCTGCATCCGCTCGTCGGGGCGCACATGGCATGCAACCCGATCCCTGACCACTCCGCAGAGTTGCATGAACCCATGCAGGCCTTCGAAGCTCTTCAGTCCCTCTCGGACCCTGCAGTTAGCTTCAGAGGGGCTGATGGACGCAAGTTCAGCGACCTCTTCCATCAGTGGGGGAGACTGGGAAACCTTTTCCAAAGCTTGGGCACGGTACCTGCCGTATGGTTTAGGAGAAAAAATGCCCGTCAAACAATGACCTAGCAAGCTGTGCACACTACACTCGTTGCATTGAAATAACTTAGCGACCGTTGCATACAGGCGATAAAATGAGTGTCCCACTAAAAGCAATTGAGCACATGCCTTTCATTGAAGCGAGACATGGTGTTAGGTTTTCCGCCACACTAACTTATACCTGTGCCACACGTACACGAATAATGACATCAAGTGCTTAATGCATTAAGTTCTAACGCCATTAATTCGCTGCTACATGCAAAAATCTAGCGCCACTCGCTCGAATGTCATTTTTTGGTTCAAAGAGTTTCACACAACTCATTCACCTTTAGAAATGCCTTAAATCTGCCCACTCAAATGCGAGAAGCACCAAATGAAACCAACAAAACTCTCAGCACCAGAGTGTTGATGCGGAAACGTCGCTGAACTTCGCAATAAGATGATTTTTTGTGCACTCTTGGGGGCGAAGTTCTGAAGAAGACGAAGTTCACTAAAACAGCGGCAAAAGGCAAAAACATTGTGTCACTCGTCATGTTAAATTTTTCAAATTTGGCTACCGCGGCAGTTGCTGAAGCCACTTTTAAAAACGGCTCACACCATTAGTGTTTGCTTAAGGCAAACACTATTTCTCATGTTTTCTTCTACAAAAAAACATTTGTAACCATTCTAAGATGTTTTTCTCCTCGTTAAGAACTTCTAAAATATGAGTGAATTTCTCTTTTTGGTCATGATCACCATCATGCCCAACACATCTAATGCATTTGTGTTTTTGCGTATAGCACGGCCCAACCAATTAATGTCATTCGGTATCTTAAGGCCTTAAACATTTAATGTCATTTTTCGTGTACGTGTACCATGGGTATCAGTGTTTATCATTTGCCCTTTGTACATTTATGACAAGCGCAATGTTTTATTGCTGAGCCTTTAAAAGTATGGTCTGAACTGGGCGGTTGTACGTCTTGCCATCCAGTACCCCTGTCTGAACAGGTAAAACATAAATATTCAAGCCAGGAGCAGTTGATGAAATTTTCACAGAGCCATGTTTTAGCAGCAAACAACACTGCTTGAATGAAAGCTTTATCAAAGTAAAAGTGCATCAGCTCACTCCTTGGATGTGACATGCATTTAGAAATGTCCCACTGCAGGTCACTGCCCACTGGATTCATGGACGCCACATAGTGTCCCTTCAAGGCAATGATTCAATTCCCTCTTAAGCATGGCAGTCAATGAAAGAAATGTTTTCAAATTCAACAGGATTCTTTTCCCAACTACATATCGGGTAACTAGTAGGATAGGGGATGTTCTGCACTGCTATCATTAGTGTGCAAACTCTGGCACATGACCCCTCGCCTCGAGAATCCAATTCATGCTCACACTAGAAACACTTCACATACCGTAGCTTCCCCTTCTGGTTAGCAGAGCAATGGTTCCAAGAGCAAGATATAGACCAGCACAAATGTTTCTTTGACTACTAAACTGTCTAAGAAAGCTGCAGATCTCTCCATTATGACTGCTTGGCTGCATTTTAAGAGGGCACCAATTCTCTTTTTACTCAAGACATTATTATTGCAGCCTTGCTCATCCCTCAGCAGCAGTTGTGGCACCCTCCTTTACCATACTGATGCACGTAATATCGTGGGCGCATCTCTAACATGTAGACCTCTAACTCTCCCAGGCTACTTACTACCAAACAAAATGTGGCGACAAGTACTGGACAAGCAGAGTGACTGCACTAATATCAACATCCACCGCTATCAGTGCAAATTATATTCGGAGAAAAACTACGCACCTATTGCAAGCCGCACCCAAAACGTACTGGGCAGCACGTATCGCCAGGCCGGCGTTGCGTGCAGCCACAGACCTGATGGCAAACCAGCCTTCTTCAGCGGAGGACTTCTGGCCTAACAGCGTGACGTCAGTGAGTCTGTAGTTGTCCGCGATGGCAACAGACAGGCCTCCAATGAAAGCAATAGCCGCACCTTGCTTGTGAACCCTGACGTGGACTCTGCGGATGTTCGCACTCGTCTTGACTAGGTCCCCGAGATCCTTCGCGACCTCTTCGTTGACGCACGATTCTGCGTGGAGTTCCGTGACGCTTTCGTTTTGGCTCAGGGAGCAGACAAGGAGCGTCCAGAACCTCGTCGTGGTTGTGGCATCCGGTTCAGGTGAAGCGAATGTGTTCGCTGAAGCTACCCGCAATTTTCTGAGCGTCGTCGTCAACTCAACGTAGTGGCTGAATGCTGAGAACATCACGTCGTCCCAGTAGGACAGGCGCATGTCCAAGACTACCGATGTTACATTGGTGTACGAAGGCAGCTGGCATATCATTGCTGACAGGTGCTCCCGATTCAACTCGGTGCCCCGTCCCACATCCCGGCCGGGACCTACGTACAGCTCGGAGAACCCTCCTCTCGGGAATGTGATGCACGAGTAGCACGGATCGTGTGGGTGACTCGCGCATCTAAAACGAACCTTGTCAGCAGCAGCGCTCTCTGTAAGAGCAGTGTAAACTTCGAAGGCTATCCAGCATGTGTCGACATTCACTTCAATGACGACGTCCCTGAGGTTCCTGTTCTTTGCTAGCGCGCTGAAGAACACCGGCCACTGGTCTTTCCTCAAGGCAGTCACAGGCAGCGTGGCCTCCTCTAGAGCTTCCATTTCCGCAAAGAGTTTGCACCCCGAATTGTACGAGTCAGAGTACATGCCCCTGTAGAAATAATCCGGCTGGGCTCCGATGATGTTAAAGCTGCGGAGAGACTTGCTTCGCTCCAGCACGTGCGAAGCGATGGTGGCTGCATCAGCACCCATAAAAAATCCTACGAGGTTCACTTTTAACAAAGTGTCGTTTGCCCCCATGTTGGTAAGAAAGCAGTATATGGCCTCCTCACATGGTTTGTCCGAAGCCACGATTGTGAGCGTCGTCAGGGTCTTGCTCTTCCTCACGTAGCCTTCAAACGCTCGCTGTGAATGAACAGACGCTTTCTCTATTAGGGTATCGTTGACTGCGAGCTCCTCCAGAGTGTAGTTTGCTTCGAGAGCAGCGAGAAATTTGCGCACCTCTCCGGCCTTTGTCCAGTGCACTTTCGGAATTCGGAGGCACGTCAGCGATGCCGTTGTCTGGAGCAGAAGCACGACAGCGGCCTTCAGCGACGCCTGAGGCCTCCACAGCTCGCCAACACACTCAAACATCTTCAGCTGCGTCAAAGAGGGGAGGACCCCGCAGAAGTTTCTCGACAATTGCAAGATAGGAAAGTGGAGAGTCAGAGACTTGACTGCAAAGCTGCCCTGAAGCGCGCGTGACAACAGGTTGGTGTGGACCGTGTTTAGCAAGGACCGAGGAACGTGGACGGCAGCCACACAGCGGTGCGTCTTAAGCAGCCAGCAAGCGAGGGCTACCGCCTGGTCGCGTTCCTCCCGTGTGGCTTGCAATTCGCTCGTGTTGAGGCACGCAGACAGGGACAGTCGGCTGCACGTTCCCGGCACCTCCCGCAGTTCCAGGTGTGCCTTGCAGAGGAACTCGTTCCAAGTCGAGAGGTGTCCCACAATCTGGCACGTCCCGTCCTCTTCGGCCGTAGTGCAGGGGAGGCGGTAGTCGATTGTGGTACCGGTGAAACTGCCCTTCGCTCCCTCCAAGTCAGCCAAGTCGCCTGTCGCTTTTCGCTTCGCTTGGCCAGTTGACCGCTTTACCTGCACACAACCTGCACCTAAGACAAGGAGGGGGGGGGGCATTTTTTATTCGTTGTTCACTAGAAATTTTAATTTTAGGGTTTTAAATTTCAGGGTTGGCCTGGGCTGCCCTTGGTTGACCAGACTGTGAAGTCTTCCACATATATAGAGTAGGAGAGAAGGGGAATGACATCTAATAGTGGAGGAAGTGAGGCTAAAGCAATATTAAAAAGAGTGGGTGACAAGATGGAGCCTTGAGGCGTACTTTGTACCCATCCCCCAGTCACGGTCTAACTCATGAGGCTGCGTCCCTCATTCGGCAGGCTCAAACTTCTTCACTTCCCTCTTATCACATACTTCAGTGCATCTATAAGCGTACTGGCCATCCTACCCGTCCCACCTGTTCTTCCTACCCATCCATCCCTCATTCTTATTGGGAATACATTCCACCATCTCTTGCCCCATCCCTTGCCTCCATCACTTCCTGGGAGCTCTGGCTGTCTCCACTGCCGACAGTGAACATCCAGGCTGCCCAGGAAGCTCTATGAACACGTGTTCGATATATCAGTGTTATATCACTATATACCCGCTATATCAGTGTTCGATATAATGAGGTTCAACTGAAGTTTAGAATAGCAAAGTGGCCATAAACACAAAATTTACAACTTTCTTCAATTTCAGAGTACCTGCCTTTGGTAGCTCACTGATCAGCTCTATTCCTGGCACCAATGCTTTTTTTTTACCACAAAATGCAAGAAATAGTGAAATAATTTCAAACTTCATGCTACACTGATGTAATGTGGGCAGAAGTGGTCTAATACGAGTTATCAGTGTCGCATCTGAACTTAAGCATTCGAGCAGTATGAACAAATGGAACTAGAGGTGCCACTACCAACTCACACATCTTTGCGGTGGCTTAGGTCGGCAGCTGCGAATTGCACAAACAAGACTCTGTGAAGTAGTACAGTCTAGTCCACTTATAACAATATCCAAGTGCCAAGGAAATCCTATTGTTATAACCGATAATTGTTATAAGCGAATTGCGAAATAAAAAGATGGAACAGGGCTCAAAACATTTTATTTGCATGCCAGCAAGGTGGTACCACTACTAATTTGCGGAAGAGAAGCCACTGTCGGTCACCTTTGTTTGCCATGTGTAAAGCTAGCGCAAATCTTTTCCAAGAGCATCTCTAGGTGCTTCACCTAGCTGAGGTAAATGTCCTTGGCGGAAACAAAGTCCCCGAGGGACTGTGTCACGCATTGGGCCGCCTTTGAAGACACAACCTGAGTAGGCTGTGGAACCACGTCATTAGAGTCGTCACTGTTGCACTTTTGGTGCACAACATCCCCAGATTCAATCGTTATATCCGATATCGTGGCACTGGAGCATTGTAATAAGTGGTTTATTTTACCATAGAAAGGATACAAAAGTTGATGGTGCCATAGCTGTCCATCGTTATATCCGATATTTGTTATAAACGGTATCGTTATAAGTGGACTCGACTGTAGAGACATCACTAGAAAGCATCTGGAGGTCGCGACTGCTTCGTGCTTTTTTTTTTAATACCTCCAGCATTGGTTAGCAGTTAGCAATAAAATTGGCATCATTGTAATCAGGACGGCGCAATCATTTGAAGGAACCAAATCTGTAGTTTGTCGTCATGGCGCCTCTAAATGGTGAGAGCAGAGATAGGTGTGGCCACAACGAGTGACAATATCGACGTAGCACTGCAGGAGATGAGCCTAGAAAAAAAAAAAGTGTCAAATTATCTCAGGAAAAGAAAGACCACACCGTAAAATGCAGGAATACAAAAGTGTTAGAAAATATGAAAGAACACTCGACTGTGTATTGCAGCACTTGATCGGAAGGGTTGTCGACGCAGCCAAAGCTCAAGGCGTCCTGAAATGAGGACGTCTCTGGGAAGCCTTATCTCAATTTCATTAAATTTATTCTTATTCTCTCTCTCTCTCTCTCTCTCTCTCTCTCTCTCTCTCTCTCTCTCTCTCTCTCTCTCTCTCTCTCTCTCTCTCTCTCTCTCTCTCTCTCTCTCTCTCTCTCTCTTTGTGCATGCGTGTGTGTGCGTGTGTAACTCAGGGACAACTTTCTGCGCCAATGCAATCAAGGCTACAGAGCCGAACCACACTGGTTCACCGTGCAGCTGGAAATAGTTCGACAAGACTAATTTGCTGGGTGCAACCTAAGCAATTCACAAATATGTAGTTCTTATTTTTTTATTTCGTATTTCTACCGCCACTACATTAATAGCCAGAATATGTGAAATAGAGAACATTATTTTTAGATTTTAGGGCATTTTTGGTTGCGGCATTCGCCCCTGGCATTGCATAGGTTCGCTTCACAAAAACAAAATGCAAGAAGAAAACGGTGCCCCCAATATCTTTCCAAAACAGCAAAAGTTTTCCAAACAAACGAGGCAAGTGGTCTACAACATGTGCGTCCAGGTAAGACTGACGCAAATGGGACTCTCCGTCATTCCCGCCTTTCGATCGGTTAGCCAGCTTGCTAGAGTAAGCGAGTGCGTACTGCCGCATGGCTCAAGGCTGAGGTTCGGAGTGGTACACTGAAGTCCTCAAAGCCTAAAACAGCTTCGTTTCGCGACTGGAAGCACACCTGAAGTTATGAAATGACAAGAGTGCAAGGTACGATAGTTGCACCCGCCAACGCACTCAACGCGATCTAAATGGAGTTTGACTTCGCGCCGTAGTGTGTGCGTGATGGTCTTTCGGTTACCACGCCTGCACTATGTAAGCACGCTACACACGCCCGTGGCGTGCACTTCGGTCGGTGGCTTCAGCATACACATGTACGAATCAACGAACAGCGCAGACTCACAAGTGTAGAGAAACGTGTTTGAATTCTAAAAGCAAGTATTCTTCGTACATGGCTACAGGGATAGTGGGACGGTAGGCTGACTTGAAGCTTTTTCATATCGGCGAATAGTTATAAACACCACGGAGTTTGAATGCGCCAGAACGTCTGCATCTGTGAAAAGAAGTGAACTTTGCAGGCTGGAATGCGAGTGTTCTGGCACGAAACCAACGTGTGTATTTTCGACTCCTCCCGCAACCTGCAATGCTGAGTCGGCACTGTTACAGGTTAGTAGCACATGAGGCGTTTCTTTTCAAAATGAGTCAGATCCAGAAACCGAAACTAAGTAGGATAAGACTGCAGTGACAAAAAAAAACGCGTCAACTTTCTCCTACCAAAGGGGCGGCAAGAAAATAGTTGAGATAACGCTCTCAAAACATGTACGCAGATCGTAGTTCGTATTGAAAATTAGCCAGATCCTGCCGTTTCATGGATCAAAATGAGCCAAATTCATTAGCCCGATGGGGGCATGCTTTTTGCTTGATTGTTCAGATTTGCTTGATTGTTCAGACTGTTTCGTGGGTGTTTTCGGTAGTTTTTTTCTTTCTTTTCAGAGCTGGCTTATTATGAACTCAGATGGCAATTAGGAGATCTGCGAAAGATCTGTCTCCCGATATCAATGACGATGTGAATGGAAGAAGTGAACGAAATGAAACAGAGAGATGTGAAACAATGATTTCATTTCGTGTCACCCTTCTCTACAAAAAACCTCTGGTTATAATTGTTTTTTTCACCTCCTATATTCGCCATTTCAGTACTTAACTAAATAGTCGCCCATTACAAGCCCTGGCAAATATCTCCCCCCCCCCCCCCCTACCCTTTGAAAGTACGAACCACTTCATTAAGGTTAAGAAGAAGATATGAGCAGCCTTCTTGTGAAGTGTTTTGGAAATTTATGGCAAAGCAATGAAGCGCCTACTTACTTCGTGAGTGCCTTCAGGCGTGCCCGAGAAAATTATCCCAGGGAAGAATTCGAAAAGAGCTGCTGATGGTTCCAAGAGGACTCACCTGCTCTCCATGTATAGTTTTACTGTTCTTGAAGCCCGTTTGCATATGTTTAATGCCTTTTCTACCAGAACTCAATCGCACCATTTCTGAAAGTCAATGTAAATACAGTTTTCATAAGAATGCCGCATCAACTTGAGTGTTTCAATTCAATATGAGCATCCCTCCAATATTGCTCCAATTCATGGCATAATGTTTAATTACTTGTGGCCATAAGCTTCCCCTAGCTGACATGTAAAATATATCATATAATAGCTTTGATGGCATTGCATATAGGTCCAACAACAAACTTCCGCTTGTTTCTCAAATTTGCATTAGGTGAATCTGGCTCATTTCGAAAAAAAAAACGCCTCATGTGTTTTAGAGTGATTGCTACCTGTTTTTGGTCGCATTCGTGTAACATAATTTTCTTTGAGTGCGGGTGGAAGCCCCAAGGAAGTCGTACAGGTCGGGTAACAGTTTCGCTAAATGCAGCTGCATCATCGCTTGTCGCAAGTGTGAACACCGCCTCATCGCACTACGCGTGTCGCGCGACGTGCCCGAGTGGCAAGTGGAAATGCGCCATAAGTTGCAGGCGAGCACGCCGCGACCGTGTGTGCCGCGTGCAGTAGTTGCGTGCAGTGTGCAGTGGACGCAAAGCGCGCCATCCAGCTTTGCGCGCATTGCAGAGAGGATGCATGGCGCAGGGGTGGAAGCGGGCTTGAGCCTGTTGGAGCAGCTCAGGGAGCAGGAATAACACTGTTTTGGAGCAGCTTTGGAGCAGTAAAAGGCGAATTTCGGAGAAGTTCAAGTGTGTTCGGGTGCAGATTTCTAGAGCTAAACGTCATCTACTTGCAGTTTTTCATTTCTAGTAAGCACAAAAAACATTCAAGTGGCTTTTACTCAAGGTTCGATCAATACCGAGCAGACCGCTTTGTCGACAAGTTGGAAAAATATACGCTCCCAGAATTGAAGCACCGCAGCTGACAGAGCAATCACTAAGAAAAAACTAGAGATAAGTAATGCTTTAAACAGCTGCACACAACTACACTTCAGACAAGTAAAAAATAACACCATTACAACCACTAAGCAACCAAGACCAGAGCTAGGCGAAATGGTCTGTCTTGCGCCTAAGGTAGAAAGTGTACCTTCATTCTACACCTAAGGAGACCTGAAAGACGCAGTAATTACCCAGAAGTAAACACAGCAACCGACTTGCCTCGAATCAAGGCCACTTTAAACTTCTATATTCCGTGCAAAAGTTACAGCCTGGTCGCACACGCCTAGCTTCATCACATAAGTAGCCCTGGTTTCACTCTGCAGTACAAGTAGCCTTTCTGCTGCGAAGTGCCTTTGATTAAAGGGCCATGAAGAAAATAATCAAGTTTGGTTCATTTGAAAAGTTGGCTTTGTTTCCATAACAACGATGCCAGTTTCATCCCAAAATTCAAACGAATAACCCAGATATAAAACGATGTCACAGAATCTCTTTTTGTGCACTTGGAAACCGCTGACTCAAGCCACCACCAAGAAACCCAACTGGGCAAGTGCAGTGGGTCCTCCAGTTCTGTTTTATCGTGTCACCAGAATCTAATGTGCAGTTGAAACACTGATAACTGTGTTCTTAGTGCCAGCCCATTTTTAGGATTGTTTGTTTTCGGGTAAAACCCGATTTCTGCTCGAATGGACCTTTTCAAAGTAGCAATCTGCGGTTTGCCATTCCCAACCAGCGCTTGCTGGAAGCAAGTCTCACAAACACAGCTTTCGAACTCATTGATTATTTCCATGACTACCTACCGCTCGCTAGCCCAGGCTGGCAGATGCTGCACTGACGTTGTTGTGCCTATAGCCAATGGCAGCTGTGTTGTCGAGAGTACTTTCTCCCAGCCGAGGTACGTCCAACGATAGGGCAAGTCTCGAATGAAGACCGACATGTTGCTCATGCAGATGATAACGCAGGCAAACGAGGATGTGTAAAAAATAAATGATCAGCTTTCTGCGAATAAAATGTTTCGTTTCTTCGAGGTTATGAATGCTGTTTGCTGTCATCGTTACTGATTCATTTCCATACCTGCCAGGTTTGCCAGGATGGCATTAGGGAGATCTTACTGGGGGGGGGGGGGTAGTAGCTACAACAGAATGGGTAACTTTACACACATTTTTTTTATTTGCTTAACACATAGCAGGAAATGAACTGTTTCTTCATACAAACTACCAAGAAGCTACACCACTTAAATGTTCGACGTGGCTGACACCGCCCTTTTCAGAAAGTCCTGGAAATAGTACTGCAAGTCATCTCGAAAACAGGCGCGGAAAGACGTAGACTAAGAAAAGTAATACACAGGACGACACAGGACGACGCAAGCGCAATACAAAACAGCAGGAACTGAACTGTTTTGTTGTTTTGTCTAAGCTAACAACAAGCTACACCACTGGAGACTTGCTAAATCTTCAGAACCGCCGTCCAGAACGGCTGTGCTCGTGTGTAAATGAAAGCGGCGGCGGCGGCGCTGCGTTTCTATAAACAGTAAACTAACAATGGGTCGAACAGGTTCACCATCTACACATGGCCGACTACACTTTTTAAGCACTTCATTGATAACGATGCCAATTGGTGTTGCGTTCTATTGTCAGGTATACCTCCCTCACATTGTGGCCACACTGGGAAAAAGATTTGGCCAAAGACGGGTGCGTTTTCGGGAGATTTTTGTTTCGGTCGTACAATCGTACAAAACCATGAAAATTCGGGAGTCTCCCGGAAAATTCGGGAAACCTGGCAGGTATGCATTTCCAAAGAAACGCCAAATTTCCCAACGCATTTGCTAGAAAACCCTGATGTCCCCCCCCCCTACCACCAACATGAAACAAACACCTTTTTTTCACGCGTTAGCGTTAAGAAGCTAAAACAAATTGAGTGTATTGCATAGTAATTCTCTAGACTTAACCCCCCAAAAAACGAAATTTTGAATGGTTTTATACAAAAAACCCAATTGCTTCTCGATTATCATTTTGAAACATAGCACCTAATTTTTACCCCCCCCCCCCCCCCCATTTAAAAAAATACAAAACCCAATAACAAATGACCCGACCCATATTACATCCCTCCTGCCTATATTACATCACTGTACCCCGAAATTTGAAAGTACAGTAGACTCGCGATAATTCGAACTCGAAGGGACCCGGGATTTTGTTCCAGTTATCAGAAGTTTAAATTATTAGAAGTTCTCATAAATACGACTCAGGCAAACATACCAACCTGTGTTGTAGTGAAGCATTCATATATATTTAATTATCAGGGTTCGTACAGGCTTCAAAAGCAAGAATTCAAGGGTTTTCAAGGACTTTCAAGGACCAGAAATCACATTTTCAAGGTCCCCATCAAACGTTTTATATGGGATTATTTATAACTTTCCCAACACAATGCAAAAGCTTTTTATTGCACAATACCTAAGCACATTAGTGCACATTTAGATAGTTGCTAACGGGTTTGTAAATGCTTCCCCAGCTTTATTTTTTATTTCATGGCTGGTATTTAGAGGTTTTTCTTTTGCCTTTGTGTTTGCTGAGGCTGTTTGATTTCAAAACTTAGTTAATGTTGCCTGCATCTCCTGCTTTGTCAGCAAGAGTATCAGCTAAAATTAAATCCGCAAGTGTTGCTGCAAGGCAGGATGAACAATGTACACGTCCACCATTTGCACGTAAAAGCAAACGCAGATGGAGCGTATGAGGCACAGCAAACATGCAAGGAGCGAGTGTCCACAGACTAGATGGAAGATGCAAGATAGAGAACAGAAGCTGGCTTTCACTGGATTGTATTGTGACATGGATTGGATCGACAAGTGCCTGCTCCCAATGTTGCCTTGTAATAATGAAAGTCCATGCACCAAACTTGTAATTTCACGCAATACACTGAAACTTGATTGTTACAATGTTTGTTTACATTTCTTAATGCCTAAAATCCACGACAAACTTTAAATTCTTGTGAAAAGACAGGGCCATTGGTTCTCTCCGGAAAAATCAAGGGTTTTCAAGGACCATTTAAAAATTCCAGGACTTTCCAGGCCTTGAAATTGACACTTCTAAATTCAACGGTTTTCAAGGTTTTCAAGAACCTGTGCGAACCCTGAATTATACAACGTTCACACACAATACTCAAGCGCTATTCATGCTTTGAAAAACAAAAAAAAGGAATTGATGTCTGCTTTGTCTTTGCTTGAGATTTCAAAACAATGTTTTTCCCGCCAGTAAGGGCAGCCAGTTCATTGCTTTGACAGGCATAAGCGGATAATCGGCTTTTGACTGTTAGTGATGTGAGGATGCAAATGTCCAGCTAGGAGCGGCAATTGCAGCAAATATTTTCCCGCACGGACAGGCAAAAATTATGAATTAACCGAATCTACGTAATGAAGCAGTTTGCATTAAGCGGTTTAAGATGCATTTTCATTGGGGGCGGCCAACCAAAATTTTGAAATTTGTTTGAATTAACTGAAAGTTTGAATTATCCGAGTTTGAATTATCGTGAGTGTACTGTATTTCGATACTTGTGTTTTTTTCGGTTTGAAAAAAAGTCTTTTCTGACTGGAATAAGGGTGAGTGAGCCACTAAAAGCCAGTTCTTTCAAACCAAACGAAGGTAGCAGTTTTATCTTCATGGCCCCTTTAATAATTGCCATCGTTTTGGGCATTCTTTGGGACCTCCGCTGGTATTTGTAGCGTGTGTCATTTGTAACACCAAAGCACAGGAAAGCACGCTTGAGGTAGGAGAGCACGTGGTCACTCACCAAAGGTCCGGTAGGTTCCCTTCGTGCCGTCTAAATTCTTCCGTGGAGCTTCTCCAAAGGCGGTGTCCTAAAGATAAGCACAATTAACACGTCAGCTTCCAAGTGTCATCCCCATGAATCAAGTCAGATGGGGTGTGCTTCACAATGTGCTTAAAGGCCATGCAGACAAAATACAAGTTTGTTTTATTCGAAAGGTTTCATGTTTTATAGAGCCGCCAGTGCTTGTCCCGTAGCAAATGATGCCATCTTCACTGAGAAATTCATAAATTTAGGTTAAAATTTTGATTCGCCCGCTAAATCGTGCGTTTCCGTGCCGTCTGCCATTAAGTCATAAGTGCGCGTATTCAAACAAACTTCCAATGCATCATTCAGCTCCGCAGCCTTGCTTGCCGTCAGTCTTCCCAGATGGCGCTACCATACTCATCCACGGACCATTGCCCGTTGTTGCTTTGTTTTTGACCGTATTTGCTCCCGGCTTGTTTTTGTTCCTCTAGAAAGTAATCGTTTCATGAAACGTGGGGTATGCTCGACAAACACGGTCGCGTAACACAACGTCGTTTACACCAATTGGCCAGTGTTGTGTAAGACAACTCCAAAGTGGCGGACTGCTGTGCAGCTAAAACAAGCACAGTCCACACACTACCAACAGCAGTGAGCATCGGTACTTCTATGCTTACGTGTATTTTCGCAACTTTCATTGTTTACCGCACCATTTTTACTGCTGTAAAATGAATATGCACTACATTTAGGCGCAAATAGCTTGCTCGGAAAGCTTATAAGCCCTGCCTAATTTTCATTTGCTTTTGCCGGTCTCAGCCAATCGCGCAGCTGGGCATATGACATCATAGGTTCTCTTGCGGGAAATGAGCTAGTGGGTCGCATGGCCATTCCTTTTTTTTTTTAATTATATAGCTTATTTGAGCGAAGTGTGCGCTGAAAGTGGTGTTATTATGGTTATAGCGAGGCAATGTTTCGAATGAACCAAAATTGTGTTTTGTCTGCATGGTCGCTTTAAAGATGAGAGTTTAGGCACCTCCCAAGGCCAATATCACCAGCCAAGTTTGCACTGCTGGCATAATTCAGTATAATGAAGTTAAAGGGTTTAACACCACTTGAGGAGGCCATTTGCCCACTGCAAAGAAAAATTTTGAGAATATTGAAATGAAAGCTGAATGTAAGACGGATATAATAAAAATAGCAGGCTACCACAAAGCAACGCTGCCTACTTACACTGACAGCTGTATGTGGACAAAGAATTCCCCACATTTCCCCGAGGGGAAGAATGTGAAAGTGCGAATGCACGAGTTGAATTTGCGCGGTTCGGTAATGTTCGCGAAAGAGAGATCACATACACACACACAACTACAAAGAAAGAAAGATGCATTTATTCACAGACACCTATTTGTGTTGTCGTTGTACTTGATTGCTAGAGCGGATCTCAGCTTTGAAATTTCGTGTCAGTACTCCTTTAAGCAGGTGCATTAGCCCTTCTCACGCTTGATTCTTGGCCAATCCCCCACGTGGGTATGTGCCATGTCAGCGGCCAGGCAGCGCGCGCCCATCTCCCCCCGTTGCCAAGGAAGACGAGGAGATTCCTGGCCAATCCCCCACGTGGGTATGCGCCATGTCAGCGGCCAGGCTGCGCGCGCCCATCCCCACGTGCGCGGACATCACCGGTGGACGCAGGTTCAGGGTCGCTTAAGAAGTGCATTCGCACTTAATATGCCATCAGGATGATCTCGAAGGACGATATTTCATGCGGTCCATCTTAACATTGTTGCTTTTAAAGGGACCCTGCAACACGTGCCATCGACTACTAGGAATGTATTTTGAGGTAAAGTCCATTATCCCAGCAATCTCCTCCCGCAAGAATTATGAAAATCCGTTCACTATCACCGAAACTCACGTGATGAGAAATTGCGCATAATCGTTCCCTCTCAACTCGACTGCGTACAACACTACGAAAGCTACGCGCTCTCTCCCGGAGAGGGGGCGGCTCGCAGCGTTCTCTTCCGCGGCCTTTGATATAAGACAGGCCGGGGAGTTTTCTTCTTTTCTCCACAAAATGTAGGGGTCTATTTCCGGTCTGGTGCCACAAAAAGCAGGCATAGATGCCTGCTCGCAAGCGCGCACTGCGGCCGGTAGGGCGTTTTTGAAGCAATAAGCATCTGTTGTCGAATGGCCTGGTTGAAAGGGAAGTATTGAGCTCATCACTCAAACTCCGCGCGCACTCAAAGCACAAAAGAAACGGCAAAACTGTGCCTACAGGTTCAGGCATAAAAGAGGTTCGCACACAGCGCTGACGACGGCATATCGTCACAGGAAATGCGAGAAATTAGCCGCCAAGTTGACCAGTGAAAGCCGATCGGACAGCCACGGCCTCGACGACGTCGTTTAGGCCATGTCAGGGGTGCATAATGAAGAGAACTGAAGAGAGCGTGGTTGATTTTTCCGCGTCTTTCACCGCTTCACGTGCACGCATAAAATTTGGCTCAAATATTCCTGGTAGTGTAAGCTAGGCGTCGCACAGGTTTAATTGCACTGCTCAAAGAGTGTTGCAGGGTCCCTTTAAAGGAGAGAAAGAAATCGGTTCTGAGTACGTATTGCGAGCAACGAACGACTGTCTATATTCAAAAAAGAACTGTTTTTCCTGTATCAACCATTTATTGATGAATTTTCATGACTGGCTAACAAACTTGCCCCCTTTCAAGACGAAATTTGTGCCCCGCCCCACAGCATATGTGAATGTCCCATTGTTGTTCATCTGCACTGGTTGCACATTTAGATTATGCCTTTTAAAAATTGAGCACTGCCAATTACATGCAGAAATAAACGCGCCCCTGACCGATATTTTATGATCAACTTCTAATTTCGAGCGAGCGCAAGCTCGGCCTATTATTGTGGGTAATTTCCTAGAGAGACAGTACACCACCCCTAAACGGATGAATACTGCTGCGTTTCTCCTATTTGAAATCACAGAAGCGAGACTGTAAATATCACCTTCTCGTGTAATAATTTCCAACACTGGCTTTCAGCAACGGAACAACTTACGACAATGGAAAAATTGTGCCGATGTGTGAAATCACGTGTAATGTTTGGTTGCACGATCACAAACAACATACCTGGCCATCCTCAGATTCCTGTCCCTTTCAATACATGCCGATACATATGTACTTCATCTTCCATGACAATATAGATATTGTTCTTTTTACTGTGTGTTGGGTGTTACACGCCAAAGCTACACCTGGGCTATGAGGAGTGCTACAGCTGGTCTCATGACAATATATATATTGTTCTTTTTATTGGGGTTGAGTGTTACATGCCAAAGCTACACCTGCGCTATGAGGAAATCGCACATACCTGGGCTCAGCAGCACTCCTTAGCCACGTGACCACTCTGGCGGGTTAGAGAATGCTATACTAGTAGCACAAGCAAAGATCCGCATGAATCGTGCACGACACCTTAAGAGTCTCAAACACTTTTTAATAAAGGTGTGCGAATACTCGAATATTAAACGCATACTATCTCCGCATTTAATTTGATTCGCAAAACGAATATCTACATTCAATTTTTCCAGTGTGTCACGGTTCTGGTTCAGGCGAAATCATTTCATTACGGTTCAGTTCCGGTTCGACAAAATCACGTACCGAACCGGTTCGGGAGCTTGAACCGGTTCGCGAACCGGTTTGATTAGTTGAATTATCACTAAAATTAGGAAAAAACATTTAGTAGTTTAAAACGACAGCCAAATCAAAGTGCAAACAAAAATTCAAAATGCTGCTGCTCCCCAAGGGCAGTGGCACGATTGCAAAGCAAACTTTAAACAATTAGAGATATTCGAAAAACAGATGAAGTGGCTACGATTTACCACCTACTTTCTCGCCCAGACTTTATGTTGTCCTAGCGACTATTCATAAAGCCGCCGCCAAGAGATATGACGGTGATATATATTTTCTGCCCTTTCCTTTTTTTTGTTGAAATCGCAATCGTCACTATGGAATCGTCCATCCCGCTAACCTTGAAGCCTTAAATTTAGGCCTGCGTACTGGTGCATTCAAATACCAGCGCTTAATACCAATGGCGCATATTTTTTACATTTGTAACAAGACAGAGAAATCCTACAACAGGCACATAAATACTACTAATGAATAAGATTATTTGGTCACCCTGAATAATTTGTTAGCTGACACCTTATCGAACGTGTTAGCCACACTTTTGTTAAAAGTAAGATTTAGTTAACGCAGAGTCACTGCATTATTGCTCTGACCACTGCAATTCCTTTTGCGATAGATATACCGGATGTGTGCATTACAATCAGTATGTCATCGTACCGCCTGACCCCCGGCCATCGTTTCGTGTGCTACATTGCGGAATCTTATAACAGATAATGCTGTTCCAAAATGAAAGGGAAATTTGACGCGCGGAGCATGAGATGGGACTTTTTTGGCTAGACGCTCTTTAATTCGTCCACAGCAGTACTCCCCTCCGGAACGAGTAGCAGTAGAAGTAATGTAGCGAGTTGGGCAGTCAGTAAAAGTGCACCTTCGAAAAAAAAGCAGATCTGAAAACTGCAGAGCAAGCAGAAACAATGATCGCTTGGCAAATGGGACAGTGTGAGGTACCGGCCTGCCTTTCTTCACGTGTCATGTGCTTTATTACTGTTTCTTATTCCAAGACAAGGTCGAGGGCTCCAGTTTCTTGCCAAGGGATTAGTGCGCACCTTAACAGTTTTCCCTGACATATCTGTTATGTGTATCTGTAAAAAATAGAACTTGTCCACTGTACTGTCCTCAAAAACTGACCACGAAACTCACTTCCTTCGCATTGATGACACGTTTGGTTGTGAAAGGCAGGGAAAAGAAAAGTACAGAGCAATATCCACGCTTTGATGCTTTTTTACTTATTCGGTTTTACTTACTTTTTGCGTAATATTTTAAAACAACGTGATTCGCCTTTTCTCTTTTGTTGTTTTCCGTGTAAACACATTTTTTTTTTTTAAACTAACGCATTTGATGCCTTGTGCTATATCTCTGCTCCAAGGTGCAGCTTATGTTGCAGGCCGGCAGACTTATTTTAACCAGCTAGTGATATTAAACGTGGATCAAAATCTCGATAGAACGACGTTCTCGATTTCCATCTACTTCAGAAAAACGGTTGTGGGGAAGGGAGATCGAGGACACTTGTGGTCAGCAGCAAACGGCTTAGCCACTGAGCAGCTCTTGTGGTCACACTTGTCAAGTATTAGCAATTTGCAGGTGTAGTACCTTTTAAACAAATTATGAAATGCCAAAAGTTTGCACACATCGGTTGTGAGCTTTCGCGGTTGCGCAGTGGAGCACTCCTGCAGCCTGATTGCTCCAATAAAGTCGCAGCTGGGGAGGGGCAAAGTCGTTTTATATCCCCTGCAAGCTGCCGAGTATGACATTTCGTTTGGTCAGCTTGCACTACTCTCGCGCTTTCAGCAGCAACAGACCATTTTGCTACATTGGTGCTCATTCATTTCCCCTGTTGTTACACAGAGCGTGATAGTGTTCAATTGTCTGGAGGGGAAAGTGCGCAAGCGGGTTAGAAACGGTTAGATACCGAAGTTTTACACTGTTACCTTTTGCTTCCCAGTCCTGACAGCGTCCTCGCTCTCCATGTCACTGGGTTGCCCCTGTGCCACCACCCTCCACAAGATGGGCTTTGCTGCAAAGAACAAAAGCACGGCTGCAATTCTTACTGCACCTCCTTGCCAAATATCTCTCTCCCTCGCATACACCAAGCATGCCACCAATGGCATACCAAGACATGCTCACAATTTTGCTTTGCCTGCCCAATTATTGTCTGGCCCTATCTTTCCAAGGTAACGCGTGCATAGAAATAATCCGTCCCCGCACTGAAAGGCACCAGAAACACCTCTGCACCTGCTTGTATACTGCCAGTACTTCTGTACTTGTGTACTGAGTACAGTGTAGACCATTTATAACGTAACCGCTTATAGTGCGGGACCGGATATAACGCGGGTTTTTGCGACCCCCGGTTTGCCTCCCATAGAACCCAATGCATAAGCATACCGCTTAAGATGCGGTTGGCCAAAGCACAATACCGTTTATAGTGCGGTTTTTCGGCGGGTCTGCTGATCGACCGCCGCAGCTGAGGCATCGTTTTAGGGTTGCAAAAGTAAAAAGAAAGGATGAAATCGGCCATCTGACGCAGCGTGCACCCCTTGCCCTCCTCTAACGTAGACACCCAAAGAAAAAAAATAGGCACCCTTTAGTTCGTGCGTACCTGATAACCACAACTGACCTTGCTTGATGCATCTCGGAAGATAGCGACAGTCTCCCCATCCGCGCGCGGAAAGTTGATTTTATTAATCGTGAACCGCATGGCCCGTTTTCGCGCACGAATCGTGCACATCAGCGTTGCGCGTGAGTTTTTGTTTGTTTTGTTTTTTCGTGCTCGTGTCGACGATTCCGCGCTCGCGGTGGCTTCTTCGCGTGGCAGTGGGAGGAGCCTGACGACTTGCACCAATGGGGAGACGCGTACCTAATGGCGGGAGATTCGAAGCGCTCCGAGCCGGCTAGCCGCGCCAGAGATGTTTAGGCTTACCACCGCGGTATTTTTTGATGGGCGCTTTCACAAGCAGCGTGGATGGCAGTTTATATTCCACTTTTCGCCCACATTATTAGCTCCTTTCTTGCATGAGCATCTTCGCTTGCGCCCCGTGCGGCATTTCAGCGAGCGGTTAGAAGCGGTCGCTGGAACTTACTGGAACTGCCTGCACCGCTTCACGGCCAGTGCCGACGCCATGTTGCCGCCTTTTACCGCGCCGCCCACACCACGCCAGTTGTATCCGCGCTGGCGTGCACTGCACGTTTTCGCGATACCAAATCTACCACGCGGTTCACGCTTTAGTACGTTGTTGCTGATAAGCCACCGCTCTTTCCCTTTCCGAACATTCGAGCCGCGCGAAGCCGAAGATTTCCGTTGCGCTGATAAGCAGCCGCCTTCGGCATCGTGAACAGATGGTGGGGTAAAAAAAAAAAAATCCCGCTGGCGTTCTTATCACGTCTTGCGGCATCTGTTCATAGACGCTAAAAACGCAGCCATGGTCTCAAAACAAACACAACAGAAGTTAAAGCCGCGCTCGCCCTTTGTGAGACTGCGCTTTTGTCCTGCAGCAGCGGCTGATGTTAAAAATAACGCGAAATATAGACCGTGCCTTCGTTTTTAAGTGCTGTGCGTTTGAGTGATGATAAATATAGGTTGACTTGAGAGATAGGTGGCGATGTGGTTGAATTCGCGTGTGTTTTGGTTATAGTGCGGTACCGCTTATAGTGCGGATTTTTGCGGCTCCCGCGACATACGTTATAAGCGGTCTACACTGTACTTGTACACACAAGTACACAGGTATTTGTGTCAGTACTTGTGTACCAAGTACTTGTACACACAAGTACACAAGTATTTGTGTCAGTACTTGTGTACTGAGCATTGATTGATTGACATGGTAAAAAGCGCACTAGACGGGGACAGAAGAGGTCCCGTGTCACTGTCTCGCCTTCTGTCCCAGTCTAGTGAGTTTTTTACCACGTCAAAGTCGTATCACCAACTAGCCCAAATTTCTGCGTTGCATTGATTGATTGATTTATTGTAGGGTTTAACGTGCCGACGCAACGCTGGCGATGAGGCGCACCATAGTGAAGGGCTACGGATTAGTTTTGACCACCTGGGGAACTTTAACGTGCACCGAAATCTCGTACACACGGGCGTTTTTGCTTTTCGCCTCCATCAGGAAAGCGGCCGCCGCGGCCGGGAATTGAACCTGCTACCTCGTGCTCAGCAGCGCAACGCCTTAGCCACTGAGCCACCACGGCAGGTCTTGTGTACTGAGCACTTGCGCTTGCACTTTAGGTGCTGTGACCAGCTCCTCGACGAAAGAGCAGAGTACAACAAAGTATCCAGGCAAAAACTTGGCCGCTAATTCCTCATCAAGTTAATTGCAACTCAGGGCCCCAACCATTTTTATGACCTCGCAGCCAGTATTTACAAACAAGTCCAGATTTAAGATAATGAGCTCCGTCTCGAGTTCAAAATGAATTCCGTTGAATACGATGTGCAGTCTGCGGCTAGACTGGGACAGTTATTTAGATGCCCAACACCAATCAGCTGACAAAAGAGGAAATCAGATGAGGGCCACCGGCCTGTCAGCAGACATCGGAGGGTTCACCCTGAAGGTGGAATCGTATAGACTCCGCTACTCCCTGAGACCTGATCGAGAGAGGACACACACCTGAGCAATTGGCGGCTCCTTCTGAGGAGGCTCCATGCCCCACGGAGTCGGCAGCCAGCTTGAATTTCTTCCAGCAAGGTGGCCCAGACGGCCCCGCTTCCATGCTGCACACAAGCACACAGGGGTTCGCTGTCGCCACCAAGTGCTTCCACATCTACCTCACCCAGTGAAGCGTGACGTAAACAACTCCCATTCTTCGCACGTCCCTGCACACTCGAGCAAGATGGAAGCTGAAGACCATCCTTAGGTGCAGTTTCAGTCAAGCACAACTTCCGGCGTGTTGTTTTGTGAAAGAGCAACATCTAAAGTCGCAGTACGAGTGCGTTGGTAACCACAGCAAAATAGCGGAAACGGGGCTGCAAGCAGGGGAGGACCACTAACTCAACGAAGGGGCAGGATAAGAAGTGGGCACAGGTTCTTCTTGGAGGGACAGGTTTCACATCTTGCAAGGTAAAAAACTGGCTCCAATCCACGCTGCGAATAGTGCTTGGAAGGCAAAGCTCTAAACGACACCCACAACAATTGCCCATGCGACGTCACTTGAATTCACACACGTGGCTCTACAGAGTGATTAGGTTGGCAACAAAGCATTCACTTGGCTTTTGTGGTACATGTGCACTGTATAACAGCTTTCTGTATGACAGAGTTGAAATCCAAAATGCTGAAATGCTACAAAGCCCCGGAGATCCGCCTTAACGTTCACTTCTGCTGGCATGACAGTGCTCTTTAGCAAAACGCGACATGGAATGCTTAGTTGCAGTGCAGCAGGAGACGACAGGGTTAGTCTTTTGACACTGCTTAAAACGAGCTGGACAGCAATTCCAAAACTACTTCCACCTGTCACCCTTGCCCGACAAAGTCACAGGTGCCCTTTAGGACTTACATGACTTACCGTATTTTCACGCATATAACCCGCCCCTGCATATAATCCGCACGCCCCCTTTCAGCCCACCAGAAAAAGAAAAAAATCCTAGCGTATTGCCCACACATTTGATACAGGAAAGGCTGCACCAAAGCTACTGCTCAAGCAACACATCACATGCTATGTAGACCGAAAAAAGCGTATATTTAGCAAGTGTAATGCACTGACTGCAAGGCGAAAGTCACAATTCGCAAAAAAATTCAGTTTAAGTTAGAGTGCGCTTGTCCTTGTTTTTTCTTTCTAGCCCTTGTATGTTTTGTGCAATCGCAGCTTCACGGTGCAAAAAAAAAACAACCGTATTATCCGCACCCCTAATTTGCCACTCAAATTGTTGCATTTTTGGTGCGGGTTATACGCGCAAAAATACGGTGCTTGAGCAGCTCCAGCAATCATATCCTCACACACTGGTATTAACTAGCGCTCGTTACCAATCACGCAGTTTCAACGAAAAAGAAGCGAAGAGATGCACGTGCACTTTGCATGCAACGACGGTTTCGACTCGACTGCATTTTCACAACTAGTCAAACCTTTCGTCCTGAAATGCTTCTGCCACCTAACAGTTGCGCCATAGCTAATAACTCCAGCTCAACACAGTACGAGCAGTCTTGTTTTCTTGGGTGACTAGGACTACAGTGCAAGACATGAGACATTAGAAGCCTTCACTTTCTACGAGTACAAACAATTTTGAAAACCTGATGTACCTGATGTACTTGTACATGAAATAAACTGAATCTGAATCTGAATCTGAAAACCCCCCCAAAAATTTTACCCTTTACAATCAGGACTTGTTGGAGGGTAATGTAGGGAGAACTGGAACCGAAGTACAAATAGTCATTTTTTGCAGACTTCAAAACTCTGCAGCATTTCCAAAGAAATTGTACACTGGGGACTTGCACTCTGGCCCTACCTATGTAATCGTAAAATAAAACAGCTGCCTCCCACCTGTCGGAAAGCTCGTCGTCTTGTGCGGGCCACTTGCACCCACCAGGATCACCACAGCTACGTTGCACTGTTGAGCATGAAAAACAAGAGGCGCGCTGCGGGGAGGTGCTCTCCTATTTCTCTTGTCACCAAACTCGAGTTTCCGCACACTGAAGTACCAGCACCAAACACCGTTGTGGAAAAACAGAAGTGTGATTATTAACACATGAAGAGCGTAATGAAAAGGCTAAACTTCTGTCGGAAACAATGTACGGCTGGTAGAATGTAGGCGCTATGCCTTTTGAGCCCTTTTCTTTATAAAGGATGCACCTTTGCCACGTTTTGTTCCACTCTAGGAATGCTTTCTGGATTGTAATGCGTAACAAAATGGGCAGGGGCCTAGAAAGCGTTGCCCGATTTCTTCCCCCCAGCAACCCGTTGGCACGGCCGCTTCCCAACTCACAATGGAAGCTGCCCGTCTTGATTTTTACCAAACCAGCCAAAGCACTACCGCTCACTAATCCGAGTCACTGTTAATGATTAATGGCTAATAATTTACAGGCTACCAGATGTCCCTTTAGCTATGGTGACATGTGGGCGAAACCGCAACCAAAGCAAGAAAATTAAAGCCGTTGCACTCAACGTGAAAGCTGTGGGAAGTGCAGAGCAGTGATTCGGCATAATGGGCTGTACCGCTGTCATCCACTCACTGCTACCACCCAATGCAATTCAAATTTCCCGCCTTCGCAGTGTTCGCGCGCCCCATGTCTGAAACTGCCCCAGCGGGAGTTCTGTTCTTTTTGTGCTTGCTTTTCCTCCCGCACGTGCCGGCATTGCACTGCCACTTTCTTGTGCTTACTATCGTAAAAACCAACCCAATGAGCGTTCCTAACTAAATGAACGCGGGCGCTGCCGGTTACTTACGTATATTCTGCCTCAAATGTAGCTGCAGTTTTCTTTGCGCTAAACAAACGGGAGGTGTGTGACAAGCATCAGTGGTTCACGAGTTTCGAACGCCTATGACTATATAAACCGCGCTTGGCCTTTGAAGCCTCTGGGTTACGCCGCGACGACAGCCGCTACGCTAGAACGCCGTGTACGGCTCTGCTTGGGTCCAGCGAGCGAGCCACAACGACAAAGCAAGCCCCTAAACTGCTCTGCACTTAAAAATCGGGGCAGACAGCTCATACAGTGAGATGTGAAGCAGCCATGACACTGGGTTGCCGGGAAAGGGGGAGATTTGGTGACGCCGCAGCCAAATGGGGGGAAGTGTTCACTCACGTCCTGACATCTCCATTTGAGTGCGCACACTTGCAGACGGCCCTCAGGAACTTGTCACCCACTTCGAGCTGCAGGGTAAATGCAAGAGAACTTGAGTAAGAAGACAGGTTGCTACAAGTTGCAACTGGGCACGATTAAAGTGACTGCTCGAACTTTCTTTTAGAGCCTCCTTGCAGCCCTTTTTAGCCCATTTGTTAAAAGAGTACTGACACAAAATTTCCGCATTAAGGTTTTTTTCAGCGATATGGGTGCCTACCAGCCCTCTAATCATACAATGGCACATTAGACGGTCGATAGCAGCGTAAATAATTATTTAAAGCCACACTTATTCGTGTCAGTTTCGGTTTCCACTTAAAAAACATCGAGGCAGCCGGCGTGACAGCAGGGCGCTCTTGACATCACCGTTCTCGTCACGCTACTGCCCGTCTGGACACGCACCCAGACCGGCTGTGGTCTCCACCATCTCCACGTGCCAGGCAGCATGATGTCAATCCCAAAACAGTGATGTGTACACACATCAAAACAGCACGCGCCAGCCGCAGCCAGCGCGTTGGCCACGTCACGGGAGCCTTCATGTCGGCAGTTTTGGGCCACACGGAGTAGACGGTGTCATGCTCATCCCGATTGTATCCGTTCTGCTTTCTCATGCGCGCAAACATTAAAATGGATTTAAAATATGCTATTCTGAACGGTCACTGTTGACTTGCTCGGAGATATCTCCATGCAGAAAGGAAGCCTTTTACATAGCTATCCGAGCTTTGAAATTTCGTGTCAGTACTCCTTTAAAGGGGCCATGCAAAAACACAAGTTTGGTTCATTCGAAAGCTTGCCTAGTTAGAATCCCACTAGCCACTAGATGGGACCATGTGACCCATCCATGTGACATCCATGCCATGTGACCCACTAGCTCATTTCCTGCAACAGAACCTATGATGTCATATGCTTAGGTTTTATTTTCATCGCCTGATTTTTTTTTATTTAATTTTTTTGCTTAACCCAAACCTACACATCGTTTTTGTTAATGGTGATTTCGGTATGTGCTAGGTCACTTTGAGTTTGGGGCGCAGCCAATGACCACGTTGAATTACCGTTCTCCATTGCGGGAACAGACGTGTCACGCGGGTGCTCTGTGCAGCAAAGCGTTTGGAAATACACTGCCCGGAGTCGTCCAGGCTTGCGTTTGGTTGGACTCTTAACTCATGGCAATACCCACGCGGGGGATTGACCAAGAAGCTGCCTGTAATTATTAGGTTCTGACCCGGTTCATTTTAGAGAGAAAAAAAATAAAGTAATAGAAAATGATTGAAACAAGAAGAAATGAGATCTTGGGGTATAACAGAATAGTGAGGAAAAAAATAATGAATGAAGAAATAGCTGTCTAGCAGGGCAGCTGGCCTGTCACCGCAACAAAGGAGTGAAAGGCGAGCACATCATCTCTGTGGCAAACTCCTAGGACCGAAGCACCCAGGGAAAGAACAACAGTGGAAGGTAAAAGGAGAATAAGCTGATTGAATGCGTATTCCACATGAGGAGCTCCCGCCTTCGTCGTCATCATGTAGCCACCGGCACTCCACGGGTCCTTCGTGCCGAAGACGATGATAGCGAATCTGCCAAGCCGTCCCTTCACAATCCACACGTGGAGACGGCCGCCGGACCAGCTGACAAAGTGGAGGTCTACAGAGGCGAGCACGTGCCACAAGAGGATTTGCCCTACACGGCTGTGCCGCCGGAAGACAGCAATTGCTGCTTAATAAAACACTGTACAGGGGGGATTAAAAGAAATGCAAACAACGGAGTGCACAGCCTCCGACGCATGCTGCACCGTCTGGCTGCAAAGTCGGTAAACTGCTCGCATGCGCACTCCTTCAACAGCGTTTGAGAGTGTGGCCTACATTAGTGGGAAATGCTTGATCAAGAAGCGACGCCGGTCGTTTATTTTGAGGCGCCTTTACACGCTGCGTCGCCACTGAGCAAGGTGATCATTGAAGAGCACCATGCTAGCTGCAATCAGCCTGCTGCGTACTTGGCTCCCGAATATAGTAGATAACAGGATGCTCAGTGGCGACAGAGCATGACAACATGATTTAAAATAAATGACAGGCATCGCTTCTTTATCAAGCATTTCCCGTAACAATTGGCCACACTCTCAACGAACTACGCATGCGCGCAGTTTACTGACAGTGCAGCCAGACGGTGCGGCATGCGGCGGAGGCTGTGTGCTCCGTTGTTCGTATTTATTTTAATACCCCCTGTACATACTTTATTTTGGTTTGCCGTCCAAAACGGCTTTGCACTGCTGAGGTCCGGCTGCTCCCTCTCTCCTAATATTTGCTGTCAGTGTGGGGAAAAGCTAGGTCGACCCCCAGCTCTGCTGTTTCTGCAACCTTGCAACACTAGCACAGGCTGCGCCAGTTTTTTTTGTTGTTGTTGTTGTTTTCTTCCTCTTAGTTAATTAGTTAAACAATGCCTTTCGCAGCTAGCATGGAGCTGAGTGAGTTAACAAAGGCCACTTCTTTCAGTGTCGATGCTTGGGCGAGTTGGTGTTCCCCATTCCTGAATTCACAGGGCAAACAACCGAAGACGGCAGGTAGAGCAAGACGCACATGCGCTGGCTAACAACTGAAGCTTTTAGCAGCAACGTCCGGCATATGATTACGGCAGAAATCACAGCAACAAGGAAATGGACACATAAGACGCAAAGATAAAATAACAAAACTGCCACAACATCACTACCGCCATGTGCTTACACACTGTCCAGACAGGGGATTTTTCTTGCTGATAGCGCGGCAGAAGGGATGCTAGCGCGGCAGAAGGGATAGCGCGCCAGAAGGGATGCGCGGCAGAAGGGATGCTAGCACAAATTTCTTTTCTTTGCTGTTTGCTGCATGAGCCTCAATAATTTCCCTTGTCCGTTTTTCGATTTTTTTATGCAATATTGGAGTGCTACTGAAGATAGTCTCGCACCCAGCATGGTGTCAACAATATACTGCTAGATGACCGCTTTCCCACTTTTCAACGTTGGAACTGTTTAGCCTATCATGAACACATCTCCCCGTTTGCCCAATATATTGCCTGTCACACAATAAGGGGGGGCTGCAAACTATGCTTGTGGCACGTGCAATAAACTGTCGTTGTTGCTCCTTGCTACAATCTGCAGAACGAGGTGTTTGACTACTAACCTTCCTGCAAAGCTCATCAGGAGCAGAAAAAACAACACTCACATCAGCCTGCTCAGCAACTCTTCATAGCTTACATGATACTTTACGTGTGCATGGTGGCGCTGCAATCGTCTGTTTTCTTATGTTATTGCGATCGTTTTTTTCACAAGCCTTCATTTGCTTCAACAGCCCTTTGGCAACAAAGGTTTGGGGAGCCAGGTGCAGAAGTGTAATCAACCTGCTATGACACTCACGGGTGTTCTCGGGGAGTGTCAACCCATTTCAAAAGGGTATAGCTACAGATCCAATCCAATCCAAAAAATGACTAGGGTAACTTGCATTAATTAGGTGACTAACCTGGTCTCTGACACTAGAGTGTATCATATGAACACGACTTAACGAGTGAATTTGCAAAGCACACCTTCGCAATTTGCGTTTTTAACAGATTCTAGGGAGGAGCACCAACGAGTTTATTCCACGTGCCACAAGCGTAGTTTGCGGCACCCCTTTATTTGGCCAGCATTTACCGATGTTTTCGAGCTTTGCAAGCACTTGCTGTTGTGGTGCCAGAAAATAAGAAAAAGCGCTCTAAAATGGCTTTTGTAACCCAAGTTTGTAAACGAATCAGACTGCTTCCCTTTAAAAACGATGAAAAACAAACCGCCGGCGTTGAACTCAATTTTCTTGTTATGCTTTTCGCTATTTTTTACTGAATTCCATCGTATTCAGAACTACTCTTGGTACTGGTAATAAGTTGATAATCTGAGGTCCAGGCCAGGATTCTTTGGGTGAACCTTGCTCTGGACGGCAGGGTAGCGAACAGCACCCGCCGCGGTGGCTCAGTGGCTAAGGCGTTGCGCTGCTGAGCACGAGGTCGCGGGTTCGATTCCCGGCCGCGGCGGCCGCTTTTCCGATGGAGGCGAAAAGCAAAAACGCCCGTGTGTACGAGCATAGCCTCCTTTAAAGGAGGCTATGGTACGAGATTTCGGCGCACGTTAAATATCCCCAGGTGGCCAAAATTAATCCGGAGCCCTCCACTACGGCGCGCCTCATCGCCTCCGTTGCGTCGTCGCGTTAAAACAATCAATCAAAAGCGAGCACCGGGGGTGATGGGAGATTGCCGATGACGAAACAGGGTGCGCGAGGCATAGTCTTTGGTAACCAACCGCCGGGGGAATATCCGAATACCGATGTCTGTGTCGTCCTCGCTACGATCAACGCTAAAAATAAGAAGCCAAGTAAGATCATTTGTTTGTTTATTGTTAGCTGTCATCGCAACCTGGCTGTACGTCATAACGATTACACCATCACGTGTCATGTCATGAGTAGTACACTACTTTGGGGGCTTTCTTTCGGCCGCTACCAAGCTTTCTTTCGGCCGCTGTCAATCGTTGGGGAAACCGGAAAAAATAGAACATAATATTTACCTTACGGTTAGTTGACTGTGCACATGTTTCGCGCCATGGAGGTTTTCGCGCCTACCGGCCTACCGCGCTGCTACCGCGCCTTTGGCCTTACTGAAATCAACACGACCGTAGGACCGTAGCGGCGTAGTCAAAACAAAATGTTTCACCAAGTCGAACACTTCAAACATAAAATGTCTAACAAACGCATTGAAAGCTATTTTAGCCCCTTGACTGTTTTCTAATCATCAAAAATTGGTGATGGCGTTCAGGTGACGTCATGGGACTAGCTTGATGGCGGGCTTTTTGACGGCGCTTCCGACCATTATGCCATTGAAGGACTCTGATTATTCTAATACTGGATTCGCACCGTGGTCTTATTGCAGCGATGACTATCACTGCAGCTATAGTTAACGTCGTGGTCGCTTTCTCCTTGCGTGTCTTTTGTCCGTCAAAAGTGTCGCGGCGCATGCGCGTCCGAGCGCATGTGCCAAATTTGAGGCGGGCGTAATAAATAATTCGCTACGAGTAGGGGGAAAAGGAAGAAGAAGAAGAAGAAGAGCGCTGGAGTCTGTTCCGTCTCCGTCTTTTCTGTCAATTTTCGCAGTGTTAATTAGCAGTTACCGCGCTATAAGTGGTACCGATGTGCGCGTGAAGGTACGAGGGCGTCAACGGTACCAGTTTCGAGCAAACGGTACGATTTCTGGTGATTTTCGCGGACTTCGTGTTCGTGGTGGTGGCGGCCTGCCGCTAAGCCTACCCGACCTGCTGAGGACAACGGCCGAGGACTTCGGCCCGCTAGGCCGTTTGGGCCTAACCCCGGCGTGGTGAAAAAGTACGGCATCATGGCTTCCGAGATGGAGACGACCACGTCTCCGGAGGAGTTAACGACCCCAGGCCCCAGCAACAGCGGCGGACCGATGTGCATCGAGGTTCCAGGTGAGGAAATTTCCTCGGAAGATTTTAATGGGAGTTCCGGTTGGTCGCACGTGGGCCGGCGTATCAGAGCCCCGGCCGGAGGTGAGGGCGCCTCCGCCATTACCCACGAGTCTAGGCCTAAAACAAGGTACCACTTCGCCAGAAAAGTGATCGCATCGACAACGAGGGCAGCGAGAATGCCAGACGTGCTGCCGAGAGAGGACATCAAAGTGATCGTGAGGCCGCGGGGAGGCCTAAACATTGCAAGAACGCAGACTGCGATCGTTGCCTCGGCCATCATGGCGGCGGCGAGGGTTTCGAGAGAAGACGGTTCGGCGGATACTTTCTGCTCTAACCTACACCAGAACATCATGGTTGTGAGTACCCCTGATGAGGGGCGGGCTTTGTCCTATGCCAAGATCCAGGCAATCCGTATCGGGGACAAGATACACGAGGTGGGCGCATACCAAACCACACCATATGGTACGGTAAAGGGGATCATTCGAGGCATTCCCACCGAAGATACTCCGGCGGAGATCGACCGCAACGTCGTTAACTCAAGAAATCCGTTAGCAAGAGGAGCGCAACGGATTGGCAACACGACTACCGTAATTGTGGTCTTTGAGGGCGAAAAGGTTCCAAATTATGTATGTTACGGCCCCGTATTAACAAGGTGTAGTCTGTATCGCAAACATTTCGATGTCTGCAAACAGTGCGGCAAAGTAGGCCACAGAAAAGACGTTTGCCCTAACCCTGATGTGAAAGTGTGTTTCGACTGTGGGGCCAACAATCCTGCTAAGGGCCACGAGCACGAGTGTAACCCGAAATGCAAGCTTTGTGGGGGACAACACCCAACGGGCAGCAGAGAATGCAAAAATAGATACAAGACTCCCTACGTAGTTACCAGAAGGCAGTGGGAGCGTAAGATTGCGGAGCAGTGCGTAAAGCAACAACTGGCGCCTGGAGAGTTTCCACCGTTGCTGAAGTCAGCAGGAGAGAGCGGCACAGCTAGTCGCCGGGAGTCACGCTCGGTCGGGGACAAAAGCGAAAGCAGACAGCGAAACCGAAGCACGAGTCGCCGCCGCCAATCGCAATCCAAAGACAGAGTCGGCTGGGCAGACGCGGCAAAGTCCGGGATAGCCAAGAGGGAGCAGCAGCAACGACAGCAGCAGCAGTCATTGCCATTGCAAAGTGGTAGAAGGAAATTTGAAGGTGAAAGTGGGGCGATGAAAGCGCTTAGAGACGCAAACGAGGCGTTGCGGAAGAAGAACACTGAACTAGAGGCGACAGTCAATAAGATAAATAAGGAAATGGCAGAGCTCAAGAGAATGATGGCGGCACAGTTACAGCGACTGCAGGCACAGCAGCAGCAGCAGTTATCGCCACCACCACAGCAAATGGCAATGACCGAGGATGAACCAGAAGTAGAGGTGAACCCGAGGGAAGCGAACGGGGCAGAAGCGGCTCCGGCACCGAAGAGAAGGGCAATTGAAAATCTCAAAGAGCGTAGACTCAGCGATAGGGTCGACAACCTTGAAGATAGGCTCGACCGCATTGAAGAGTATATTCGCACGACGTTCACCAGGACAATCACCGACCGTTTCATAGCAATTGAACAGACATGCCAGCAGTTGGCTACGACAGTGCAGAATTTGGCGACGCAAATGGCTAACTTTCAGCAAACATGGATAGGGCATCAACCACCGCAACCACAACAGCAGTGAAAGGCCTCCTCGTCTGGCATTGGAACTGCAACGGCTTTGCTGGGAAGAAGCCTGTACTCCAACAACACTTACAACAAGTATCAAGAAAGCCAGATGTCATCATGTTGCAAGAGACCCGCATTGAAGAGGTCAAGCTCTCGGGTTACCGGTCCCACGCTAGCCCGCCAAGCCTCCGGGCGGTGGCTGGCAGTAGTGGCAGAGGAGTTTGCACCTTGGTGAGGAAAAACCTCACGTACGTCGAGCACGAGTTGTTGGGCAATAGCACAATTGAGCACACCATGGTAGAAGTGCTTACGGGGGAAAAGAAGAAGGAAAGCACTTTTCTGGTAAACTTGTACAGTAGCCCGTCACACGGAAGCAGAAATTCAAAGCACTGTTACACAAGGCATGCAACGTCGCGGGGCCCGACAGCAGGCTAGTAATCTGCGGGGACTTTAACGCGCCCAATCAAGCCTGGGGTTACCACAAAACATTGGCAAAGGGCAGGGACTTAATGCAAGATGCTACTGACTTGGGTCTAAATCTAATAACCGACCCAGCATACCCTACCAGAATCGGCAACTCGATCACCCGAGACACAACGCCCGATCTCACTTTCGTCAGGGGTAACGGCAGCGGTACGGGGGACTTTGAATGGCGAAACACGGGGCACGAGTTGGGCAGTGACCACTACATTGTGGAGGTCACTGTCCCGCTCGGTGGCGACGAAGAAGTCGGCAGAAGCTTTCGGAAACATCGACTTACGGATTGGGAAGCCTTTCGGAGGTTGTTACCCGAGGAGAAGACCGAAATTACAGACATTGAGGAGTGGTCGACCGAGATTGTAAAGAAGGCAGAAGAGGCCACCAAGGAAGTCGAGACGGACGAGCGTATCGGAAGGGTCGACAGCCGCCTGGCTCACCTCATCGCAGCCAAGCAGTCCATCCTGGCGAGATGGAAGACGCAGCGGACAAACAGAAGGCTACGCAAGAAGGTCGCCGAACTCAACGGAGAGATCAAGTCCCATAGCAGAGTGCTTTGCACTCAGCAGTGGAATGAGGCTTGTAACGCGGCGGACGGCCAGATGCACTGCGGCAAGACGTGGAGTATGCTGAGACATCTTTTGGATGAGACCTCGACCAAGACGCACCAGCACAACAACGTGGCCAAGATCGTCCCCAGGGCGCTGACCGAGCACGGGGAAGATGGGGTGAAGAAACGCCTTGACGATAAGTACCTGCCGGTCACTCCCACAGAGACGCACCCGGACTACCAAGGCGAAGCAAACGAGTGGCTAGATCGAGACATTGAAGTATGGGAAGTGAGGGTTGCTCTGCACGATCTCAACAGCAAATCCGCCGCTGGTCCCGACCGGGTTACAAATAGAGCGCTGAAAAATCTTAATGAAGCGGTCATCGAGAACCTCACGGCATACTTCAACAAATGCTGGCGAGCCGGGTCACTGCCCCGGCAATGGAAAGCTGCCAAGACCATCTTGATTCCCAAACCGGGCAAGCCACCCAACATTGAGAACCTCCGGCCGATCTCGCTTACATCCTGTGTGGGCAAAGCGTTGGAGCATGTTCTCATGAACAGGTGGCAGAGGTACCTGGAAGATTCGGGGCTCTACCCAAACACCGTCATCGGTTTCCGAAACAAGCTCGGAACTCAGGATGCCATGATACAACTAAAAAATGAAATCCTCGATGACACTACCAACACGCAAGACAACAGAGCCATCTTGGGTTTAGACCTGCAGAGTGCTTTCGACAAAGTGAGGCACTCTGCAATCCTGGCCCAGGTGTCGCGGCTAAACATGGGCAACAGAACCTATGCGTACATCAAAGATTTCTTGACGGGGCGGACCACCGAGATCAACGCCGGGGACCTGCAGCTCAATGAGAAGAAGCTCGGCAGTGTCGGGACCCCCCAGGGCTCGGTCATCTCGCCATTACTTTTCAACCTTGTAATGATTGGGGTGGCCGAGCGGCTCTCGCGAGTCACGGGGGTCCGACACACCATCTATGCCGATGACATAACGCTATGGGTCCCAGGTGGAAGCGACGGACACATCGAGGGTGCATTGCAAGAGGCGGTTGATGCTATCGAGGAGCAGCTGGACGGGTCCGGGCTCGTCTGCTCTCCAAGCAAGTCCGAGCTGTTGGTGATTCCACCGAAAGGGGCAGCTAGGAAGGCGAAAGGCAACGATCGTGTGAGAGAGCAAGAGAAAATCAAGATCAGGACGAGCGGCGGTCAGACTATCCCGGAGGTAGAGAAGATCCGAGTGCTGGGTATGCTGATTGAACGCAAACGAGTGAACGGCGAGACGGTGAACCGTCTCGCGGCCAAAGTCACCACGGCAATTCGGCTCATAAAGAGGGTGTCAAACAGAAAAGCAGGCATGAAGGAAGAAAGCCTCACCCGGCTAGTGCAATCCTTCGCTATAAGTCACATTACGTACGTTGCTGCTTTCCACAACTGGAGGCAATGCGAGCGTACTAAGATCAACGCCCTCATACGCAAAGCGTACAAGGCAGCACTCGGACTTCTCGACTGCACAAGCACCGAAAAGTTCCTGGCCCTGGGAGTGCATAACACCTTGGAAGAAATCGCCGAGGCGCAGAGGACCGCCCAGCTCGTGCGGCTATCGGAAACAAGAACGGGCAGGCAAGTGCTGCGTGACCTAGGCCTGGAGCCAAAGGAAGGGGGACCCGAGAATACAGACGTGCATGTACCAGAAGCAATTAGCAGACGGTTGCGGGTATGTCCTGTGCCAAGAAATATGAACCCCGAGTTCAACAAGGAGCGGCGGGCGGCGAGGGCCAAGGCGCTCATCGATCTCCATGCCAAAGACAGGGGTGCTGTGTTTGTGGATGCGGCAGAGTATCCAGACGGCAGAAGAGCATTCGCCGCAGCAGTTGTAGGGGCAGCGACCGGTGCTACACGGACGGCGGCGAGTGTGCGGACTCGAGCGGCGCATCGAGCAGAAGAAGTGGCCATTGCCCTAGCCATCGCCGACCCCGAGTGCACGACTGTGCTCTGTGATTCTAGGACGGCAGTGAAAAACTACGCCAGAGGAAGAGTGTGTGGTGAAGCCGCACGTGTGTTGCGTGCGGTCGATCTCGCGAGTGAAAGTAGGTGTGTTGTGATTAAGTGGTTTCCGGCGCACATGGGCTGTGATGTCTCGGATCGCGGCAACGAAAACCACAACGAGACGGCGAACGCGGCGGCGCGAGGACTAACCAACCGTGCCGCTGCTACTGCGGTCGACCCGACGTGGTGGTGGGAAACCAAGGACAGGATGACATCTTACAATGAAATCGTGAAGTGGTACAGACTAGATAGAAGAACTATGCCACCACCTCATCCGGGCTTGACCCGTGAGGAAGCAGTAATATATCGACAACTACAGACAGGGTCGTTACTCACCCCGGTTCTGCTGAAGCACATATGTCCGAGTGTTTATGTAAGTGACCTTTGTTGTGTGTGCCGAAAGGAGAGAGCCACTGCGGCTCACATCCTTTGGGACTGTGCCAAGAACCCGCAGCAAGCTACAACGATGACAACGATCCCGCCGCGGCTCGAGGCCGCAATGCGTTGCTACGATCAAGAAGTCCAAGCCCAGGCCGTCCAGCAGATCTCGGCGGCCCTCGAAAGGCAACGACCGAGCGAAACCGGAGGGAGGCTGCCACCCCAAAACCGGGGCAGGCGCAGTCGACCAAAGGGAGTAGGAGTAGTGAGGCCGCGGCCGGAGTAGAGGCGCCAACAGCCGGGAAGACGTCAAGGCCGCGTCACGGTGACGCCTTCCTTACATGGGAGGGCTAATCGTTCTGCAGGCATTTTCAATAAAGTTGCTTCGCTCGCTCGCTCGCTACGAGTATTCAAATAGTTTTATGTAGGTCCCCGCTATCCCCTGAACTTTCCATGCTTCGTGCACTGCTGCGGTGGTCACAGAATCAAACTCTTTTTCGTAGTCTATGAATTGCAATTATACTCGGCCGATTTTTCTAGCTTGATATGTGATCCAAGCAGGCCCGGTTTGATAGCACGCAGCCCACACGTTGCTAACGCGGTAAACGCACGGATCAGGTTTCTTTTTTTACATTCCACGGACTTATCACTATAGCCCCTGAGGCACATGGACCTATGGCAGGACGTAAGTCTGAAAGACCTGCAACCATGGGCGTCGGCAGGATTCTGTCATGAGTGGGGGCAATCCCGTTGCATCGCGGGGGGAAGGGAGGGGGGAGGGGGCAAGTGCTGGTTAGTACAGTTCCTTATAGCAATCTATAAAGGCAATAGAGTGCACCTTACTTGGGAAGGACAGAAATGCGCCCAGCAGGTCAACATCCATCGGGGACTGAAACAGGGGTGCCCTTTGAGCCCAATACTGTTCATGCTTTACATGGCAGGGTTAGAAAAGAAACTGGAAGAAAGTCAAGTAGGGTTTAGCCTAACCCATATGCTGCAAGGCGAAGTGGTACAACAGCATATTCCGGGAATGTTATACGCAGACGACATTGTTCTTTTAGCTGATAACCAAACCGATACGCAGCGGCTAATAAATATTAGCGGCCAGGAAGCCACTGACCTCGGGTTAAATTTCAGTGCGGAAAAATCAGGAATAATGGTTTTCAATGACACTGCCACCGACGTAGTGTCTATCCAGCAAGGCGAATTACCTAGAGTGAAGGAATATAAATATTTGGGAGTGTGGATAAACGAAGGGGATAACTACTTAAGTACTCACGAGGAGCAACTTAAGGTTAAGGGAAAGCGAAACGCAGCTATAATGAAGCATGGAGCTCTGTGGGGGTATAACAAATATGAAGTAGTAAGAGGAATGTGGAAAGGAGTAATGGTTCCGGGTCTCACGTTTGCGAATGCTGTACTCTGCTTAAAATCAGACGTTCTATCAGGCCTTGAAGTAAACCAGAGAACGGTAGGACGTTTGGCCTTAGGCGCGCATGGAAAAACAACTAACGAAGCAGTTCAGGGAGATATGGGCTGGGCGTCGTTTGAAGTTAGAGAAGCTCAGAGTAAAATATGCTTTTAGATGAGGTTGAGGGCAATGGATCAACGAAGGTGGGCAGCTAAGGTTTTTAGGTACCTATACTTGAAAAGCGTGGACACGCAGTGGTTAAGAAAGACTAGAAGACTAACAATGAAATACGGAAAGAACAGTGGAGAATCCAAAACAGCCAAGGTAACCAAAAAAGAGGCAAGGCAGATTGAAACGAATAAATGGAGGGAAAAAATGGAAGCTAAAACGTCGTTAGAGATGTACAGGGAGGAGAAATTGGACATCAGAAAGGAAAATTTCTACGATAATTCCCAGGGCAGTGCTTTGCTTTTTGAGGCTAGAGCAGGTTGCCTGCGAACTAAGAGTTTTGTGGGGAAGTATTCACAAAATGATGGGGTATGTGTGGTCTGCGGAAAAGAAACAGAAACTATGCGGCACATAGTGTTAGAATGTGAGGGTATCCGTCCAAATCTACATGAAGGGAATATTGGGCTTCCAGAAGCCCTAGGATTTAAGGGTATCAGAGAGGAAGTTAACTTCAAGGCTGTCTAGGGGCGAAAAGAAGATTAGAATGCTGGTGGACGAAAAGCAGAGAGGGGAATATGGCCTAGGACAGTTACCACCTGTAACAGGGAAAAGAAAGTATTTCGGGCCTAATGAGCTTTAGTGCCTGCCCTAAGCAGCGCTAGTATTAAACCAAGAGTGTAAAACATGGTTATATTAGTCCTTTTTGGTAAGATGACATGTCATCACCCCGCTTCAAAGGGGAAACCAATAGCAATCATCGATCATCATCATCGGTTTGGCTTGGGAGGGGGGGGGGGAGTCCCCTTTTGCACCCGCCCTGCCGACACCCATGCCTGCAACTGCATGTCTTGGCATGAGCTGAGCAAAACACGTGGCGGCTGAGCCCAACGCTCAAAGACGTCCCGACCTCGTTCTCATTCATGGCTAAGCTCGCATGCACGCGGCGAGTCACGTGGTCAGGCGGCGACCTGCAGCTGCGTAGAGCGCACGCCCCAAGCCGCCAGCGGCGGCGACAGTGGCGCGAACGCGGCCGTCGGCGGAACTCGGCCCGGTGAGTCACGTGCTGCGTTGAGGATACGGCGCAGCTGCAGTGAAATGAAGGTCAAATTTACCGCGACGGCGAAACCGCTCGACGAGATTAGTAAAATTAATTGCTTTTACAGATCGACGGTGCCATATGTATAAACCATGGGAAACCCATTTTTGCAATAATTCTGTGATAGTTCAGTAAAACTCGCTCGGTCTGGAAAACAATCTATAGAAACACCTTCTGGGATGTCAGCGCACCATTGGGATCAATGCACTTGCCGAAGCGAAGAGCTTTTTGTAGGGGATATTGAAAAACTTATGATGAAGAAGCAGTATACCCCGCTACACGGCGTTACTTCATTCTTTTTAAAACGCCCGCTTTGTGCGGTTTGCGGTGAATAATAAAGGAAACTCCTGTGTAACGGTTCAGTCTACATAATACGAACCGTCTACCGACGGCGACGGTCGAGTGGTAAAACACTCGTCTCGTAAGCGGGAGGTACCAGGTTCGAATCCTGGGCCCCCCTGCACTGCCTCGGCGGGGGATGAAGGGCTTGGAACGCTCTACAACCACTGCGGCAGACGTAGGAAGCTCCTTATCCCCGACTCCTGCTCCGGCTGCTGCTCCTGCTCCCCGACTTGAGGCCGCTGCTCACCGCGGCCTCCGGCTTCCGATCCTGATCCCTGGCTTGAGGCCCTGAACCTCTCGAGCCTGGGCGCATCCCTGACACCCTTTGAGCAGCTAGGCGTTATCCGGCATTGGAGCTTCCCGTCTGCCCCCCTCCGGACCGACTTCACCCCTGTGTTACCCAGCGGAAAAACCGGCAGACGCAGTGGCAAAGTGTGCGCTGTGTGAGTGTGTGCGTGTTTGTGGTTTGTGCGTGTTTGGGTCCCAGGTTGGGTACGCAAGCCTGACTGGTATGGACAATTCTGCATGCCTTCGGCGGCCCTGTACGCCTAGTTCCACCCACCATGAGTACAAATAAAGTATTATTGTTATTATTATTGTTATTATTATTATCATTATTAATTTTAAGCTCGCACAAAATCCAGTCGCGTGTTTACAATTGCTACTGAAGGAACGAATGTTTCTATGTGTCATCCACAGCATAAAATGCTGCATCCAATTTCTGGGATTAGTTTTGCTTGTTTTCATTTCGATCTCTTTTCAAAACTTGGTTTTCAATCAAAAATAACTGATACCGGAATCTAAACCGAAACTAAGCCCAAGCGCAAAACACAGGTAGCGCACCAAGCGCTCCATTCTGGAATTTTCGTTCAAGCCAACCCTAGAGCCCTCGCGCGGCCAGCCGGCTCAGCCTGAACAACGAGTGATCACCAGACGCATCTGTTCTAGAGAATTCCAAGCATGGATGGTGACAGGCAAGCCGAGGTAAACTCCCGCGTCCCGTGTTTCATGCCCTCTGTACGTGCATCGTGCACTAAACTCGGCTCAGCGTAATTGCTTCTTTAAAGCGCTCTGCGTGCGATCTCGGACGGGGCGAGCGTGGACGCCGGCGTTTCGTTGGTTGGTTTGCTACCTTCAATGTGCTTAGGCTATTTTGTTACTGCCTCAGGAGTCCAGTTAACGCCCAGTTCAGCACCACGCGATATCCACAGCACGTGCGCCGTGCATTGTCTTTCGCATTCAACGTTACCCAGAAGTTCGTGAGAGCCGGCGTCGTGCCCGTGTAAATTGTTAAGCCTTGCACGTTGATTTTATGCCCGCCGTAAGCTTTGTGTCTGCGATCTTCAGCGCCGCTTAAAAAAATTGTGCCGCTGTGTGAGATCTTAAAAAGTGTTCGCGACTTTTTTTTTTGCCATAAAGTTCTTTAATCCGAGCTTATGCAATGGACCGCAAGTAGCGAGTTGAAGGGCGTTATATAACCACTGGCAGCCACAATCGCGATTGTCTGCACGCTACCGGCACGCTTTTTGTGGGGCAGGGTCGTATATCAGCATGGTGAGTTTCGTGAAATGTAGCATCCGAATCGCATTAGACAACTTACAAACCTTGTTGGTCGTTAGTACTTGCCTCGAACTTTCATCGTGTGATCACTCGGCAGTAAACTCGTGGAAATTGAGAATTCCGCGCAAGCTTTGGCATGTACGAACTGTTTGCGTTTTGTTGTTACCAAGTTTCGTCGTCGCTAGTGCGCTGTTAGTGCCAGGAAAACGTCGCCGTTGCCTGTTGTGTTCCCCTTGCGGCGAAGGAATTGTTGTGTTCCCCTTGCAGGCGCTTGCGGCGAAGGAATTGGGGAATGCCGCTTATCGCAAGAAGGAGTTCGCCGACGCACTGGGACACTATGACGTGGCGATCAAGCTCGACCCAACAGATATGTCTTTTAGGACCAATAAGGCTGGTGAGTATTGTTGTTTATTCAAGTCGAGCGAAAAGCGAGGAAGCTATGGAACGCTCAAGATCGCACTTCTGTCGTTGCTTTGTAGGAAGCAGTCTGTCCTCCTGTATACAGGGGCCAGTACTCGTCTCGGTTGTTCGCCACAAAGTGACCGACAACAACCGTCATTTTTAAAGATCGAAAACGGCACTGAGGCGGGACAGAAGAAATTCACGGAGTTTGCACTCGCGCGCAAGAGTTGAATGGCGAAGCTGTTATGGGTGATCATTTACAGAGAGAAAAGATCAGGTTTAGCATCGTTGTGGTGTCGAGGTTGACGTTGGCGGCGGGACATTTCGATGAGCTTATGTTGAGCGACGCCAGAGTGAGCTCGTTGTTTTGGTCGATGTTTCCGTATGCCACTCTGCAAGCGCGACTTATCGTCTCAGGCTTTGCATACTGAGCCTCTCGAAGCAAGGTGGCCTCTTCCCCTTTGGCCGTGTGAACTTGCCGCGGCCAAGCCATGTGGAGTTTCTTCTTCGACATTCAAGTCTCAATTCTTCTACGTTAAAGAGTGCATTCGCACGACACGAGGACGGACAAACGAGGGGCGTACGCTATGACGTGTCTTTCTCGTTCCGAACGAGTGTTGCCACGATGCGGCGAACACGGGAGTTTTTTTTGTGGCCAGTGTTGGTCAATCTCCCTAAGTGGGTGTGCTTGGCTTGACGAACATGCACTCGAGGCACAAGCGCCTATCATTTTCTTGGCATCTTCAACTGCGGACACCATACACAAGCAATTTGCTCAACAGCATCGCGGTTAAAAATGGACTGGGACCATACTGGGCGCGATCCCGTCTGAGCGCTGTTTTCAATCTAAGTATGTACGTGTGAAAAAAGAAGTAAACGGAGCACGGGTTGGAGATTTTTAGGGAATTTGTTTGCCATGTGTCTGTCAAGCCAGTTACCTTGAAGGGACTTTTCAAGAAAGTCGTTCTAAAATGAAATCCAGCCACACGTGCTCTACAATGCTGGCAGCTGAATATAATGGAAGTTATTCCGATTTCATGAAGCCATGCTCCCTTTACATTTTGTTGCACCTGTACCTACAAGCCCGCATTAACACAGTTTAGCAAATGTCAGCTCACCGTTTTCTGCTAAAGCCGTGGAGTGCATAGGATATGAAAATGTGCCTTCTGACCGGGCTAGCGAGCAGTCGTGCAAACCAGAATTGCAGAACTTTGTGTTCATCGTGTATTCTTTGTTGGCGAGTCCCCTGGGTGATTACGCTCCATACGTTGGCAAAGGTTAATGGTAGTGTGTTTTCTTCTCGGGGTACGTAATGTTGTCCATGCGTGCCGGCGCCTTTCGAAAGCT